>NC_073632.1:26145053-26448084 GCF_029407905.1 Bubalus kerabau | reverse complement strand
AAATTTGCTTTGGCAGGCTTAATTTAAGAACATTTCCCATCACCATACTTGGGAACATAAATGTACTTTTAAACAGAAGTCATATATGTTACTTGATATAAGGTTAAAACTATAATAATGTCATATAAAGAACTTATTCCTTTGTGACCTCTTATATCTGCTTAACCATGCTCATTTTAAAAATTGATGTTCTGGTTTAATAAAATTTAAGGAGTTCCTATAATCCAAGAGACATTTCCTTTTTCCTCAAAAATCCAATTACTGTTAACAATTTCTTGAGAAAGTGAATGATTGCCATTTGCTTTTCTGCCATAAAACTGTAAATTTAATTGAACCATCTTGTGTTTCTTATTATTAACTAAGATTCACTTATATACTTTTTTATTTAAAAGGCACTACACTCAGTTGCAGGAAATATGAATAAGACAAAATTTCTGTCCTTAAGATACTTAAGATCTGGTAGGAGAGACAAGATGTTATGCAAATTGTGTAGTAAAAGAATATGTGAGTTCATTCAACGGGAATCCTACCACATCGTCTCTGCCTAATTGACCTAATTGACTTGGTCAGACCTTCTTCAAATCCAGCCTCCTCAGTTGAACTTCAACTACTGAAGCATACCTGTATTTTTTCTCTAACCCCCCGTGTCAAGTTTGAACCACCAGCTTATTACCTAGGAACTCTACATCCTGTTTTTCCTGTATGTCATATCTTTTAGTTCTGTTGTACAAGTGTGTAAATTGGTTGACAGCAAGGACTGTTTGGTACCCTTTCCCTTAGGATGCTGATGTAGTATCATTAAAAATACTCAGTAGTTAATTGGCAGCAAAGCATAACATAGGGTGGTATGGAGTACCGTATTTGACTTAATGTTGTTTCTAAAAAGTTTTTCTTGAAATGTTGACTGTAAGGTAGCTTTTTGAAAGGGATGTTCTTTTTTTCAGTTGACTCTTAAAGTGAAAATAAAGGTTTAATCCCAGTTTAGGTAGAGATTCAGTAAAAACTGTTTAAGAGAGTAGTAACATTTTCTCTTAAGGGAATTAGTTTTTGCTTTATCGACTCTGAAGTATAGTCTTCATTAAAAATCCATCTTAAAAAATTCTGACCTATATAAAAATGCCTTATCATAATTAAACTAATAGTTTTGGTATCGTAGGTACCTCCAAAGATCGTATTTTTGTACCTGAACAGTGATAGAGATTTTAAGAAAATTTGACATTTTGAGTTGGTAAATTTGGGGTAGAGAGAATTAAACTGTATTGGTAACACAGTACGGTCAACATCTGTGCTGTATGTCATCACTTTTTTTTCTATAGAACAGACAGTAAGTGAGATGTCATTGATCCTTAGTGTTTGGATAAGATCATTTGAGTTCTCATTTGGCAGGACAGTTGATGCCTGTGGTTTTGTGTGATCTTGACTCCAAATCAGTTGGAGCTAAAGTGCAGGTGATTGTCTTTCACCAGGCCATTTCTGTGCATAAGGCAAAATATATCAGGGTTTATTAGAAACTTATCAAATCCCTGTTACTGTATAACTAGTTTCAGCCTAAATATACTAATTAACAATTTTCAACAGTTTGTCTTAGGTAGCAGAGATGTTGAAATAGATTGTATCCTAGAACTTATCCTCTAACAGCAGGAGATGCACTCTTATCAGAATATAAAATAATTGATGTAGGAAAAGATGATGTAAGCACAATGGAATTATTCCTTAAATTATATTTTATTGCTTCAGAACCTGCAAAGTATTCTACCTTGTCGCCAGTCCCCAGTGTTTTCTTTTTTTGCTTGTAAATGCAGTGTAAGCCAAACATTTATTGTATGTGAATAAGACAATATTCTGAGATTCTTTATGATGCACCTGCCATTTATATTTCATAAACTTTATATAAAGTTTATATTGCATAAACTGAGAGATTTATATTTCATAAACTTTAGGGCATAATCGTAGACTCTAAACCAGAGTTAAATATTGTTAATATCAATACTTTGTATATATTTAAATTGGGGGTTGGCGGGGGGGCGGGGGGACTAAATTTAAATGTGAGAAACTGCAGTGCTTATTATCCAAAGTAGATGGCAGTCACAGTCAGAAAAAAAAAAGCCTTGTATTAAAAGATAATCTACAGGTGAAAAGGTGCCTGCAGACCAGTCAGCATGTATTTATTGAGCACCTTCTTTGTTTATAATTCTAATTCCATCGTAATTATTGGTATAGAAAACAAAGAAAGTAGTAAGTAAGATGGAAAGGAACATCTTCGGCCAAATTCAGCATATCAGGCTTTGGAGCAGGAGGTAAATTTCGTTCATATCTTGAAATGGGCATTAAATGGGGGTTAAAAATGGGCGAGGTGAAGAAAGAGGGCTAATAGGTTCTAGAAAAGGAATCATTGTACAGGTCTTTGGCAGGATTCCCAGCTTATTTATTTATTTTTTTTTTTATTAAATTTATTTATTTTTGGCTGTGCTGGGTCTTCATTACTGCCCTCGGGCTTTCTCCAGTTGCAGAGAGCGGGGGGTTTCTCTGTTGGTGGTGCGTGGGCTTTTCATTGCTGTGGCTTCTCTGGCTGGGCTCTAGGCACTGACTTCAGTAGTTGTGGCGCAAGGGCTTAGTTGCCCTGCAGCGTGTGGAATCGTCCCAGGCCAGGGATCTGTGTCCCCTGCATTGGCAGGTGGATTCTTAACCACCGGACAACCAGGGAAGCCCTTAATTGTTATTATTATTAATGCAACAAGTTACTCCTCTGTCTTCATTTGTTGGAAAGTTTTTAGAAGTGTCATTCAGCGTGTCATATTTAGAGTGTTTAAGAATTGCTGTTTGTTGAAAAAAGCACCGGATCCAGTTTCAACTGCTTTTATGAGAAAATCTATCTCATAGGAGACTTTTAAAGAAATAATGTCATACAGTCATTCTGGGTTTTAAAGAGCCTCTTTAGATGGCTCAGAGGTTAAAGCGTCTGCCTGCAATGCGGGGGACCTGGGTTTGATCCCTGGGTGGGAAGATCCCCTGGAGAAGGAAATGGCAACCCACTCCAGTATTCTTGCCTGGAGAATCCCATGGACGGAGGAGCCTGGTGGGCTACAGTCCACGGGGTTGCAAAGAGTCAGACACGACTGAGCGACTTCACTTCACTTCACTTCACTTCACTTCAGACAGAGTAGAGAGTGAAGAAGCTTGAGTTTTAATTCTAGCATCATGCCTTACTTTGTAACTTTAGGCAGGTTATTTAACTAGATTTTCTTGTTTGTAAAGTGAAGATAATACTGCTTTTGACTTACTTCAGGTAAAATAACGGGCTTTACTATTTTGAAGACTTTTAACTAGGAGTCATATGCATTAGAAAGCATCTTTATTTTTACCAATATATGAGAAATTGAAATACATGAATTCTTAAAAGAGGATAATTAAGAAAATTAATTTCTGAATTATACTTATTTCCCCCCCTTTTCTTGGTAGCGGATACTTTGTTTTCAAGGAAGCTGAATGGAAAATACAGACTTGAGCGACTGGTTCCAACTGCAGTGTATCAGCACATGAAAATGCATAAAAGAATTCTTGGACACCTGTCGTCTGTGTACTGTGTAACTTTTGATCGAACTGGCAGACGGATATTTACTGTAAGTTTTTAAAGCATTATGTTAATTCATATATGAGATTACAGAAACGTTGCTTATAGTTGAACTTTGAAACAAAACCTTTGTTTTTCCTTTTAATTTGAAAAACTAGAAATTCACATAATACAACTCTCTGTAACAAAAGGTTGCTTAAAATTGGACTTCAAGTTTGGAATGTTTTTGAAAGACATGTTGTAACACAGTTACATTACCGTCCTCATGGATGAGTGTAATTCCCAGCATTATATCAGATAATGCAGTTGACATTTTATAAAATGTCATACAATAGTTTTAATTCTACACTTAAGGACATTTTATCCAAAGTGTATTAAGCACATTAGAGTCTGAGAAATGGCCCTTAAAGTGGTGATAGGGAAACGTCTGAGCATATGTAAGCTTATTACCTTTTATCCTTAGAACCTCATCCTTCAGTATATCTGGCGTTCAAAGGATCTCTTTGGATTTGTTTGTTACTGTTTTCTTTTAACTTGTTGAATGGAGAAAAGCAGAGCTTTTCAGCTTTTAAGTGAGAAAATTGCTTTTGGAAGTATTTCAATTTCTTTTTAGGTGCCTTAACTATTATATCCATTAAGGGTAATACTACACTACAGTGGTTGTACTTATAATTAAATATTACTTACGTGAAATACTGGGCTGAAGGTATGCACTTATTCACGGGGTTCCTATGGGAAATTGAAGTTAACATGGAAATTCCTATCTCTGTCTTTGAAGAGAGCAGCTGCGAATTTTATACAGTCACAACAATTATAGATTCCTCTTTTAAGTAGATATGCTTGTAAACTGAGATTTATTTATATCTACTTTCTCTCCTTTACCCATACACTCAGTCATCTGTAAAACAGCTAAATGTCAGGATGTGAGAAAGGATTTCCATACTTATCTTTTTCCTGGTTCTAGAATCCTCTTCAGGCATTTGCAGATCATTTCGTATATATTAGTATTCTCCCTTTCATTTCCTCTTTTATGTCTGCTATTCTTTATGAAGCAGAATAAAAGTGAAATTTTCAAAATTTTCTGACAGGTTATTATCTTCAGAGTGAGCAACAGTTATCCCTATATTTGCTGAAGTCCTTGATATGCTTGCAACAGTAACTTGCTCTCAAATGGTAATGGAAAATTATCTTTAGAGTTAGTTCAACATATTATTATTTAAATTTAGCTCTCAAAACATATAATAAATTAGGCATTTCTAATGTTAGAAGGATTCTTTCAAAAATAATAATAAATAGAATGAATGAGAAAGAAGCATTACATTGTATTTATATTTCATTTTGGCATTAAGTTATGCCATATACTGAGATTATAAAAAATATCTATAACTTCTTAATTTTTTGATGTCTTTGAAAGGAATTCTTTGAAAATGAGAGGGATGGTCGGCATTAATTTGTCATACTTTATGAAGCATTGTGTGTATATTGATTTGAATTAGACACATAATCTCTTATACTTTTTTGAGGGAA
Organism: Bubalus kerabau; assembly: GCF_029407905.1. Classification (NCBI taxonomy): domain Eukaryota; kingdom Metazoa; phylum Chordata; class Mammalia; order Artiodactyla; family Bovidae; genus Bubalus; species Bubalus kerabau. Next base: position 26,442,986 of record NC_073632.1, on the reverse strand, counting down.
AAATCCAGTGAGTAATAATGCTGTTGCTATCTTACAGTAGTAGATTAGTAGGCATAGAGCTGGGAGAGTGTTCTGAACCTGGCTTTAGTGAACTACTACCCGTGAGTCAAATCTAGCCCACTGCCTAGTTTTGTAAATAAAGTTTTATTCAAACACAGATGCGCTCAGTTGTTCACATTGTCTGTGGTTGCTTTTGTACCACAACATGGAGTTGGGTAGTTATGACAGACTGTATTGCCTACAAAGCCTAAGATAATTGTTATCTGACCCTGTACAGGGGGTGGCGGGGGTGGGAAACTGCAGCCCTTGTTCTAAAAACTTAATTCCTAGTTTTAAGAGCATTTGATTTTGGGGGAACAAGAATGATACGTTAAGAAACTGTTTTCTGATTGTTTTCCTTTAATTGAAGATACATAAATAAAGGGAAGAAAATTATCACTGTACTGTTTTATGTGGTCTTATCAAGAATCTAAAAATGTTGATGTTTTGTGTATGTGATACAATTTTCGAATTGTGCCAAACTTACAGTCTCATTTGTAATTTTTTACTGGTGATTTGCAGTGACAAATTCCAAAATGTTACCTTGTGATAAATGCCAAAATATGAGATCATTGTTATTTAAAATTTCTTTGTATTTTTATCTTGTTATCACTTCAGGTGGAGTTAGAGAATATATGTGTTCACATTCTTTTATTCTCTGGGAAACACACTAGCCACTAACTAATGCTTTGAAATCCAGTCTTAAAAGCAAGTAGGATAAGACTTCAGGATTGTAGGTTTTGACTGAACAATGAAAGATGCCTGTGAGGGGCTGTACACTCTTGTTACTTCCTAGAAGAACAATTCAGTAGTGGATGACTCAGTATTTTCTTCTTATGTATTTGGTATCTTAAGACTTTGTACACTTGTCATTAACTTCTAGTGTTAGATGTATTTGAAAACTTTTTCCAAGGGACTAATTCCAGTGGACTTTTGAGTGCTTTTGGGCAGGCACAACTAGAGGCAGTGTAGTCCCGTGGTTCAGAGCATCGGCTTCAGCGTCAGGGGCCCGCGGCGCAGCTCGCAGCGTTGCCATGCACTAGCAGTGCAGTTTACCAAGGCTGCCTCGCCCTTTCACTACAGTGTTCTCAGCTCTTTAAAAAAGGCAGGGCAATAGATACTACTAGTAAAGTAGATAATAGTAGTATCAGTCCCACAGGGTTTTTTTGTGGGATTGCATGAAATGATGTATGTAATTAGTATAGAACAGGATACACAGGGAGAAGCTGCTTTTAATTCTATAGATAGATTTAAATAAATTGTATCCATTTTATTTTCTTAACTAAAATCTTTTTTTTTAATAAATGCTATACAAGATTGAAACTGAAATCATTGTGATTGATAAGTGAAATTCTGTGTTAGGAAAATTATCCAGTATTTTGTACTAGAATATTTTAATAATGGACATTTCCCAGTAGAATAATGAGAAGAGCCCAGGGAGGGAGACAGTGTAATTGCCAAGTCTGACTGTTCCCTGATTCTCTTAGTTTTCTAAATCTGTTTACTTGGTTTCAGAATCATTGTGTCAAATAATATTTACTAAAGAAAAACAGAGTTAATTCTCTCAAGAGTAAGCCATTCACTCCTAAATGTATGTTGAGGACCATGTAAAAAGATTTCATTTTTCAAACATGTAAAGTATATCTCTTCAAATTAAGGCAAAAGAGCATAAACTGTTACCATAAACTCAATAATTTGTAATAAATACTATGAGTTTATTTACTCTTTTAATGAACTTTGGTCTTTTAGGTGGTGTACACTTTTCTAAACACTTAGAATATTGAAACGGCAGCTACAGTTACTGGTGAGAGTTCATAGATGATCAACAACACAGTATTGATGCGATGTGATGAGAAGCTTGATAGAGGCAGCACAAAATGCTGAGGTATCATAGGAGAGAGGTACCTAATTCAGGATGTGGTAGGAGATGGTAAGGGGAACTTCCTTGAGAAGTGACACTTTGAACTGAGCCAAGCTGGATATTCCGCAGTTTAAGGAAAGGCATTTACAATCATTGGAAGAATATAACATACAATTGTGTATTACTTGACATGGCGAAAAATACATATAGACCACTGTTAAGCAAGAGTTAGAGATATTATTGGAGGACAAAGTCAAGATTCTTTTGTGACATTTGAAGGGGGTTCTTCCCTGAAGGCATGGAACAAAAATGATGGCTTTAGAAGAGTGAGTAGAATTTCTCTTTTTAATGATCTGTTGAGCATTTTGTAGCTGCTACTGCTGCTGCTAAGTTGCTTCAGTCGTGTCCGACTCTGTGCGACCCCATAGACAGCAGCCCACCAGGCTCCACCATCCCTGGGATTTTCCAGGCAAGAACACTGGAGTGGGTTGCCATTTCCTTCTCCAATCCATGAAAGTGAAAAGTGAAAGTGAAGTTGCTCAGTCGTGTCTGACTCTTAGTGACCCCATGGACTGAGGCCTACCAGGCTCCTCTGTCCATGGGATTTTCCAGGCAAGAGTACTGTGGGGTGCCATTGCCTTCTCTGGCATTTTGTAGAGGATGAATTAAAGTTAAGTCGATATCCAGAGGTATTGGTTAAAAGGTTTTAGGAGTGATCCATGAGAGTCACAGTGGGAGTAGGGATGGAATTAATAGGTTAAAAATAGAACTAGGATTTAAGAGGTTTATTTGCATGTGGGGAGGAATTGAGAGGCAATAATATGAAGTGACATGTGTTTTAACTTGTGCAGCTGGTTAGAAAGCCATGTTATTTACTGTGGTAGGGATTTAAGTGGAGAAGTTCGTGAAGATTGGGACGTGTTGAATTTGAGATCCACACATAGATTGCCAAGTAGAAATGCTCAGCAGGCGGTGGGAGTGCAGGAGAGAGATCTAAGCTATAAGATTCAAGTTGGGAATCATTGAATATGGAAGTTGATCATTTTACCTCATGTATGTAATGTGAGAAGTCTGAGTCTTCAACTTTAAAGCAAACTAAACAAGAAGAGGAGTCAGTAATTAAAACTGAGAAAGAGTTGCCTTAGAGGCCACAGGAGAAAAAAAGATGTGGTGTCTGAAAAGCCAGAGGATTTGTATTTTACTAAAGATGGAAACCTAAAGTAAAATTAGAACTGAAAGGCATCTTTTGGATTTGGCAAGGCTATTAATGACCTTTAGGAAAAAATCTTTATTTGTTTAAAGTTTTAGGGAAAGGAGTGAGATTGCAGTGCATCAAGGAAAGATTGGGAATTGAAAATTTAAAGAGACAGTATAGAGTAGTCTTTCAAAAAGCTTGACAGTAACAGGCTGTTTTCTGAATGTGGTGTACTACCCCTGGACATATCGTATGGTCCTGTGTTGCAGTGAATTTGTTTAGGTGTCGGTCTCTATTAAGCTGTGAACTTCCTGACAACAAATCCTTTTTCTCAAACCTTTTTAGATCTGTAGTGCATTGTATCTGGTGTATACAGTAGGCATATGACAAAAAAGAAAGATGAATGAATGAGCCAGTCACTTAGAGATACAGAAGTGAATAATGTCCTTTCTTGTAAGAAACTTTTGTTAAGGAAGATACATGTATAAAAATGTCCATAAGATGAATTCTCTCCTCCTACGGTGCTTCATTTACAATAGTCTTTCCTGTGTTTCAAACTTGCAAAGCCCATTTATGGCTTAAAGACTTTGTACTATCTATTCCCTTTGCCTGAAATCATCTTCTCCGAAATATTGCTGTGGCTTATTCCTTTTTTTAGCAGCTCTGGTCAAACACTGCATAGACTTCGCTGTCTACCTTCCCTCCCCATACTGTATCATTGTCTGTCATGTTATCTTACTATGTTTTTCTTATAATATCTATCACTGTCTGAAATTCTTAATTTTTAAAATTAGCTTTAATTGTATTTTCTTATTAAAGAAGTTCCATGAGGACGGGTAGGACCTTGACTGAATTATTTATGACCACTGACTAAAGTAGGCATCCTTGAGTCTATACTGATGTAAATTTGTAAATAATTAAGTGAGAAAAGGGGAAACTGCTTATTTACGGTAGAATGCCAACTGATAGTTACAGAAAGCATGCTGGTTTGGCAACTATCATAGTGGTCATCGATGGAGGGTAGATTGGTTGATACTGGTTTGAAGATCTTGGCATAATCTAGCGTATGTTCCCACAAGATACTAATTTAATAGAAAGGGGGAAATTGGAACTTTCTAGGGGGGAAATATGGGAAACACTTCACATGACAAAGTTACTAACTTCAGTAGTGGTGGGATGGGGGTTGACATTGCATATCCTCTGAAGTGGTACATGGAGGAAAACACAGCATCTTGTCTGTGGGGTTCTTACCAAGACAGTATGATCTGACAGAATATAAAGTCTGTTTTTAAACTTCTGAGGACATGAAACATAGAGAAAGCCTCAGGAAATACTCCAGATTGAAGAGGTTGAAGTGACAATATAACATGTGTTGCTATATGGACTGCTGCTGCTGCTGCTAAGTCACGTCAGTTGTGTCCGACTTTATGCGACCCCATAGACGGCAGCCCACCAGGCTCCCCCATCCCTGGGATTCTCCAGGCAAGAACACTGAAGTGGGTTGCCATTTCCTCCTTCAATGTATGATAGTGAAAAGTCAAAGTGAAGTCGCTCAGTCGTCCCTCCAGGCTCCCTGGGATTTTCCAGGCAAGAGTACTGGAGTGGGGTGCCATTGCCTTCTCTCCTATATGGGACCCTAGGCCAAAAAAGAAAAGGGAACAATGTCAGGATAGTTGACAGAATTTGAATGGGGCCTGTGGATTGGATGGCATTTTTATCAGTATTAATTTCCCCAGTGTATGGAGATGTGTGTCCTTGTTTTAGAGGAATGCACACTGGGATATTTAGAAGTGATTGGGCATCAAGTCTGTAGGTGTATTATATGGAGAGAAAGAAAAGAAAGGCAGTGATGGAGCAAATGCAGTGAATTGTTAATAGTTGATGTGTCTGGGTGATGGAAGACATTGGTACTGATCTTGAAACTCCCGTAAAGTTGAAATGCAAAATTGCTTTTTCAAAGTACATGGGAGGTAGTGTAAGGATGATACTATATATTTAGTAAGTTTGGTAATAATGGAAAGGAGAGCTAGAATATGGTAATTTATAAGAAGATAAATTTTTGAAAACTGGGTCGGGGTAAGGAACTAGGAGAGCAGATATAAGAGGAGATAACTGATGTGCAGTGGTCTTTCTGGAGGATAGATAAGTGAATAAATAGATTAAGAGCAGTTTATGTGGACTGTTTAGAAAGATAATTAGGTTTACAATGAACAGATTCTGCTTTTCAAAGTAAAGTATTTTACATGGCGAAGAGTGTTGGTTGGGGAATGGGACTGAGTTCCCTAGAGATGAATGATAAAACCTGGTAATAGGGAAAGAGTGATGAATAGGGGCCAAAAAGGGTTGCTGATTAGCCTTAGCCATCCAAATAAACAGGAGCTGTGAACTTGCAGTGCTGCAGAATTAGTGTGCTTGTCTTCTTTTCCATAATGGTACTTGGCATCTGGGAGCAGGATGAGAGCATATGATGATTATGTTGCTAAAGGTTAGTCAGTGGTGGTTTAGATAGACAAGGAGTAAGAAAATTCAGCCTGTGTTGAGATGATTGACTCCAACGTTTAGGGTAATTTGTAAGGGAAATGAAATATAGTTCTGATAGATTGGTAAGAAAATCAGTGGCCTCTTCTAGAAAATACATTGAACTAAATTTAAAGTATAAGCAGTTTTTAGCTGCCCAAATAAGTGAATTGTTATTCAGATAAATAAAGACTACTAAGGGCTTCCCTGGTGGTTCAGATGGTAAAGAATCCACCTGCAATGTGGGAGATGTGGGTTTGATCCCTGGGTTGGGAAGATATCCTGAAGGAGGGCATGGCAACCCACTCCAGTGTCTTTGCCTGGAGAATCCCAATGAACGGAGGAGCCTCATGGGCTACAGTGTGTGGGGTTGCAAAGAGTTGGATACAACTGAGCGACTAAGCAGACAAATAAGGCTACTTTTTCTCTTGAAAACAAAATAACATTATAGTATGCATAACCATATACATGATGTTTTTAACATTTAATTCTGTTTGTTCTGATGACATCAGGATGTGAAATCTGACTCATAGCCATGTAGCAGTAGCAAGAGAAATTAGAATTCTCTTTGTTGATTCTGCCAAGGACTCCCAAATTCTCCAAGATACTCTAAGTTTAATAATCACCTAATTTCTTTTATCTTCATGCCAGAGCAGTAATCGTTGGTTGGTATATTCAATTGATGCTTCTCTTTTAGCAGGGAAAAGTTTACAGGTCTGCTCTTTAACTCTAAGGTTGTATGAGCACAATTAACCTTCTTCTGTACTGTTGCCCAAGTGTGTGTGGTTTTCTCCTTGCAGAAGTCAACAATTCTTTGTCATTTACTGTTCCATGTTGTAAAATACTTTTCTTCATCATTGACTAGTTCATATAGTAGTTAACAGCTAATCTTACAGGTTTCAGTTTAAATAAATGTTTATGTATATACTTAAATAGTTTAATTAAGCCCTTTAAAACTTGTCTTCCAGAAACTTGAAAGTTGACTTCAGATTCTGCTTTAGTTTTTACATAGAATATAAATGATTGAAGACCCTGTATCTGAGTTGTTTCGTAAAGCTTTCGTGTCAGTAGGTAGGACATTTTTCTGTAGATTTTAAGACGAATTTTAATACCCAAGTGCTCAACAAAGTAGAAAGCCATGTCACAGATCTGTGAAATTTTTCTTGATGAGAATACAAAAGCAAATGTATATACATATTGCTTTTGTATATACATATTTAATTCTTGGGCTTTAAATATGGAGAATGTCAGCATTCATTTTTATTTGTGGAGAATGTCAGCATTCATTTTTATTTATCTGAAATTTGCCTCTCACACTTTTTATTTTGATGAAACTTTGTAGTTTCTAAAAGGGATTCACAAAATAGGGACTTCTTTGGGATAGACTAAGAAGGAAAGGGCGGGTAGGTGATTACCTGCTGTGTAAGAGATCCAGTTAAATTCTAGAAGGAAAGGTCATTGGTGCCATTTCCATAGTCCGCTTAAAAGTATTAAAGAAATAACAGTGATTCCAGAGTAAATGTCTGATTCAGTTTCCTTCCTTTGCCCTAAGCTACAGAGCATGTTTATCATTTTTAAAGGCACGTGGCTTTATCACTGTGGCTATGGAAAAAGAAAATTTATAGGGTACTTTAAATTCATAAGTTTAAGTTCCACCCTTTATCAAGTCTTTTTACAAGTGATATCTGCACTGTTGTTTTTTCAGGATAGAGAAAAGTTACTTTTTCAGCCTTCTTGGCATTATCTTTTCATTGACAGGATATCTTGACATGTAAGAGAAAACAGTGTAAATTTGATACAGCTCATTTTATTTGGGGATTTATGTAAGCTAAAGCTACATGTTCTTTTTGGTATCTTTATACTCAGTAAACAGATAAATGATAAACATGTCATTTATATTATCATGATAACACATTATATTACTATTAACACGTACTAATGAACATTCTTTCATGGTAATTATGACAATTTTACATTATTGAAAAGTGAAACTAATGATCCATTGCTACCTTTTATATTTGCTTGGCATTAACCACTAGCATAATATTATAATTTGATTTAAAAATGAATTCCAAAAAAAGCATCTTCAGTTTTCACCAGCTCATATATTTCTTAAAACTTGCGGTTAAAATATTAAAGTAACCATGTCTTGGCAAAACTCTATTAGCCTTTGCCCTGCTTCATTCTGTACTCCAAGGCCAAATTTGCCTGTTGCTCCAGGTGTTTCCTGACTTCGTACTTTTCCATTCCAGTCCTCGATAAAGAAAAGGACATCTTTTTTGGGTGTTAGTTCTAGAAGGTCTTGTAGGTCTTCATAGGACCATTCAACTTCAATTTCTTCAGCATTACTGGTAGGGTCATAGACTTGGATTACTGCAATATTGAATGGTTTGCCTTGGAAATGAACAGAGATCATTCTGTCGTTTTTGAATGTTGGTACTTTTGATATTGTCCCAGAGGTCTCTGAGACTATCCTCAGTTCTTTTCATTCTTTTTACTTTATTCTGCTCTTCAGAAGTTATTTCCACCATTTTATCTTCCAGCTCTCTGGTTTGTTCTTCTGCTTCAGATATTCTGCTATTGATTCCTTCTAGAGTATTTCTAATTTTAGTAGTTGTGTTGTTTGTGTGTGTATGTTTATTCTTTAATTCTTCTAGGTCTTTGTTAATTGATTCTTGCATTTTCTTCATTATGTTTTCAAGGCTTTTGATCATTTTTACTATCATTATTCTGAATTCTTTATTAGGTAGTTGCCTATGTCCTCTTCATTTATTTGGACTTCTGTGTTTCTAATTTGTTCCTTCATTTGTGTAGTCTTTCTCTGCCTTTTCATTATTAATTTTTTTTAACTTATTGTGTTTGAGATTTCCTTTTCCCAGGCTTTAAATGGTTTCTTCCTTTTGGTTTCTGCCCTCCTAAGGTTGGTCCTGTGGTTTGTGTAAGCTTGTAGAGGGTGAGATTTGTGCTGAGTTTGTTTTTTGTTTGTTTGCTTGTGTGTTTGTTTTTCCTGTAATGGGCAAGGCTGAGTGAGGTGGTTATCCTGTCTGCTGATGATTAGGTTTGTATTTTTGTTTTGTTTGTTGTTTAGGCGAGTCGTCATGCACAGGGTGCTACTGGTGGTTGAGTGATTCCAGGTGTAGTAATCAGGTGGTTTCCTTTGTGTGAGTTCTCACTAGTTGATAGTCCCTATGGTTAGTTCTCTGGTAGTCTAGGGTCTTGGAATTCAGTGCTCCCACTCCAAAAGCTCAGGGCTTGATCTCAAACCAGATTTTTAGTCCCAACACCGGCAACTTCCCATAAATCTGCTCTGGAATTATATCCTATTCGCTGAGCCTCTGCTGGCTGAAGGCCAGTGCAACATTCCTGTTGTTTTAGGAGCACAGATACCTTTGCTGTGGCAGAGCACCTAGGAATGGCATGGGAAGGAGTGTCTCGTGGACCAAGACCTGACCTTTGCCGGGGCTTTCACAGCAGGCCCTGGGGCCTGGACTCTGCTGGTTCAGAAGTGGCTCGTTTTAATACGCTCTGACCTAAAGTTACATCTGGTTTCTGGAAAGGGAACAAAAATACTGCATTTGAAAATAGCAGCTAAGCCCTCCCTTAATCTCGGCCCAATCCTAACTTGTTTAAAAAGAATATAGTTAACTTAGTTTTATTTGTGTTTGGCCTTTCCATTTCTTCACTGGGTACGTTTTGCATCAGGTTCCTATTTTCCATCTTTGTTCTCACATATCAATTTTTAAAAAAAATTTTTCATTTATTTGGCTCTGCCAGGTCTTAATTGTAGCATGCAGGATCTTGTAGTTGTGTCATGTGAACTCTTAGTTGTGGTCTGTGGGATCTAGTTCCCTGCTGCTGCTAAGTCACTTCAGTTGTGTCTGACTCTGTGCGACCCCATAGACGACCCACCAGGCTCCCCCGTCCCTGGGATTCTCCAGGCAAGAACACTGGAGTGGGTTGCCGTTTCCTTCTCCAGTGCATGAAAGGAAAAGTGAAAGTGAAGTCATTCAGTTGTGTCTGACTCTTAGCGACCCCATGGACTGCAGCCCACCAGGCTCCTCCGTCCATGTTATTTTCCAGGTGAGAGTACTGGAGTAGGGTGCTATTGCCTTCTCCGCTAGTTCCCTTCCCAGGGATCAAACCCCGGTCTCCTGCATTGGGAGTGCAGAGTCTTAGCCACTGGCTACCAGGAAAGTCCCTCTCATATACCAATTCTTAAAGGAGCATTTCCTATGCTATAATACTAAATTTAGTACGGTGGTCACCCTTATATGGTATTAGTTTAAAATTAAATATGAGAAATTTCCCATTTGCTAAAGAAGAAAGATAAAATGTGTCTATGGTATTCATGTACCAATTTAGACGTGTTTAAAGTTTTTTTTAATCTTGAAATAATTATAGACTCACACAAAGTTGCAAACATAGTACAGAATCCCATGTAGCCTTTCATGTACCCTTCCTTCAGCTGTCCCCACGGGTGACATATTACACAGCTGGAGTACAGTATCAAACTAGGAAATAGACATTGTTGCAGCATTGTTAAGTAGACTACAGATCTTCCATTTTCAACATTTGTACACATGTGTGTGTGTGCATGCATAGTTCTATTCAGATTTATTCCATGTGTAGGTTCAAGTAACTGCCATCACAGTCAAGATGCAGAACCGTTCCATCCCCACCAAGTAACTCACTTGTGCTACCTTTTATATTTGCATGCCCGGCAACTGCCAATCTGCTCTGCATCTCTAGTTTTATCATGTTGAGAATATTATGTAAATGAAAGCACGTAGTATGTAACTTTTTAAGAGTGGCTTTTTTCATTAAGCATAATACCCTTTAAATACATTTAAGGTATTGCATGTCTAGTTGGTACCTTTTTTATTGTGGAGGAGTATTCCATTGTATGGATGGACCAGAGTTTATTTAATCATTATTCCATTCTCTCCATTTTGAACTTACATTTGTTAGGTTTTGAAGTGCTGATTTTCTATTGTATCTTCTACACCTAAAAAAGCTGATAAAATTCAGTGCATTGAAATGAAATTGCAGCATATCAGATTTTGCCTGGGAGAATTTACATTTCAGAATATTCTCAGCTGTGGATAGTAATCTTTTTAGTATGATTTGGGTTTGCTTTACGTATCTTTGAATCACAGAATGGACGGTATTTTCAATTATGACCCGTTATTCTAAAATCTCTACTTTCCATCATAGATTCATCACTTTCCATCTGCTTTTTTCTTATGTACTTATAACCTATCCTATATTTGTGGGATGATAGCAATTTTTTAACATCAGGTTCTTTGTCCAACCATCATTATTATAATAATATTTTAAATAACTTAAATTTCCATTATTACTAATGGAAATCATAACTCTTTATAGAAGTTTTCAGTGAACAAAGAGAAGAAAATTGAAAAATCACCTGAAACCCTGCCACACAGGAATATTTAATATTTTAATATTAAATATTGGGATTCCCTGGTGGCTCAGATGGTAAAGCGTCTGCCTGCAATGCAGGAGACCCGGGTTTGATCCCTAGGTCAGAAAGATCCCCTGGAGAAGGAAATGGCAATCCACTCCAGTACTCTTGCCTGGAAAATTCCATGGATGGAGCCTGGTGGGCTACAGTCCATGGGATCGCAAAGAGTCAGACACTACTGAGTGACTTTACTCACTTTTATGTCTTGTCTGCTTAAAATTCTTCATTAACTTCCCTTTCCAGGTTAAATTCAAACTCCTTAACAGGCATTTAAAATTCTACCCTCTATGACCTTCCTCAGATAAAACCTTTGCAGCTTAATTTTTGTTTTTAATTTCCTGCTTATACTTCATAGTCCCAGCTTTTCCCACTACCTTGCCAAATCCTCAGTCCTAGCAGCAGTATCTATGTATTACTGAAAATAAGTGAATACTTCTCTTTCCCCTGGGCATTAGAACTTTGTTTAAAAACCTTGTCAGTTCAGGTTTTTTTCTGAAATCATGTTGTCTAATTTTAGCTGAAAGTTCACTGTTGCTTCCAGGATTTTTCCCTTATTGCTTATAAGATTCTACCACATTTTAAAACTTTTCTCACTTTTTTTGGTTCCCTCTTTTGTTTCCCCCTTCTCCACTTTTGGGAAATAATCCTCAGATGTTTGTCTTGGTGCCGAGGTTAGAATCATCGAATTTCTTTGCTGCTTGCTTTACAGTTGCCATGTCCGCCATAACTCTTCCTCCTCCATGAGGCCTCGGAGCCCATGTGTCCTTCCTACCGAGGCCGATGCCTGTGCCTGTGTTTTCCAACTCTTTCTTTTCTTTGGCCATTTAAGTGACATTACTTTTGCTTTCATGTCTGTAACTCTTTTAACGTTTTGATTGAAAGACTGTAATGTTCTATTCTTTGGTTTATTATAGACTTTACTAACATTTGACATAGGCTTCTGTAAAGAATGATCATCTGTTCAAGTTCTGCTTTACAGTTTGTTCTTTTTATAAGGAATAGTTTTATCAGTCCTCACATGCAACTTAAACACATTTATGGTGCTTTTAAGAATATTTTCCTGGTAAATTTGATTTTTCTTCTTGTCTACACTGCTTTTCAAGCAATTATTATGTGTACTTGTGTTTCTGATGGTCTTCCCTTGTGGCTCAGCTGGTAAAGAATCCACCTGCAACGTGGGAGACCTGGGTTCAATCCCTGTGTTTCTGATAGTCATTTTAAAAGAACTTAGTTGAATTTGTCAGATCATATTTAGTTTCATATTCACATAAAAATAGATGATCACAAATAATGATTCATGAGATAGAAATTGCCTAAGGATGCTTTCAGATTTTGTTTGAAATTCTGCCAGGAGTTCTGGGAATCGGGGATGAGGGTTGGGGACAGGGTACTGCTTTATATCATAGAAGAGGACAGTGAAGAGAGATTTCCCTGAAAGTAAGATGAAAACTTTCTCTCCTGTAATTTAATGGAAGAAAAGAAAGGTTAATTGGGATAATACACACTAAAGCAAATTGTGTACAGTGTTTTTTTGGGGGGGGGCGATATTGTGGGGGATTTTTTTTTTTTTTTTTTGTATGTGTCAAAATAAAGCAGAATTATAAAATAAGGTTCAGTTCAGTCGCTCAGTCGTGTCCGACTCTTTGCGACCCCATGAATCACAGCATGCCAGGCCTCCCTGTCCATCACCAACTCCCGGAGTTCACCCAGACTCACGTCCATTGAGTCAGTGATGCCATCCAGCCATCTTATCCTCTGTCGTCCCCTTCTCCTCCTGCCCCCAATCCCTCCCAGCATCAGAGTCTTTTCCAATAGTGAACTTAATACATTCATAATATAGTGGGACTTTCTGTTCAGTTTTATTTGGTGAAAAGTCACTGGAAACTGACTTTTAGATAACAGGTTGCCCCCCCTGTCCTTTTCATAAAAGCTCGCATTTTGGTCAAAAAGATGTGTGCATTTTTTTGTTTATTTTCTGTTTTTTAACATGGAAGATAGAATATAAAGCAGATTTATTCAGATACATAAGAAATAATGGGATGACATGATTTTATTCTTTGTGTGCATTCTACCTGTGTTGGTATACTTAAAATTTTATTTTTGTTGTGAATGTAGGTCAGAGCCAAATAGTGCCTTAGTTTTTAGAAGCAGATACTTCTCTGTACCCTTGCTGTTTTAGATCCTCTAAGTACTTTCTAATGTCAGATAAAATTATGTGTGTGTGGATTTTGTAACAAATTAGATTGGAATATTTGTAGAGTTCTAACCTACAGCCTTTGAAATGTTCTAATAAATTTCGAATCTGAGGAATGGATATATGAGGTTAATGGTAATAATATATTGTACTCTTTGTATATTTAAAACTTTTTAATAGTAAAAACTAGGGGGGAAGTAGGGGGAGGTTGGTAAAAGAGTAAACTTAGACCTATAAGATGAATAAGAAAAATTAGAGAAGGAAAAAAGTCTAGAAGTTCTTACTGCTGCTTTGGCTAAGTAAAAGTGAAATGTTTATTTGTAAATATAGATATTAATAGGAAACTGTATTCTTTACATTTCTCTTTGAGCTTATGCTTCTGCAAAGGGTAAACAGGTAGTATATGTATTTTTAATGACATCATGCAGCTAAAATTAACTTTTTTCTTATAACTGATGTTGAGTGACTTTGTAATGTATTTAGCTGAAGATAAATGGTGGGAAACTCATGTGTTACAGATTTTGGCTTTGTAGGAGGAAAAAGCATCAGTAAGCTTCCTTTCATTTTTATAGTAATGTAGATAGGATTAGTCACTATTGCATGTTACATTTGTTTTGCAGTTATAGTTTTGTTATTTTAGAAGTTCAGATTCTTTGACAAGATTCCATATAGAGGCTACCTTGGGTAGTGGATAAGGGGCCATAGGTAAATGTTAGTTATTGCTAACATCCTACTTTTCCTGTTAAATGGTGGGCATATACAAGTATTCTTTGTAAGTGAATAATTTATAAAATAAAGCACCTTGTGTAGAGGAAAGTTTCTAACACAAGTATATAAAACATTTTAGTACTTAAAGTTATGAATATTGGGAAGTGGATATAACAGATAGGATTTAAAAAAAAATCTGTTAAGTATTTGAACTAAAATTTATAGTTAATTCAATAAATATACATTTTTATTTTAAGGGTTCTGATGACTGTCTTGTGAAAATCTGGGCAACAGATGATGGGAGATTATTAGCTACTTTGAGAGGGCATGCTGCTGAAATATCAGACATGGCTGTCAACTATGAGAATACCATGATAGCAGCTGGCAGTTGTGATAAAATGATCCGAGTCTGGTGTCTTCGAACCTGTGCGCCTTTGGCTGTTCTTCAGGGCCACAGTGCATCTATAACATCACTACAGGTAATCATTTTAATCCCTGAAAAATCCTCTGTGGTTACAGTTTAAAGTAAATTTTAAGAAGTCACCTTAATAATCCATTGTATAAAGCCAACTAAAATAAAGAAAGGAATATTTCTCTTTTCTCTATAAATACATGGACTTTAAATATGAAGGTAACCATGACATTTGTCAAATTGGAGCGTTTAGCCATTATTGTTACTTGCTATTTGTATGTAAAAATAGGTTTATTATTTGGACTATGTTACTCTTATAAAATTGCTTCTTCTTTCTTTTTCAGTTCTCACCATTGTGCAGTGGCTCAAAGAGATATCTGTCTTCTACTGGGGCAGATGGCACTATTTGTTTTTGGCTCTGGGATGCTGGAACCCTTAAAATAAAGTCAGTTGCTCTTTTATTTCTTAGAATAAATATGTTTAACTTAATGGTTGAAATTGCAAAAGTATAAAGTAATCAACAGTAGGAATGATTTTATTTTTCTCCTTGAGTAACATTAATCTTGGCTCTTCACTGACTCCTCACTCTTATCCTTTCCTTTTTGTTTTCATGCTTTGAAGAAAGTTATATGTTAACATGTTTATTTCTTTTTTCTCTTATTATTTTCCCTAGCTCTCGCTTTTTCAGAATATGCCTGTTTTATTACTACTTCTTTTTGTATGCTGCAGTAACTCCTTGTGGTACTTAGAACATAATCTTCAGAGTTCCTAGTTCTTTAGAAGAATTGCAGTTATTTCTGTTACTGTATCTACAGAATAGATTTTATTGTGGATCTAGGGAAATTTAGGAAAATGGAATCATTAAATTTTCACTAAACTATACCAAGGTAGATAGATGCACCCTTCCCTCTGCCCCATAATAGCATTTTGCACTTACGCTTTTACCTATTATGATATTTTGGTTTATCAAAATAAGTTGTCTGGACAATACTATGTTTGGGTTCAGGACACTGAGGCAAAGAAAGGTTAAATGACTTTCCCACAGTTAAAACAGTATTTAAAAATGGCAAGGCCAGGACTTTAACATTTCCTTGCCCTCTGGTTTTGTGCTATTTCATGCTGCCTCTCAAGTGGATCTAGTGGGATAAGTGCTATATTTACCCCATGGACAAATCTGTGAAAGGAGAGGTGATGTTCACCTCCATTTTACAGATGAGGAGACTCAGGTACAGAAATGTTAACTTGCCTGATAATGTCACACTGATAAGTGGCAGAACTGGGAACTGAGCTCAGAGGGTCTGAATCCTAGGCCTTATCTTAAAATATTTCCTCAAATGTACATTTAAAAATAAATTATGTGTACCTGCTTATCTGTTTTTTTCCCTTTAAAAATACTAGCATTTGTTTAAAATGACAGTCTCTATAATTGCTTACATATTCTGGTTTGGGTTCTAACTAACTGCTTGTTTGGCATGTGCCAAAAATTAATAAAAATGTACCACAGTCTATAATATATTAATGAAAGCAGTTCTTTTTATTGCCTATATGATTTCAGATAAATTTACTTAGAGTTAAATTTTTTCTCTAAATAGGTTTCAAGAATGTTTTAGTAACTTTCTCTAGGCTGTATCAGTTATGCTTAGCTATATCAGAGCTAAGGAATAATTATAAAACTTGTTAAAATGTCGGTTAACAAAATATTCTGTACATTTTTCCCCTAAATGATCACAAGACTGAAACCATTCTGTGTTCAGTGGCTGTGGGTAGTGAGAGTTATGCAGTGCACTCTGATTGAAGGCTCTAATTATTTTTTATATTTTTCTCTCCTAATATTCTGAGAAAAACTAGGTTGAAATATGTGTTAAGGGCTTTTTGTATTGGAATATTACATATATATTGTATATGTATTAGAACTGGTATGGGTAAAATCCATAATTTAATTTTTCTTCAGTCTGGTTGATTGTAACCGTAAGCATATAATGTCAGTACTATTAATATAAACATACAGTCTGTAATATAATTATGTAATTAATGTGAACATAGTTAAGTGTGGCCTGTTTTCTATAGATCACTATTTTAAATGAGCGATATAGTTGCTTGTATATTTGTGACTTTTATTTCATTATATATTTGTGCATTGCTGTTCTGCTGTATGAAACTGAGAACCTGTTACATTTGATTAGAAGTGAGTATAACAACTATGTGTCAGGTAGGACAGTGACTTTGTTTCATGTATAGATTGTTATATAATCAGGAACTCCTATAAAAATCTATATGTAAAGTTTCCACATGATCCTGCTGATCATGACACACAATGATTTTGAACTTGTTTTTAGAAAGGGCGCCATCTGTTGCTTCTTATTTTGTCCTTCTGTAGTTATTTTTTGAGGCAGCTGAGTTCTGGTGGTGTTGATCTCTTTGGGATATTTTTTAATTAGTTATTTTTTGTATTACAGTCCAAGACCTGCAAAATTTACAGAGCGCCCTCGACCTGGAGTTCAAATGATCTGTTCATCTTTTAGTGCTGGTAAGATTTTTCTTCCTGACTCTCCACTTAAAAGTTATATATTTGAAGGCTTCTAGTGGAACACATAAAATTTTGGAATATACCTACTGTTGTAATGGAAATCATATTCTCTTGCACGTACCAGGGGGTGCTCATAAATTAGTTTATAAATATTTGAACTTTGCTAGAGTTTAGCTTACACACTCATTTGGTTGAATGTTTTACTAATTAAGTTTTTCTTTAAGAAGACAATAAATCTTTTGTAGGAGGAAATAGTTTCAAATTTTACTGTTAAAGAATAAGTCTTTGAATAATTATCTCATTGAAAGAAAAGTATTTTAAATCTTTTGTATTTTTCAATGATTTTGGGGGTACTTATGGCTGAGTAAAATAGATTGATAGACATTTGTACATCTTTATTACTTATTTTGCTCCAGATTGTTCTTATTTGCTCTTAAAAAAACAGCTGTATAGCAGTGATGAAATTCCAGTTACATTTTGAGTTTATGTAGCAGCATTTTGAATGGATATTAGAATCTTGATAAACAAATTGTGATCTGGAGATTTTTTCCGGTTACATTTTGAGTTTATGTAGCAGCATTTTGAATGGATATTAGAATCTTGATAAACAAATTGTGATCTGGAGATTTTTTCCAGTTACATTTTGAGTTTATGTAGCAGCATTTTGAATGGATATTAGAATCTTGATAAACAAATTGTAATCTGGAGATTTTAAGTGAATTGATGAGAAAATGAAACATGAATTAATGTTCCTGATACTAGTTCTTTCCACAGTTTACCTTTTCTTTTCCTTCATAATTGTGGTTAGCAGTAGTACCAGAGACAAGTGATTGCAAACTGATGACATGAGTCTTATTTTTGCTGTACCAATATCTAAACATCTTTAATTTCTAGCTTCTCGATTTCCACTGCTACTGCCATGCAGATGGTTTTACTTCTAGTATTAATATAAATATAGGCTCTGCGTATGGTTCAGGGTACTCTAGATGCAATTTTATATAGCATTGTTTTCAACACTGTGGGAGGGTATTGAGTCTGAGAGAGTAAAACTGCATGTACAAATAGCTGTAATGCCTAGTAAAATGTATGTGCCCCACAACAAAGTCGTAATGAGAGTTCAGAGGAGAGGAGGCTTATTGGATTGCAAGCCTGGAAGGCCTGTAGTGAAGGAGTTGGACCTTAAATACTTGGTAGGATTTTAGCAGATGGGAAATAGGGCAGGAGAGGGATTTTAGCAGAATTAAGACATGTTTTCTGATAATATTAACATGATTATGTAATTATTAGTAAAATCATTTGTAGAAGACAGCTTCTATAAATACTGAAAAATTCCAGTCAAAGCTTATGTTAGCAGACTCTTAATTTCAGGTTAGATGTATTATGTTCATTAGGATAAATATGAATAGTTGTAGAATGAAATATTAGTCATTCAGTATATATTATGATAATGTTGCTTACATTTCTTATTTAATTTTCAGAGATTTTGAGCTTGTATTTTACTCATAAATGTTTGCTGTTATTCCTCAGGTGGAATGTTTCTGGCCACAGGAAGCACAGATCACATTATTAGGGTTTATTTTTTTGGATCAGGTCAGCCAGAGAAAATATCAGAATTGGAGTTTCATACTGTAAGTATTGTTGAAATGACTTAGATGAGTATGATGTAAATGAGCCTTAACAGTTTATATTCAGGATCCTCTTTTCTGTTCATTTGTTTGTATATAGGACAAAGTTGACAGTATCCAGTTTTCCAACACTAGTAACAGGTAAAATAATTATTTTTTTTGTCAAATTGAATCTAGTTTTCAAATATGAAATAAAGACAGTTCCTATGGTCAGGTTATAATTAGCTTTGTATATTAATTAGCCACCTAGAATAAAGATCTTGACCAGTTATGATGAAAAGTCAATTTTCATCACATTCCTGTTAATGTGTATTTATGTTTTATCTGTAATAATTTATTTGGCCACTTTTTTTTTTTTAAATAATAGGGATTTTCATCCACCCTCATATTTTCTATACATATCAAGGTGTAAGGAAACTTTAGTAAAGACTGGAAATACATTATAATGTAATATTTGAAGCAGAAGTGTTTATTGATAATAAACGTAGATGATATTGTGTGTGTGTTCTCATATTCTTGTTTTAAATTTAAAATTATATATACATCTTGAGTAAACTGTTGAGAGGAAAATCAGTGTTTTTCTTTTGGAAAGTATCAATTCTCTTTCTAAGGTAGTAAATAGTGGCCTTGAATCACGTTTGAATGTTAGGAGACCTAGCTACATACATTAGAATGTGTGTATGTATATAACATTTTAAAAGCCTCTGGCGTTTCAGAAATTCTTAGATTTGCAGAAAATATCAGGTAGAATAATCTATTATATTAGAAGGCTGTGTAAGGAAAAATGAAAGGTTTTTTTAGCGTTTTTAAAAATATAACTCTATTGGAAAGTGCGTTTTGGTGAAGCACATGTGATTTTTTTTTTTTTTTTTTTTTTCTTTGTGGGGTGGGTTCCTTTGCAGGTTTGTAAGTGGCAGTCGGGATGGGACAGCACGTATTTGGCAATTTAAACGAAGAGAATGGAAGAGTATTTTGCTGGATATGGCTACTCGGCCAGCAGGGTAAGAGATCACATTTGAAATATTACATAGATATGTCTAGATCTTTTAAAGTTGTAAAGCTGTTTTACAGGTTAGTGTGAGACCCTATAAAGCATGTATCATAATCCTATGTTAAACTGATTACTTTTCTGTGATAATTGAAGGCACTTTTGGAGATGAAAATGTTGACTTTTATAAAATGAGTTTTTGCCCTGTATGAATTAATGATATTCTGCAGTTCAGTTTTGTTGACAATATGATAGTACTATTAGAATAGCTGTACCTTTTACTACTTTTTAAAGAAAACTAGAACATACAGTGTTCCATCTGACACAGGGGTGATGTGGTATATCCAGTGGTTATCTCTAGCCAAGAGAAATTATACTACATGTTGAAATTATCATTTTAGTTTTAATATTTTAACCTTTTTTTTCTATTTGTATTTATGAATAGTAGTCTTGGATGGGGAGCAAAGTATCAGGGCATGACGGCAACAGTAAAAGATGGAGAGTGAGCAGCGTGGCACAGAGGTCTTAGACCCAGAAAGATATTAAAGTCAGTCATATTTACTCAAGCTCATCTGTTACTAAGTATCATAGCAACACTGCAATCCTGATTTTGCTGACTCCATACAGTGATTTTTTGCCATTGTATTTTGTTGGTTCAAATTATTCTTAAATACTGTGTTAAGTAATAGTTATCCATGTTAACGAATGTTAACTAAAAAAATACATTTAGATTTTGTCATGCTGATATTTTAATAAATAATATCATTGTAAACAAATACTGCTTCCATCACTTTCAGCCAAAACCTTCAAGGGATAGAAGATAAAATCACAAAAATGAAAGTAACTATGGTAGCATGGGATCGACATGACAATACAGTTATAACTGCAGTTAATAACATGACTTTGAAAGTTTGGAATTCTTACACCGGTCAACTAATTCATGTCCTGATGGTGAGAAAAAAGACTTAATTTTTATTTGGTATAAACTGAAGCTGGTTGTAAAATAGAATACTTTTGTTAAGAAATAAAGTCTTTTATGTTATCTGAAATCTCTTACTTGCTGGCTAACAGGTCTTTTTGGGAGAAGGCAAATAATTTTAAAATGCAGTTAAACACGTTTGGCTTGGAAATGTAGATCTAGCTATTTTTTTTAATATTCAGGGCTGGATCAGTAAATAGTATTCTCAGGTTTCACTCGATGATAGCAAATCCCTGGACAGTGATTTTAGATCAGCTTTTTTATTATACATTTGATAAATTTGAAGATTTTTACCACTTATAGAAATGTTGTCATATTGGTGTTTGTTTGAATTTTTTTTTGTCATTTAATATTTATAATTCTTTGACATTTATAAAATATTTCAGGGTCATGAAGATGAGGTATTTGTTCTTGAGCCACACCCATTTGATCCAAGAGTTCTCTTTTCTGCTGGTCATGATGGAAATGTGATAGTGTGGGATCTGGCAAGAGGAGTCAAAATTCGATCTTATTTTAATATGGTAATTATCAGTCTCTTCATTTGATAGCTGTTAAAGATTTGGGGAGTTGTTAATACAGGTCCCCTGCATATCACAAAGGAAATCCATTTAAGAATTGGGGCAGACATTTTTACCTTAAGTTTCAAAAAAGTTATTTATTCCATACTTTTATTAAATGCTAAATTTAAAAGAAAATTGCCTATATTACAATACCTGTTTATTGTGATATAACTAGTTTAGTTTTTGAAATAGTTTTAATAGTGAAACTTTGAAAAACTAACAAGTATGAAATGACAATATAGATAAGAAAAATGTTTCAAAAACCATGTGAAAATTTCATCAGCAGTCCTCCAGTACAACAGAGTTTGATTCAGATATATCAATTTTAAATTAAAGCCAAAGAAACAGGTCTTCTTGCCTTTTATCATTATGGTATGAAGGCAATGGCACCCCACTCCAGTACTCTTGCCTGGAAAATCCCATGGACGGAGGAGCCTGGTAGGCTGCAATCCATGAGGTTGCTAAGGGTCGGATACGACTGAGCGACTTCACTTTCACTTTTCACTTTCATGCATTGGAGAAGGAAATGGCAGCCCACTCCAGTGTTCTTGCCTAGAGAATCCCAGGGACGGGGGAGCCTGGTGGGCTGCCATGTATGGGGTCGCACAGAGTCGGACACGACTGAAGCGACTTAGCAGCAGCAGCAGATATTTCTTTGGGTTAAGCCCTTTTACCCTCTACATTTTGTTTCTTAAATGGATATTTGACGTTTTCTGCTGAGTATTTAAGTTGCAGTGGTTTAATAATATAAAACGTAATGTGCAGTGTTTCATGCCTCTTAACTACTCTATAAAGGCAGAAATGCCCCTCATATGCTGACTTTGTGTACCTAGACATTTTTTTTTTTGTCCCTTACCATATATTAGGGATGCCTTTGAGCAAAGCAAACAAAAAGGCAGGCATGTGCCTACTATTTTAATATGATTAAATTAAAAAATCAATTATAAAAGCCTCTAGTAATAAATCATAAAGCAATAGCATTAATATGTGTATGACCAGAATTATTTTGCAAAAAAACTATTTGACAAAAACCAGTCATTTGTAAAATATAATGGCTTGTGAAATTTTTCATAAAAGTGACACTCTACTTGATTGATAATCATTGTAAAGTTACTTCTGTGTAATAAGCAGAATAGGAAAGAAATTTTTATCAGTGAAGAAATTAATTTTAGCTGTTGTCAATATGCCTTAGTCTTCATAAGGTAAGATACAAGATTGGTCAGATTCTTTCCTAAAAGTGTTAATTATTTGGATTACAAATGTTAGTGATAGATGGATTTCCTTTGTGATTATGTATATAGAGGAGAATTTTTTAAAAAGTAAATCCTTAACTATGCGCGTGAAGAATTTTTTCTTCTCTCCTTCTCTGTCCTTGTGTTTCTAATTTGCTCCTTTTTGGAACATCTCTGTCAAATAAGGAAGTCCTGTCTCAGTTTGCCTTTATATCTTCAAATGAACACAAATTGTGGGCTACACATGTTAGTTTCATATTTTCAAAGC
Source organism: Bubalus kerabau (assembly GCF_029407905.1). NCBI lineage: Eukaryota > Metazoa > Chordata > Mammalia > Artiodactyla > Bovidae > Bubalus > Bubalus kerabau. The sequence goes on along the minus strand of NC_073632.1, from coordinate 26,420,399 downwards.
TCTCTGATGTATTAGTAGAGTGTTTGGAGGGAAAGGTTTCTCTCATACTTGAATATTACTCTCACCTTTCAGTTATGAAGGTGAATTTTTCCTCATCAGGTAAGTTGTTCACAATAATACTCCACCTTGTCCATAGATCAAGAATTACAGCTTCTTAAGTTTGAAGTGACTTGCTCTTAGACCATTAGAAGTTAGTGATGTAACCAGGAGTAGAAGTCAGCCATATTACGTTATATACTCTGAAATTAGGCAAGGGGTTAGTTTCATTACTGCCTTAAAAAGTATTATTTATTTAATAAGAGTTTTAGATAAAGCTATTTTCCTGTTCTTTCTATGAATAAGATAGAAAAAAGCCTATAAAGGATGGAAGAAACAGATTTTTGTAATAGAATTGGATGATATCTATAGAATCTTCAAACTATGAGAAAAGAAATAGCCTTTTTAAAAAGGGTTAAAATATCTTGCATTTAAAAAACTGGAACTTGAGCTACCCTTCATTTTGTTAAAATACAGATACTCCTTTTAACTTTTTGCATGATGTTTACAGCTTCTAAAGTATTTCTACTTCCAAAATGCGTAATACCTCATTTGGGTCTCATGAAACCTCGCAGTATAATTGGGGTAGGTTTTATTGTTACTGGTTTTATGAATGGAGAAACTGTACAGAGATGAAGTGATTTGCCCATGTTTACCCAGATCACTAAGCTATCATATGGGCACTTGGAGGTTAAACCCATGTTTTCTGTCCCCTGCTAATGTGTTCTTAATGCTATGCTGTCTCTAGTTATGGTTGGTTGGTTATATATAGCTAACTTCCAGCTATGTCCAGTTAGTAATATTTCCAGAAGGAAAATATTTTCATAATGATAGCTTTGAGGTAGATCTTTTGAGATCTTATTATTTAGCTTGATGGTTTTTTCCTGTCTCTTAATTTATAAGGTATCTAAGTGCCCTACTTTTTGCTCTTCACTCCTTTGTTTATTTCATTTTTTTTTTTAATCTATAGGCAGATAGAAGATAAAGCATCCAGCATTGCTATTAAGAAAATAAAAACCATTTGAGGGAGAAGTAGAAGCTTGTGTTCACTATCTGCTATCATGAATGTTGAGTTTTGGCTATAGTTATAACTCTTTGGCTGTGTGTAGCTAATCAGTAAGTTTTTGAGTTACTAAAATAACATAAAAGTTGACAAGTACAAATTCAATCCATGGTATTAAATTGTATGTATTTAATTGTATTAGATCATAAGTTCAATTTACTAAACACTTTTTGAACACCATGTAGAGGGACTCATTATAGGGCCTTGGATGATTTAAAGGATGAATAATTCTAGTGGAGTATACCCCATTTTTTAGACTAGAAATGGTAAAAGTTAACACAAAGTGTTGAGATTAAGTACTGTTTCATGTGAGTTTCAAAATTGAAGCTTAGAATTTTCCATCAAGCCAGAAAATAAGGGATGTAAATTGTACCTTTAAAAGAACAAAATTTCTGTATACAAATTCTTAAAAATATCAAGTATATTTTGAGACTACTGCTTTGAATTTTGTACTTGAAATTTACACCTTTACAAAATGTAATGAAATCATGTGACAAATAATTATTTTGTATTAATCAGCATTTTACTGCCCTTTTCTCGCCTGTTAACAAAAATTTAAAACATTTTTTTAAAGTAAAAAATCTTATATCTTCAAAGTATCTTTAAAAATCCACATTTCACATAATTATAATTTAACAAATTTATTAATAAAGGTAATAGATTTTAAAATAAGAAAACATTTTAGTATGGCACATAATATCCTTCAGATAAATATTCTAATTCCTTTTTTTTTTCTGTATCAAGCACAGTTTTTAAAATCTTTTTAAGACCACCTAAATCTGTAAACAGATTAAAAGATTTAAGATTGAGAATTGAGATAAAAATGTTTTAATTCCTTGTCTGCTTACATAATTCCCTAACTTATTTCAAAATCTTATAAATAGATTCTCAACTTGCTGGTGGTATTGTCTAGAAAAACTGATGGGGTTATTTTCCTTACTTTTATTGCTAGCTTTCCTCTTAATAGAGTATCTGCATGATAAGAGCACTTGAAGGGGTGTGTGTTGGGTTTGTTTTTGTTACTTCTAAGAAGTGTATGAGTGAGATGGTTTAACTCAGGACAAAATGGAATAGACAGTACATGCTCTGCTCTCTCCTGCCCCTCTGTTTCATCTTTTAACTAAAAATAAAATAATCTTAACATAAACTTTTAAAAGTATTTGTTGAAAAAGCATACTGTGTAAGGAGGAAAGTTTGAGCCCTTTTCTTTTTTTAAAGAACCAGAGAAAGAAGCTAAAGAGAAGATTAACATGAGATAACTTTATTTTTCAAAGAAAAACAACAAAAAAATACTAATTCTAGGCCTTAAGCTTTACTTATTTATGTTCATCTAAAAACTTAGTCAGTTATTCATATTTCAGCTGAACAGATCCTATGTAACTTAAGTATTCTGGGCAAAGCTTGAGTATTTTGGGATATTTTATTGAAGGTTGATAGTAAGACTATTTCAAACTAATTGCACAGAGTTGAGCAAGCCCACATTTTGTCTTTGGCAGTGGCAGGAGATAAACTTTATCTTGTTTTGATAAGGGTTGTTCTGAATTCTAGTTAAGAGTCTCTAAAGTCCTATTAAATGTGAAGAGGCAGATAAATTAATCCTCCAAATAACTTGAAAATGTGTACAAACTCTCTTAACTAAAGTTGAGGACTTTTGTAATATTCCCCGTTCTCTGAAAGAGATAGGCAAGTTTAGAAGTTTTAATATGACCATAAATGTTCCTAAAAACAGAGTTGTTTTTATACCCCTTTTTCTCTTTAAGTTATTACAGTACAGCTAAGTTTTAAGTACAACTTTAACTAAATGAATATTAAGTTGATATGCAAAGATAGGAAAAGAGACTTTGAAATTTCTTAGTACTAGGACATTGGAATTTGTAGATCCCATTTTAGTAGCTTACGTTGTATGTCTGGCACTTCTGCTGTATCTTTTCTGCACTCTTCTCTCTATTTCTGTTGTTCTAGCTATGTCTGTCTGTCTTTTCATATCTTTCTATTTGTATAATGTTTTTCAAAGCTCTAGTTTTTGCTCTTTGTCTGGTTTTGATATTGAAGAGTACAATGTCTGGCTAGAAAGCAATTTTACTGAATTTGAGTTTTGCTTTGCTTTTGTTGTTTCCTGGGTAAATTCCAAGTAACAGTTTTCATTTATGTAATCAAATTTTCCTTATTTATATAATTGTTAACCTTTCTTTTACTTAAGAGATTTTTAAAAAAAATGTTCCAGTGTCCACTAATCCAGAACAATATATTTCTCCTTGCAACGTTCCAAACAAGCAGAGGCTGCCAATCCACCACTCAGAATTTTTGCACATGCATACTTCTGACATTAACATGTTCTCAGTGTGACTTCTGTTTTAGTTTTGGATAATTGTAGCTACATGTATCTAGGAAAGGGAATAATAAGCTTGAAATAGGTGTATCTCATATTGTGTTCTCTTGTGAATCAAGATTTCAAGACCTTTCTCTTCCTCTCTCTTCCTTCATCTTTTTCCTTTTTTTCTCCGTCCTTTCCTCTTATCTCACTACCTATCATCTAACAAGATATCATATACTTGCACTCTGTTTGTTAAAAGAACTTTTTATGCTTCCAGTCTTTGTTTCAGCCTCTCCGCATAAGAAATTACCTTCAATCTTCTGATTATAAACTTTAGTTATTGTCATTTTCTTTCAGATTTCTGGGATTCTTTTGATTCTGTCTGTCTCTTTCTCATCTATATCTTGGTATGAAAAACATATCTTAAAATTTGTTGCCATGAATGTGAACTTGTCTCTAGCTTATCATACTATATTTGGTGAATTACTTCTACATAGTAATTTTTTGATGTGTTTCATGATTTGCTATCACAGGGATATTTGAGATTTGATAGTTATAAGGGAAAGTATATAAAATTGTAGAATGTGAATATGCAGGTATAAACACTTTGATTAGCAGATATATTTGAGTGCTCATTTTGTACATAAGCACAAAATGTAGACTTCGTCCCTCTTTTTGTCTTTTTACTCCACCTTGCTGCAGTTTTTGGAGAGATAAAATATACCTGAAAAGGTAAACGTGGCTAAATAGTTAGAAATGATAGATAGCTTATGAGAAAAGATAATTGGTACATCTAAGGATATGAGGATCACTTCAGGGTGAGTGGTCAGAGGAGGAAGAAGTAAGAGAAATACATCAGTAACCAAATAAAAAATGTTAAGACATGTTCATAGAGTAATTTAGAAAGTTTTTCTGGAATAGATTTTGAAAAATGGGTAATAAAACAAAAAACATAAAGTGAAGTGGCTTGTTGGTATCCTCATATTACTTGTAAACATAATATTTAACATAGTGGGAGTTAATTGGTAAATTAATTTATAAATTACTTTATATTCCAAAAACTTAAGAGAAAAATAGGTTGGTTGCTAGTGGTAATATTTCAGGTATGAAATTGGATAGGTGGAAATCTGCTTTCATCAGTGAAATCATAATGAAATATTGTAGGAATGGGTAGTAAATTTGTGAAAGAAAATTATGTAAGACTGGTGTTTTGTGATGATAAAAAGATTAGAGCTAGAGAGTAACAAAACTTAATGTGTGGAGAGTGTTGAGCTTATGTAATCTTGACAACAATAATACTATTAATGGAAATAGGAAAGATGTAGAAGAAAACTGATATTTTCACATGTTGTGACATAGTGTTGGGCTATCTTTGTGTTAATGGACAGCCAGCACTGGAGATAGACTGCTTGGAAAGGCTAGTTGTAGAGAGAAAGAACCTATGCTCTTCCATGTAGAACACTGTCTAACTCATAGAGACAGAGAGGACAGTGTAGCAGGTTTAAACGTTTAGAAGTACAGTTGACGCTTGAACAACATTGGCTTGAGCTGTGCAGGTCCACTTATGTGCAGATTTTTTCATTCATAAGTACTACAGTGTACTACCCTAGAATCTGTGGTTAGTTGAATCCATACAGTGCAGACTGTTGGGATAGAGAAACTGCATATATGCAGGGCTGCTATAAGTTATATGTGGATTTTTTGTGCAGAGGGTTGGCAGCCCTCATCTCCTTCATTGTTTAAGGGTCAACCCTTGAACATGTTTAGCAGAATGGGGAAGAGATTAGTCTCTAGAAAGTGTGTTGTAAAGACAGTATGCTATTATTGTGTCAGAGAGGCCAGAGGAAGAGAATAAATTTCAAGAAGGACTTGATTAACAGTTTTACTTCCTCAGAGAAATCAGAATATGGGTAAACAAAATAGTGTTAAATTTGAAAATGAGTTATTTATTTTGGTAATATATTTTTCTTTTGGTGAATGTTAGAATTCCTCAAAATCTCTCTTATATGTTTACTGGTTTTATCAAGCCAGTTACAACAGTTTTATTTTTTATATTAACTTATTTATCTTGGAGCCATTTATTCTAAATAGCTATCTTTAATTCATATGTAATAATGTTGCCATTAATTAAAGAATTTTCAGTGTTAAAGTAAATATTTAGAAGTAATCTTTTAAAGTAATTTGATACCTGGATCATTGGAGTGTGATAGTTTCCCTTAAGATATATTAATTATTTACACTTAACTATAGTAGTAGTTAGAAGGTGACCAAAGCATATTTTAATCATAGGTATGACAGTGTCTGTCTCCAATATCTCATGCACATTCTTAATTAAGTTTTTTCTTTTCTGGGTTGATAAGCTTTAAAGGTTCTTTAAACATAAGGAAGGGCTTTCTACAGGTGAAAGTGAAAGTGAAGTTGCTCAGTCATGTCCGACTCTTTGCGACCCCATAGACTAGCCTACCATAGATTATAGCCTACAGGCTTCTCCATCCATGGGATTTTCCAGGCAAGAGTACCGGAGTGGGTTGCCATTTCCTTCTCCATTTCTACAGGTAATTCTTAGCATAAATTTAGTTTCTCAGCTGTTTGATTCTTGGGCTATGAGTCTATCTCATAAAGTATTAGGGTATTTTTAAAAATTCATAATTTTAAATTGTGGAGTATTTTCTAGGTGAGATACTTGTTCCCTTCTAATCAATAGTATATTTTTAAAAAATGATATATTTTAAAGTGAAAATGTTAGTTGCTCAGTTGTGTCTGACTCTTTGGGACCCCGTGGACTGGAGCCTGTCAGGCTCCTCTGTCCATGGGATTTTCTGGGCAAGAATACTGGAGTGGATTGCCATTTCCTTCTCCAGGGGATCTTCCCAACTCAGGAATCAAACCCAGGTCTCCTGCATTGCAGGCATATTCTTTTCCAACTGAGCTATGAGGGAAATACTAGAGTGGGTAGCCAGTCACTTCTCCAGGGGATCTTCCCAACCTGGGGATCGAACCTGGGTCTCCTGCATTGCAGGTGGATTCTTTACCATCTGAGCCACCCAAAAATTGACCCTGGTCATAGACTTGGGGTAATTCCATTAAGATGATTCTGCCTAAGAAAGCCCATATTTTAACCATCCTGATTGAGTTCCTTTAGGAATTCATACTTCTTGTACATCTCTGTATGTGTTCCTCACAGTTGATGTAACCTAGACCCTGTAATTTTAGTCTGCATCCTGGTGCTTTTAGTGTACCTCATTTCTAGATTATCCAGTTCTTCCACTTCTTGAAAATTAGGTGTAAAGGATTTTAGAATTGGGTAGGACTCTAGTGATCATTTAAATGATCTCTGTCATTTCCCAGAGATACTAAGTGATGAACCCATTACTAGAGGAGAGGTCTTTTCATTCTTGGGCCTCACTCTTCTGTCTCCTTTAAATTTCATCTTTCTACTTCACAAGAATTATGTTAGAAGTTCTGGATTGTATTCTGCCTTGTAAAGGGTATTAGTATGCTTCATTAAGGGCTTCCTGTTAACTCAGTGGTAAGAATCCACCTGTCCATGAAGGAGAGACTTGGGTTCAATTCCTGGGACAGGATGATCCTCTGGAGAAGGAAATGGCAACCCACCCATTCCAGTATTCTTGCCTGGGAAATCCCATGGACAGAGGAGCATGGAGGGCTACCGTCCAGGGGTTGCAAAAGAGTCGGACACAACTTGGCAACTAAAACAAAAACATTCTTCATCAAATATGACAGTTCTGTCATCATCAAAGCTCTTAATTTATAAGTTTTTATATCAATTTAATTTTTTCCAAGTTTAATATAAGCCTCTAACAAGATTGTGCTGCTCCTTTCTTGAAAATATTTCTAGAATTCTTCAGTCAGTATGAGAATTTTCCTACAAAGGAGTCATTTTAACTTCTGATCTTTTCATCTTTTACTTTAAAAAAACAGAACAAAATATCCTTCTCATAGTTCAATTCCTGTTCTTTAAGTTTTTGCATTAATAAGTAAACATTGTCTCATTGATTTTCTCAGCTAGTACGAGTTTTATTGTGTGGTCTTTGTTTATGTATGTCCCATAGTGTGTAGCAAGCATGCTTGATATTAGGTGTATAGTTCATCTAAACTTTACTTATTTTGAAATTTTGGTGGTTTTTTTTTTTTTTTCTTTTCTGTTTTTAAACTAATTAGAGCATGATTATAAGTCCTAAAATAAGTTATACGTAATATTAAATTTTATGTTGACTTACTCTATTGAGCATTTAATTTTATGATAGGTTCATTAACTTTATTTCTTAAATATATTTTTTAATTGAAGTATAGTTGATGCATAATATAGCTTCATTTAACTTTATAGCTTAATATGAATAGAAAGGAAACTTATTTTCTCCCATTTGATTTTTGAATGTAGGTCTCATTGATTTCTAGTTAAACATGCATATTCAAACACTGCCTTTATTATTAAATTTTTTAAGTATTCTTAATCATACATATTCTGACCCTGGTTTAAGAAGAATCCGAAAAAGATTTCTTTTCAGAGAGAAGTATTGAACTATTTTTTGTGGTTGGCATAGTTAATCATAGCATAAATCATAAAAATAGCTAGAGTATATTTAGTTATATATGTGTGTGTGTGCGCTCCATCATGTCCAACTCTTTTGCGAGCCCATGGACTGTAGCCTGCCAGGCCCCTTTATCAGTGGAATTTCCCAGGCAAGAATACTGGAGTGGTTCGCCATTTCCTCCTCAGAGATTCTTCCAGACCCAGGGATCAAACCCACATCTCTTTTGTCTCCTGTGTTGGCAGATGGATTCCTTAACCACTGCACCACCTGGGAAAGCCCTATTTAATTATTTAGGAAAATATTTTCCTACTTTGTTTCAACTAGAAAGCCTAGACGGCATTTTGTAGTTAGAACTGTTTTTATTATCTGAGGACCTTTTCCTAAAGATAAATTTGGCATTTTAAATAAGATGGTGATGGGCACCTTTTCTAATTAGTTTGTAAGTAGAGCAGATCTATTTTCTTTAATGAATAGTTAATCCAAATAATGTACTTTTGAAATACAATTTCATATTCTCCATAACTCTGGAGTTACACAGATGGCTTATCCCAAGAAAATCAGTACCATTGTGCCATATTCACATGGCATGTGTTACTGTACAAGAAAACAGTGATCTTCAATAGGATTGCTATTTTTTTCTTTCCTTTTTTGAAAGTTCACCTCTCCCAAGTATTCTTTTAGAGATCTTCTCCTAACTGTAAACATTGGTAGATAGCACGGATATAGGGTTGATTAATCCTTGTGACAACTTCCCTCCAAGCACCCCAAAAGAAAAATGTGGAGCAGGATTGCCTAAATGTTATATGAAGGATGCTATACGTAGGAGTGTCTGACAGCACTGAAAAATAGATATGTGAATCCAGTCATTTCTACTTGTAGCCTTTCATGTTGTAGAAAATACAAAGCTGTCTGGCTACTAACACACTTAGGTTGATTTGGTGAAGTAGTTCTTCTCTTTCTCAGTTTTGAATAGTTTTAAAGGAGAGTTGGAATCAGTTCTTTCCTCTGTTATCTTATCCTCCAGGATTCTTCACAACCAGGAAATGATCCTGTTTCACTCATTCATTTTCTTGCTTTCATGTAAATCTTTTAGTGTATTAGACATAGATTGTTTCACCAAGTTTCTTTCATGTGATTAAATTTTAAGGAAAGTTATTGCTTTTCCATTATTATCACCATTTAAAACAGCATTAGTAAGCACCAGTGTCCTCATTCCTTCTTTTCAACAAGCCAGAGGAAAAACCAGTTTTCTTTATGAAGTAAATAAACCTGTTTGTTGTACTGTGGAAACTTCTTAGGCAGAGCCCTTCCTTTTAGAACATTTTCTCTTTTGACCAGAATGCAAACTTGCCTCGAGAAGTCAACTGTTCTTCTGTGAGAAGTCAACTATTCTTCTGAGTTTTAATTTCACTCTGTACTTGGTGAACTATACATTCATCCCTATGCCATATTTTTAACACTACAGAAAATTACCACGTCTCTCTTTTCCAAGCATTTACTGGGATTTGGGGATATTACTAATAAAACTCAATTTGTTCTAGATCAGTGGATACCGGAACAGAGAGGAGGTATTTCTTACCTGATAATGTGTGTGTGTTCCGATTCTGCTAATCCAGAAATCCAGTCACATTTGTTGAAAATCATCCTTAGTTGTTATTTGTTAGGGAGTCAACTCCCTATTTTAGTTGTTTTCTGAAATTCAGTCCCTAGATGTGCTTTAGATAGGGTAGAATTTTTACTCTTTCAGAACACTGCTAAAGAAGTTTTCAACTGGAACATAGTCTGAAGAAGCACTGAGAGCAAAAAATTCAGAGTGGTGATTGGCCACCTCTGTTTGATTGACAGGTTGCAGGGAGAAACCCATTCGTTCTGGATTAATGGAACTGGAAAACAGAAAACAATTATCAGGTAAAAAAAACCTTTTCTTTAACCTTTGAAATTCACCATTTAAAAAATGAGTCAGACCATCAAGGGAATTTATTACCAAAAATAAAAATTTAGTGTCTTGTAAGCAGTGATCTCTGGCTATTACTTCAAGAGTTACAAAAATCACTACAGTTACTCCACATTGTCAGCCTTTGCTGAAACGGCTTGATTAAATACAGATAAGATGGACTGTAAGGTGCAATTATGTTTTAAATCTGGGTTAAAGACATGAAGCAGAATTCTATGGGTGGGGGAGAATGGTGGTGTTCTGTTTCCTGACTTGTGTCTGGTCTATGGATAAAGCTAATACATTGGTTTTCAAGGCTTTTAATCTGGCACTTTTCATGAATATTCACAAATTTTGTACTGTACTGTGTTTTATCTTTACCTCAATAGGATATATACTTAAATATCTTTTACCATAGAATTTTTAGTAATAATAGTCACCAATCACTTCTTTATATTTTAATGGCAGTTTTCTGATTGTTGGTTAAATATATTTCAGATTGAAGGCCAAGGACATGGTGCAGTATTTGACTGCAAATGCTCTCCTGATGGTCAGCATTTTGCATGCACAGACTCTCATGGACATCTTTTAATTTTTGGCTTTGGCTCCAGTAGCAAATATGACAAGGTAGAGTATGATGATGCCTCTATATATCTATTCCTTATAATTGTTTGTTTGCTTGCTTTTAAATCCATAGATGTATAGGGATTATAATTCATGGAGGGAAGTTATAATTTTTATATTTCAGAAAAAATAACTTTTACTTAGCCAGCTAGAACAATCTAGATAGCAGTTCTTAGGTTGGGGTATATAAGATATATATGGGAGATGTTCATAGAGGGATTTGTTGAAATTATGTAAAATGTTTTACTTACGTGGATAATATACATTTATCTGGGTACAATTCTGTGGCTTTTATGTGGTTCTCAAAAAATGTATGGCCTACTTTGATGGTAGCTAATTTTTAAAAAATATTAAAGATCCTATCTGAGATTAGTGACTAAAAGATTTAAATTGTTTATTTGTGGTAGAGTTGCTTAAAATGTTATAATAAAAATGGAAGTTCAGGTTTAAGAAGTTCTAAATTAAATGATAAAATTTTGAAGTTAGATGTGTTAGGTATGAATTTTTATTTCAGAAATTTTAGAGATGTTAGTTTTTAATATTATATAAACCATGCTTACTGTATACTTATGATTTTCTTAAATTGTATTAGTTTGGTTTCTTTGAAGAGTTTAATTCAAAGAATAAATTGATTTTTCATTGTAAAATACTAAATCAAATGACCATGCATAGTCATTTTAAAAAACAAGATAAATCATGGTAGCTCTGGGAAAGTAAAGGTACTGTTGAAAGATTTATGCCTGCATTTAATTTTACTATCTAATTTCAAATTACATTACTTTTAATGTTTTTTATGAATACAATCTCTTCCTGTTCAAGGGAAAATTCATAGTATCTACTTTTCTAATCATAAAATTTAATGCAGAAAGTACAGATAAGGATTTATTTACAATTAACTCTATAAAATATTATTCTTTTATATTGTTTAATACCATGATTTATATTTAAATGTTTGCCTTCATTTAGAAATCTATAATGATAAATTTTTCTTTGTCCAATCTTTTATGGGTCTTTCTTTTTATAGATTGCAGATCAGATGTTCTTTCATAGTGATTATCGGCCCCTTATCCGTGATGCCAACAATTTTGTGTTAGATGAACAGACTCAGCAAGCACCTCATCTCATGCCACCCCCTTTTTTGGTTGATGTTGATGGTAATCCTCATCCATCAAGATATCAGAGATTAGTTCCTGGTCGTGAAAATTGCAGGGAGGAGCAGCTCATCCCTCAAATGGGGGTAACTTCCTCAGGTAAATGATCATTTGAATAGACATCCAAATTTTCCTTTTGAAATCTTTTAAAATGGATAATTGGGTAGAACTTTGTTTTAAATTGTTTTGAACAAATGAGTAAAATGATTTTTTATATTCTTTTAAAAGTTCTTTGAATAATACTTAAGTATTGTAAGACAGTTAAGCAACACTGGAGGTTTAATTAATTTGGGGCTGTATCTATTTATAACCTTCTGGGGACTAATAGAGTACTAATAGGGTAAATCTATATTTGGTATGGGATGAGTCAATTCATTTATTCATTTGGCAACATACATTGTAAATCTCTGTCCCTGACACTTGCTAAGCTGTGGTATTCAGTAGTGAATTAAATGCATTCCTTGTTCTTATGGAGTGAGATAGGTTTGTAAACAGTTATAAACAAATATATAGTTAATCATGATGAATGTTATTAAGGTGAATAATATAGTGTGGTGTGAGAGAGCAAATAAGACTAGATAGCCTATTCACATTGAAGATTGTTTTAAGAAGTGATCAACTTTTGAAAGTTTAAAAGCAAGATAGGAATGAAAAGTGTTGCTGTTTTGGAGGGTGAAAGTTAACATTAGTTGAAGATTCGAATGGGAGTTGATTTTCTCATCACTTTCCTTATGTTGACAATAAGAAATTTGTTGAATGAAGCGGTAAAGGTTTTTGAGAAAGTGGGTAATCAGGTTTGCCTTTTTTTAAAAGAAGATCTAAGATTAAATCCTTGTTTAAATCCTTAACTGGATATATGACTTTGAACAATTATTTTGGTTTTCACTTACAATACCACTAATTCCACTTTATAGATTACCACTTTATAGGCATTATTAGTTCTACTTTATAGACAAAGTGGAATTAATAATACCTATGGACCTGTGATATTGTAAGGATTTTGAGTACCTGAATCATGGTAAACACTTAGTAAAAGTTACGTCATCATTGTTATTTTTAATAAATTAAATTTGAAGGGGGTATGTTTCTTTTTTTTTTTTCTTTTTTTCCTCTCTCTCCCCTATCATTTACAGTTGCTCGTTTTAGGTCTTTTATTCAAGCAAAATTTGTGTTTAATTCTGGACTCAAAGTGAGGTTGATGAATGAAATGGTTTGAAGTATCCTTAGCATTTTTGTGATTTACATAGGACTGAATCAAGTTTTAAGTCAGCAAGCAAACCAAGATATCAGCCCACTGGACAGTATGATTCAAAGACTACAGCAGGAGCAAGACCTGAGACGTTCTGGTGAAGCAGCTATCAGTAATACCAGCCGTTTAAGTAGAGGTAAGCAGGGACTATTTTAAGTGCAATATTTAAAAAATTAAAACAGTCTAAACCTACAACACTAGAGAAACAGTTTAACAAATACAGTAAATCCATGATATGAACTATTTGACTGCCAAAATAAGCATAATCATGCTTTTGAAGAATATTTAATGCCTTAAGAAAGTGTTCATAATACAAGGTTTCAAACTATGGACAATGAGTTTTTTAATAGGTATATCCTTACAAATTTCTTGTAATGAACATGTTTAACTTAGAAAAATGTTTAAAATAAATTTCTTCAAATAAAGTTCTTGAATAAATTTCTTTGATAGTGGAATACATTCAAAACCACATTCTTGAACATCTCACCACTCTTATTGTTGTATATTACTAAATTTTAGAGAAAATTTAAAGCAGATTTATGAACTATGAATGTCATTGGGTTTGTCTGTTTTTGCTTCTTACATGGTTTTCCCCAAAACATACAGTGGGCATTTTTTAAAAACAATGATTTTACATCTTTGGAGATAGTCAGTAGTTATGATTCATTAACTTACCTGATCAACTAAATAACCTTATTTTGTTTTCATTAAGCTTTGCTTGTGGTTCAGTTCCTGATTTGGTAATTTGATTATTTGCCATAGTATGAAGTTTCATGTGAAAGATAGTATGGGTTTTTTTTCTCCTGGTATTTTTTTGGTTTGTTTGTTTCCTGTTATAAGCTAATGGAGAAATATCTCTAAATAGAGCTTTCTATATTAATTTTTGCTCTTAGGCTCTACAAGTTCTACCTCAGAGGTTCATTCACCACCTAATGTAGGACTAAGGCGTAGTGGTCAAATCGAAGGTGTACGGCAGATGCACAGTAATGCACCAAGAAGTGAAATAGCCACAGAGCGGGATCTTGTAGCTTGGAGTCGAAGGGTGGTAGTACCTGAGCTATCATCTGGTGTAGCCAGGTAAGGGGAGTTATGAATTTGTTTGTATTCATTTTGAGTTGGTCTTCAGAGTACCTTTCCAGCTCTAATTTGTCTTAAATTTATCTGAAAAGAGCTAATGTTTTAAACTATTCATGACTCTGGAGAAAGGTTAAATTTCAGTAAATGTCCCTTCCTAGGATGATTCAAGTAAATGACACTTATGGGGGTAGGAGTTGTTAAGGTGAATGGGAGGAATTACAAATTTGGCTTGAACAAATACATGAGATTTTACTGAGTAGCATATTTGAACTTTAGTTTGTCTTGCTTAATTGTATCTTAAAACACATTTCATAAAGTTTGTTACAACTGAATTTTTTGTGGATTTTACTAATCATTCACACCAAGTCATTCACAAGCATAGTGAAAATACATTATTTATTGATAGGTTATTACTGATTTTTTTTTTATATTGAAAAATATATGTGTGTGTGCTCAGTGGCTTCAGTGATATCTGACTCTTGCAACCCTATGGGCCGTAGCCCACCAGGCTCCTCTTGTCTATATTTTCAAGGCAACAGTACTGGAGTGGGTTGCCATGCCCTCCTCCAGGAGATCTTCCCAACCCAGGAATCAAACCCATGTCTACTGCATCTCCTGCATTGGCAGGCGAGTTCTTTACCAGCTGAACCACTGGGGAAGCCCATTTTAAAAGTATACCTGTAAAATTAAAAAGTGTTGATTTAATGTAATCCTATTCTCAAGGTCATTGCTGTGAGAGAAGTTTATATCCAATTCCTTTTGATTCTTTAGTAATGAAATACTCATGAAATAGGTCCATTTGAACCCCAACTAATACTTACTGTATATTTTAATACTGTACTGTAATAAAAAAAAGGATCAAATTTGATTTTAGGATTATCTAGTTCTTAAGAGAGTAATTGTATAGTTAAAATATTTTAAATCTGATTATGCTTTTTTGATTGGATGATACTTCAAATTTGTTTTAAGTTTTAGGATTATACATCTGAAGTTTAAATTTGAACCATAATTTTATCTGATGACAAATACACTCAGATGTTCTTATTAAAAATTAACTCAGTATATTTTTAGTTATATTGATGTCTACTTGTTAATTACAATGTTAAGGTTTGAAGAGGGTACAGTAAGTAACACACATCATTTTAAAAACAGATCTGACTACTTGAAAAATGACTCAGAAGAATAAAATAGGAAATCAGAATATTACTTCTATTATTGATATAGCTGTGAAGAACATAACTATCTGCATGAATGTTTGCTTCCTTATACTGAACTTCAATACAGGTAGCACTGGGCCACGGTATTTCTCTCCATGTGAGGCAGTGGTTTGTCTTTTTAAAATGCAGAGCAGAATGTATACATTACAAGCAGGCATAGAATTGGGCTATTCTAAAATGGATTTTCCTTCTAGAGCATCCTAGTGAAATTGGTTCGCTCTTCCTACCACCAGCAACGCATGCAAAACAGTGCAGCCCCTCTGGAACAGTTTGGCGTTTTCATAGAAACCTAGACTATCGCAAGATCCATTGATGGCACTCTTGGGAACTTAACCCAAAGAAATTAAACTTATTTTAACCCAAAAACCTCTACACAAATGTATAGCAGCTTTATTCATAATAGCCCAAACCTAGGAATACCCTAGATGTCCTTCACTGAGTGTATAATCAAACAAACTACAGTATATCCACACCGTAGAATACGACTTCATTAAACAGAAACAGCCTGTTGGTACACATCTTGATTGAGTCATGAGGGCTTTATGCTGAGAATCCCCGTTTAGGGACTACTCTTGACATGTCAGAAGTATAGAGATAGAGAATAGACTAGTGGTTGCTAGACACTGTGGGGAGCAGGGGCTGAGGAGAGAAGAGAAAGGTGGGTGTGATCATTAGCAGGGCACTCAAGGGAGCTTTGTGGTAACGAAAATGTTCTGTATCTTGACTGGGGCAATGGATACAGAAAGCTGCACATGTGATAAACTTGGATAGAACCAAACACACACACACACACATATGAGTAGAATAAAACTGGGTGATTCTGAATATCAGTGGGTTGTATTCAATATCCAGATCCAAGTTATGATGTTGTACTATAATTTTAGAAGATACCACCTTTGGAGGGCACTGGGTAGAGGATACAAGGAACCTCTCTGTATTATTTCTTAGAACTGTGTGTAAATCTACAATTATCTCAATAAAAAGTTTAATTAAAAAAAAAGAAACAAAATTAAATCCAAGGCTGTTCTTTTCACAAGATTTAAGTTCATTCATTTCCATTCAGAATTCCAACTAGCTGCATTAGAGGTTCTGCAGTTAAGTATAAAATGACAGCATTAATTCACCCTAGTAATAAAATATCAACATTATAGGGCACTTCCAAGTTTGAATATTAACTTTCTTCCAACTGTGTGAACTCCAGGGAAAAATTAAAGTTCAGAGAATAAATACCCTTGCAGTTCAGAAACTTTGAAGTTTTAAGGAATTAAAATTCTAAAAAAATTCTCTTGTCCTTGTGAGTTCAGGTTCTATGAAATTAAACTTAACAGTTAATGTTCCTCAAAACTTCTGTACCTCAAATTCAGCTTGATACCTGGATAGAGTTGAAGTTTTTTCAGTGACTGAGGCCTGACCTTCCTTTCATCGGAGAGAATGCAGCTCTTTCAGGGCTTTGGGAGTTAATAGTAGATCTCCCTCAAAGATCTGTTGTGCCTCTGTTTGTTTGAAGATTCCAACTATCTCTGTGACACATTAAGATGATCACAGCATAAGCCCAACACTGTCATAATTAAATTCTGTTTTTAATGTTTGACAGTGTTCTGAGATCCTAAAACTTTATTTGCCAAAGACCATAGCAGAAAATGGTAGTATCAAATTCAGATGGACAGATTCTTTCTTTCCTACTGGAAAGACATCCAGTCATTTAATACTAAATGTCCAGAACTCACAGTCTCTGAATTGAAGCTCAGAAATCTTTATCACATGCCTAATCTGAAAAGAAAACATTGATGCCTGACATTTCCTTTGGGGAGAAATCGGTTACAGAAATTATAGTTTAGGATATGTGGCTTTGAATTCTCTTTCAGTAGGCAAGAAGAATGGAGAACTGCAAAGGGAGAAGAAGAAATAAAGACTTACAGATCAGAAGAGAAAAGAAAACACTTGACAGTTCCGAAAGAGAATAAAATGCCCACTGTCTCAAAGGTAAATAGTGATTACTTGGATGTGTAGTATTTGCCTCATTAATATAATGACCATTTAAAGGTGGTTTTGTAATTAAAGATGTGAACATTATAGACAGGCTGTTTAACTAATGAAATAAAGTTAACATAGTTAATTCTCAGTTGCCTTTAGATTATCTTTGAATCTTTATACATGTCATACTTTCTAGTGTACATTTGTCTCAAATTCCAATTGTAATATGCCTGTTAAATCCAATACATTTATACCTTAACCCTAAGCAAGATCTTTTTTTAGTTTTGCCTTTGGTGGCACACTCTAAAACAGTGTTTTGGTTTAATTTTTTGTCTTTTTTTTTTTTTACTGTTTTGCACCAATGTGTTATTGCAGATAATCAAGTCAGCTATGCTGCTATAAATAATAGTTCTAATTTTCTCCATTAAGAGAGATAAATTGTCCCTCTTAGTTTGCCCTATTGGTTTTTCTGTCATCCTACTGTGGAAAAAATTTTCAGTCCAGTGGATTTCAGTTGGTTATGCCCTAATCTGGGGGAGAGATGGAGTTAACTGCTGGAGTATCAAAGGATGACTGGTCTCTTGACCCAGCTTTGTACTTCGTCCTCTTATTTGAGCTCCTCAGATGTTCTGAAGTAGTCTCCTTTATTATAACTCTCTCTTCTGTTTTGTAACCCTTCACAGAACTCAAGTAGTCCTTTGCCACTTAATGTTTTCCTGTAGGTAAGAGTATCCTATAAGAGTATCCTACCTTGGCAACAGTAGGACCCTGCCCTGCTAGAATTTCTCTTAGTATAGTTTGAAATAATTTTTTCTTTTTTAAGTTTTTTGTTGGTTGCGGTGGTGGTTGTTTTCATGGTGCCCGGAAAGCATACCTATTTTCAGTTTCCTTTCTTCTGACTCCAAAGATGTGGGGACATGAATTCGTATAATGATTGTGAGCTAGTGCTACCACTTTTATGGATAGGATATGGTAATATCTATAAAATTAAAAGGATGTGCTTATCTTTTAATAGTGCTTCTTCAAAGACGTTTTTAGAAAGGAAAGGATTGATGTGAATATATGTATGTTTGTGTGCATGCATGCAGATATTTATTGTCTCTGGTGGCAAACACTGAAACAACTTTAGTGTCTCTTGGTAGAAGAAAGGTAGGATGTCATGACATATATACATGGAATATTATATAGTTTTTTTTTGTTTGTTTTTTTTTAAAGAAGTTAGAGTTCACTCCATTGCTGTGGAGAAATACTCATGATGTATTTGTTTAGTGAAAAAAAGCAAGTGTAACAGTAATATTTATAACATGACCTCATTTTTGTTTTTCACATTTTATGAGAATGGAGAAAGGTTTGAAAGCACTTACCATGCGACTAATAACATTGATAATCACAGATGTACAAATTGTGAGATGCTACCTTACACCTCAGAGTTGGATTAATTTTTTCCCTCTAATAATAGAGGGTACTGACTGTGTAGGGGAGTTGTGTAAGTTAATGCAGAAAAACTGTTTAGAAAGCAGTTAGAAAGTTGATTTTGACAAGAAGTATGGATGTGAGAGTTGGACTATAAATAATTGATGCTTTTGAACTATGGTGTTGGAGAAGACTTGAGAGTCCCTTGGACTGCAAGGAGATCCAACTAGTCCATCCTAAATGAGATCAGTCCTGGGTGTTCATCAGTCCTGGACTGATGCTGAAGCTGAAACTCCAATACTTTGGCCACCTGATGCGAAGAGCTGACTGATTTGAAAAGACCCTGATTCTGCGAAAGATTGAGGGCAGGTGGAGAAGGGGACGACAGAGGATGAGATGGTTGGATAGCATCACCGACTCAATGGACATGAGTTTGGGTGGACTCTGGGAGTTGGTGATGGACAGGGAGGCCTGGCATGCTGCGGTTCATGGGGTTGCAAAGAGTCAGACAAGACTGAGCGACTGAACTGAACGTGGTCCCCAAATGAGTGTCTTAAAAATATTTTTCTTAAATATTTATTTCCCTTTAGGGAAATGTATTTCTCTGATATAAAAGCCTTGGTAGGTGGTCAAGGTCTGGTTTGATGGCCTCTGTGTTAGGAACTGAAGCTCTTCAAATTTTTCTGATTTTCTTGTGTGTGAATTTGACCTCTGGCCTCAAGATAGCAGCATTTTCATATAAGGCTGCAGGAGGGAAGGCAGTTTCATTAAGGAAGGTGCAGAAGGTACACGTGCTCTCCTGATGAAGGTTTTTTGAACTTTTTCTGCAGCACTGTACCAGATAGCCTGTTGCCCAGAATTTAGTCACTTGAAAGTCTGACAGTGAAAATTTCATTTTCTGTGCAAGAGGAGGGTAACAGATGTTGGTTGACAGCCGGCTTTTTCTTCTGCATTAGATATAAGTCATGTTCTTTGACTTGGAATTCATCCTAAAGAAATAAGAATTGTGGATAAAGCTTTACAAAATGAAACAAAAAGCATTTTTAATGAAATAGTTTTGAGTAGGTAAATAATATTTATGTTAAATGAAAGAAGCAAGATCTATTACATTTTTAACATACTCAAAGCATATGAGATACAGTTGAGCATCATTTCCTTTTTTATAGCTTTTACATATTTTCACAGAACTACAGAACCCTTCAGTAATTCTTTTAGAGAATCTACGTGGCGTAAATTTTGAATGTTAGCATGAGAAGATTCACTTGGCTTTTACAAGTAATAGCCCCAACACAAGTAGAGCTACAGTGCTGGAAAGACATGACAAGACTGGTTGTGGGGAGAGCTGCAAAGTGGAGGGGATGGAGGGGCAGGGATGCTTGGACTTGGGTTTGCAGTATCACAAGTCTTGAGGTACACACCCATTCCCCCATGCATATATACAGATGCTTTGTTTAGAAGACAGAGCAAGACCTAGATTATTTTTTCTTTTTCCTTCCCTTCGAAAGTGCCACCCAGCACACTTGTGAAACCGGAGTCAATCATATTCAGATACTCAAAATAGCATATTATTCTGAGAGAGAGAAGAGACGATATTGGAAGCATGATATAGCAACAAGCTGTTTTGGGGAGTGTTCTGTTGGAGAAATTAGGATGAAACCTGTTGTCCTTGAAATGGAGAATTCAGTGGAAGAGTTGAATAGAAGAGTATCAAACACTGAAAAATGAGTTAGTAAGCTGGAATATGAAGTTGAAGAACTCTTCCAGAATGTATCAACAAGGGATAAAATAATGGAGAGAATGAGGGAAATGTGAGAACCATATATATATATGTTTTTTTGTAAATGTGTGTGTTGTATACACACATACATACACACTAGAGGTATGTAGTAAAAAAGCTTTATTTAGTAAGAATCTTCGAAGAAGAGAAAGACATACAGAGGGAGCAAAGAGTTGAAAAAAATAATGAACCAAAATTTTGTATAATTAATCTCCAAGCAAATGCATAGTTTGCCAACTAAAATAAAGAAAAAATAATGTAAAATATAAAAATATAAAACCTCAGGTGAGCATATTATAGTGAGATTTGAAAACATCTAAAGGAAATATCCTGGAAACTTCTGGAGAGAATAAGAGAATTACCTTAAAATAACCCTAAACTTGACTGATGTTAGTTTTTGTTTGGTGTTAACAGAGTGGGTTACATTGAGCACCCTACAGCAAGGAGAGTTAAGAAGGCCTTAAGGAATTGATTGACATTAAGAAAACTATCTGCAACCCCAACACAGTAGTGTTTGTGCCGGTTTCTTATTGGGATGGTGACAATATGCTGGAGCCACGTGCTAATAACATGTCTTGGTTCGAGGGTTGGAAAGTCACCTGTAATGATGGTAATAGCAGTGGAACAATGAAGCTTAAAGCTCTGAATGGCATCCTGCCACCAACTTGTCTGACTGACAAGCCCTTGGTGCCTGCCCCTCCAGGTAGAACCAGACCTGTCCCTGTGGGCCAGTCTCAGACTGGGGTTCTCAAATCTGGCATGTGGTCACCTTTGCTCCAGTTGTCATTACAACTAAAGTGGAAAAAAAAAAAAGGTCTGTTGTGCAGTTAAAGCCTTGAGTGAAGCTTTTCTGAGGACAGTATAGACATCAGTGTCAAGAACATGTCTGTCAGAGATGCTTGCCATGGCGTTGTTGCTCCTGAGAGCAAAAATAACCCATCGATGGAAGCAACTAACTTCACAGCTGAAGTGATTATCCTGAGCCAACCAAGCCAAGTGAGCTGTTCACCTGTTCTGGATTGTCCACAGCTAACATAGCTTGCAGGATTGTTGAACTGAAGATGACGATGGTCACTGTTCTGGGAAGAATCTTCTGAAAATAGCCCCAAATTCTTGAAAGGTGTTGATTCTGCCTGCCACTGTTGATAAGGTTCCAGGCAAGCCACCTGTGCGTTGAAAACTCCTCTGACTATCCTCTGGGTCGTTTTGGTATTTGTGAATGAGACAGAGATTTACTATGGTGTCATCAAAGCAGTAGACAAGAAGGCAGCTAGAGCTGGCAAGGTCACAGTGTGTGCCCAGAAAGCTCAGAAGGCTAACTGAGATCATCGCCAATACCTGGCACTCCAGCCTTCATCAGTGGTGGAAGAACTGTCTCAGGGCTGTTTTGTCTTGATCAGTCATTTAGCAAAGAACAATTAATGATAGCAATGATAACAAAACCTTAAAGGAAAGGAGAATGTTTTGTGGACCATCTGTTTTTCTCTGTGTGGCAATTTTAAATTAACTATTTTTTAAAGCAGTACTTTTTAATGGAAACAACTTGACCAGAAATCTGTCACAGAATTTTGAGATCCTTGTAAAACAATGAGGGGGGTGGTGGGGTGGGGAAGTGAAGATATAATTATAGGTTCAAAGGAGTTAGGATATAAATAAGAGGTTCAAAACTATTTTCTGTTAGCACTTTGAAGATAATGTTCCTTTTTTATTGTATGATTTATTGCATGGTGTATATATAAGTCTGACGTCAATCTTTTTTTGGAGGTAATTTTTAGTATTTTCCATTTATTTTTTATGTTCTTTAGTTGGGTTTCTTTTTCAGGTGTAAATTCTTGAGTTTGTTGAGTTTTTTCATGTCTGTAACTGTTGGACTTTCATTTATTTTGATTATTCTTAGTTGTTTTCTCTGCTGCAGAAGACTTGCCCCACATTGGCTTCCCACATTTGCCTGCAGCAGGAGAGAGAGAGCCAGTTACCTTGGTATCCAAGCCTCGTAGCGACCAGTTAGCTTTGTGATCACTGTTTTGTTTCCTAGTTTGCCTCTGCCTGTCACTTATGCCTCACAGTCTGAGGTCCTCTTTCCTTTATCAAGGATATAAGAGAGTTCAAATACTAGACTTAGTCTGTTTTTATGAATCCTTAATCAAAAAAGATTTTTATAACCTATCAATCAGCAAGTGAATTTCAGCCTATCACTAACTTGTGTTTTAGCTTAATGTTAAAATACTTGAGCTGGTATTATAGTCTGCTGCTAAGTCGCTTCAGTCGTGTCCGACTCTGGGTGACCCCACAGACAGCAGCCCACCAGGTTCCTCTGTCCATGGGATTCTACTTATGTGATAATCTTAAACATGAAAGAGAAAAAAATGGAACTTTTAAAAAGCGTTTTCTTTAAGCATACTGTAAATAAATTGAATTTACTTTTTTCCAGAATCATGCTCATGAACATTTCGTGGATCTTGGAGAAGCCAAAAAGCAGCAGGCAAATCAACACAATTACCGCACAAGATCTGCATTAGAAGAGACTCCTAGACCTTCAGAAGAGATAGAAAATGGCACAAGTTCTTCAGATGTGAGAGCTCAGCACATTCATAAATTTCTGTTTTCATTTTGACTTGTTTTTTAAAATATAACCTGTATTCTTTGCATCCATTGATATATTTGTAGATGTAGCTCAAACATGGTATGTCTAGGTCTTAAAATGACAGTGATAGCTGAAGACCATAGTGTGTGTTCAAGGCATGGCATAGTTATTCATAACCTCAGGTCCACAAAACAAGTGCATCTGAATTAATTACTCCCATTATGATGAGGACTCTGAAGTTCAAAGATGTTTAGGTTACACATTTACCTAACTATTAAATGGTAGAGTAAGGAATTAAACCCGGGTTCCTTTTACTCCAAAACCAAGCTTTTTAATACCATAAAGCTCTAGTCTGTATAATACAACTGATGAATAGACAGTCAGCAGTTTTAGTTACTTTATAATCTCTGTACCAATTTATAGCTTTCTCAATGTAGATTTTAAAATACTCCTTATGTATAAGTATTTCCATAAATACCATTGTCCCCACACAATTATGTATTCTTTCAGCAAAGACAGTCCATTTGCCTTTATAAATCAAGCTTGCTTATATGTACAACTGTCTTTCTTCTGCCCCACTCTCCTTATTACCCTTCACTCACAGTTAAGTCAAAGACCGATCTGAAGTGTTGACAGCTATACGTTTTTGAAGTCATGTTTTGCAGTGGCAGGCATGCGTGAGGATTCTCCACATATATTCTCTATGGACAGGGTTATATTAGCTCAAACTGAGAGTTTCTAACCATAATTTAAAAGTCTCCGCTGGCTTTAGGTCCTAGTATAGCCAGAACAAAATGATATTTTTAATCTGGCAAAAAGAGAAAACATACTCTTTATATAAACTTGACATTTAACAACTTAGATATACCACAAAACATAAAATATGTGTGTGCTAGTTGTTTGCATTATAAAGTGTTTTTTTATTTTTGAAAGATTTATAGTATCCTCTTAAATAAAAGTTTCTATAAATTTTTAAAATACGAATCAACTAAAACTGTATTTCCAGGTACAACTGTTAGATAAGAAAATCACAAATTCTTTCATTTGTCTTCAAAACTAATTTGTTTTTACCTTAAGTTTGTAGAGGAGAACAGTGAGAACAGAATATCACCTTTGGCACAATATATCATTTAAAAATGAAACAATCTTGGATTTCTTGGTTAAAATATTTTGTAATTCCATATAGTACCTTTTTGTATTTAGAATATAGAAGTATGTTTCTGTTCTTCCTCTTTAAAGAAGTAATATACTAAAGGTGGGAAAAATTAGATAATTTGTTTAGTTTCTTTTCAGTTAGTGAGCAGAGATTGTTTGCTAAATAAAATTTGCTTTTAGATTTTGATCTTTACATATTTGCTTGATTTTCAAAGCTCTTTGAAAGTTATGGAATTACATTCTTCATTTTTAAGACATGATAATGGGAAAATTTTTCTCCTCAAAATGTTATATTTGATTAGTAGAAGAATATGTTTCATTATCCTCATGAAATCTGAATATGCCCAGTAATTAATAACATGAACCATTCTTGTTAGAATGGGTTTAAGCTTTGAAGTAAAATGACCTGAGTTCAAAATAGGCTTTGTTGCTTATTAATTGTGCTGCCTTAGATAAATTTCTTAGCCTGTTGAAGTTTTAGTTTCTTTTATTTAAAAACCTATTTCCCTAGAATTAGTATTATGCTGCTAAGTCGCTTCAGTCGTGTCCGACTCTGTGCGACCCCATAGACGGCAGCCCACCAGGCTCCCCGTCCCTGGGATTCTCCAGGCAAGAACACTGGAGTGGGTTGTCATTTCCTTCTCCAATGCATGAAAGTGAAAGTGAAAAGAATTAGTATAATACTTGCTGGTTAATAGAGAACCAAAGATTTCAATATGTTAAAATAATGAGATAATTTTTTAAATGGTAGGATAGTGTAAATAGAATAAAATAATGAAGCATATTTCAGAAATCACTTATAACTGGGGAAAAAAGATCTGTTTCCTCTCACCAGTCACTGTTTTGTCTAGATCAAATGGGATGATATATACAAAGTGCTTAGAACAGTTTCTAACCTATTAGTAAAATCTTAATTAATATAAATTGCTATTTTTATTGAAGCAAGATTTTGTGACCACAAAACAATTTTTATAAAGAAAATGGCTTCACAGGTAGTAGCGTGTGTTGACCAATGAATATTTGCTAAAGAGAAACAGAGTGTTTGGGTAGTTTTTAATCTTCCTTATGTGTATAAAATAATACCTGAATTGGAATATTCTTTTTTATATAATAAAGCTATTTTAATAATAATTATAATAAATAAAACCTAAAAGTTCCTAAATTTAAGTTTGGTATCACCCAATCTAGAAGTTGTGTTTTGAGGCTTTAAAAAGTTAATCCATCCAAGAGATTGCTCTGAATCCATTATTAATAAGTATTTATCTTTGAGAATTGTATTTTACAACTAATTTAAATCAGATTTTCATAAGATATCCTAATATGATTCATACTACTAGATATCACTGATATTTTCTATTAATATAATCATATAGAATGTTATTCTGTAAAACTACACAATAAAATATGTATTCACTATCTCTTAGGAGGGTGAAGTTGTTGCTGTCAGTGGTGGAACATCTGAAGAAGAAGAGAGAGCTTGGCACAGTGATGGCAGTTCTAGGTAATTTAATGAATTTTTTTTTCCCCACAAGTACTAATAAATTCTTTAGAAAGGTAAAGATTCTTTTCTACCAGAAACATAGTTCAGAGTCCTTTTGGGTTTAAAATTGTAACTAGATCTACAAAATGATGCTTTTAACTTTTTTCCTCAGTTGATATTTTATCTTCTGAATGCTGTTATTATTTGTAATAGTGAACCACAAACTAGTTTCATTACTGGTTTTGAGAAATACTTAAGCATTAAGTTATGAAAGTAACAAGATTTTGTAGAATTAACTATCTTTTATAGTGGAATTTGTTAAATGCTAGTAGTATTTTCTTCTGGCAATGAGAATAAGCTTTCCCTTTTTCCTGTTTTTCCCACCCCATTTGATCATTTAAGCAAGGGTTCCTTCAGCCCATTAACTGGTGATTCATATTGTTACAGAGCTTAATGGCCTTGCCTGACATTGTGAGGTCTTAGTAACAAGAAGGAGTAGAGCCTTTGGGAATGCTAATTATGTTTAGCCCTTGATACTTATTCCTTGACAGCGTTAGTTCTTAAAATTCCAAAGAAACCAGGAGGCTATGTGTAAAAATTCTTCACCTCTTATTATCACGGACATTATCATAGGACATATTATCCTGTTTCCACAGTAGTTGCTCCCAGTAATGATATGCAAGTGTTCATCATTATGTCTGGTAATTTCCTATATTTAAAACAAGACAGCAGAAGAAAAACCTGCTTTCTTTTGGTTTAGCAGTGGAAATAGAGTATAGTTATATTTTGGAACACCTCAGGTTTTACTCCAGACCACCAAAATATATTGCAGTAAAGCAAGTCACATGAATTTTTATTTTCCTAGTGCATATAAAAATTGCATTTTCACTGTACAGTGAGGTGTGCAGTAGTGTTACCTCTAAAAAAAAATTCAACATTTAAAAACATCATTAAATTAAAAATAATGCTATAGGGAAAGTGGCACCGATAGACTTGCTTGATGCCAGGTTGCCACAAACCTTGAATTTGTAAAGAAACGAAAGAAGAAAAACCACAGTATCTGCAAAGCACAATAAAACAAGTTATGCTTGTATCTCAGACCATGCAACAGCATAAAAGTTCTTGTTTTGAAAAAACAGTGTTCACTTCAGCTGTTGGAGAAACTATTGTAAAGAACATAGGCCTCTGGCATTTGTAGTTCTGTGCTGGCAGCAGCAGATTTTCTGTAAGAGCTGAGTGTTCCATAGCATAGCAACAGTGAGCAGTTTGGCAAGTGCCATTTACAGTGATCATGACTGAAGTGAAGTGAATCAGTCGTGTCCGACTCTTTGCCACCCCATGGACTGTAACCTACGGGGCTCCTCTGTCCATGGGATTTTCCAGGCAAGAGTACTGGAGCGGGTTGCCATTGCCATCATGGCTGAGGTCAGTGTAAATAAATGCTGGTAAGTTCAGTATAGCCAATTGGATGGCTGTTTGCCCTGCAGATATATTCCCAAATATCCAGAATAGTTTCTGAAAATGTTTTTTATGTAACTTTAAAATTTTAAGTTTTAAGATAAAGTCATGAAAACCATACTAGAAAACACCTTAATTATTTGACTTTTATCTGCAATGATTATTCTTAGGGAGATAACAGGTAAATTGCCCATAAAAAAAGACACTTGGGCCAGAAGGATGAGGTAGTAGAATAAAACTCCAGAAAAATATGACTTAAGCCTTGTCAGTGATATTTTTAGAGAAGTGAGGATATACATTAGTAAGTCTAGGCAACCTGATAATTGATTTTAACATAGTACAATTTAGATTCCATTAAGGCAATTATATTTATAAAACTAAAAAGTCAAGTACTAAATATTCTCATGTTCTAAAATTAAAACAGAAGACAACTTAATTGGATTCTTTATTTTGCAGCATCAGTTTAGTAAAGCTTAGATCTGTTAGAGTTTCCAGTGAGATACAACCAATGGCAAACATGATTGATAATGATATATAAGATACTAAGGCCTGCATTTTTCTGAATCTTACTGTGCTTTGAAGCATAATATATACCTCGAGTGTATGTAGACGCTTAGTAAAGTTTGCAGGCGTGATCTTCCCACTGGACAGAATACTTGTGACCCTTCCAGGTCGATACCTAGCTACGGTGACGCCACCAGTGCTCTACCGTGGGAGTTCAAGAGTGCCCACCTACCCTCAACAAGGGAATTCTTATGCTTCTTCCTCAACGTTGATGCCTCCTATGCTATCTAGAGCTCTCTTTCTGTTACTAGAATTGAGGAAACTGACCGTCTCTCTGCTGCTTACCTTTGTGACCCCACAATATTTTGAACACATGTAACACTCAAATCTATATTTTTGTTAAAATTAAAAATGGTATTTAAATTCATTGTTTAATTAGAACTACTTTAATTAGGCCTCATTTATCCTAAAAAATTTTGGAGATATATAAGTAAGTTAAGCCTGCAGACTTGTAAGAAACTGGAAGATGAGTTGAAAGTTAGGAAGTATTTTTAGTTCATTTAGTATGTGCTGTTCTGTCATTGTCTGTTAGTCACTCAGTCGTGTCCCACTCTTTGTGATCCCATGGACTGTAGCTCGCCAGGCTCCTCTGTCCAGGAATTCTCCAGGCAAGAATAGTGGAGTGGGTTGCCATTTCCTCCTCCAGGGGATCTTCCCAACCCAGGGATTGAACCCGGGTCCTCCTGCATTGCAGGCAGATTCTTTACCATCTGAGTCACCAGGGATGCCCATTACTTTTTATTATGATCTTTCTTTATATGTGCATACAGCAAAGTCTTAATGCGTATCTTGTTCTGTGTATTTTTTATATCCCTCTTTCCTTTTAGTGACTACTCCAGTGATTATTCTGACTGGACAGCAGATGCTGGAATTAATCTGCAACCACCAAAGAAAATTCCTAAGCATAAAACCAAGAAAGCAGAAAGCAGTTCAGATGAAGAAGAAGAATCTGAAAAACAGAAGCAAAAACAGATTAAAAAGGATAGGAAAAAAATAAATGAAGAAAAGGATGGACCAGTATCACCAAAGAAGAAGAAGCCCAAAGAAAGAAAACAAAAGGTTGAGTTATATACTTATATATATATTATCTATATTTTTCTATATATATAATTACATAAATAGATATTATACATATTATATATATATATATGTTTTTTGTGAAAACAGACTACACATTTTAAAAGTGCAGTGGATAAACATAAACATTGTTCAGGTATACCAGCTAAGTAGTAATAGAAAAAACATGGGAGTTACACAGTAGTAAAATAAAGCATATAGAGATCTATTTAGTTTTCCTCAATTTTTAAAATGTTTAAAATGTGAGAGTATTTACTTGTAGAATTATCATATTGTTATATATTGAGCATTTGATCTTATGAGCAGAGTTTTCTTGAGACTCCAGTAGAATTTGTTTATTTATGTAAAAAAATAATGCTACAAAACATATTTTATTAGCCTTTAATTGCCTTTGTCTTTCAACCATCCTTACAAACTCTCACTGCTGAAAATGCTCCTGTGGTGACAAGCCTTCATTCATTTACAGAGCTTGTGAGCCATCACTAGTCCTTAGGGCAGTAGTATTGGTTTGATGACTACATCTTTAGTCAGTGGATAATTTGAGACGGATCAAAGAAAAGGGATAAATGTTATGGGAATAAGATCTGTTAGTTCTTATGGAGTCGGAATATTTTAAAAACAGGAACTGTTTAACTTTTGCTCTAAAGGAAATGAAATACAAGGGACATATTGTCTATTCCCCAAAAGACTGTAAGTTGGAAGCACATTTGGTGAAACAAACGGAAGGTTTTTTTAAAAACCGATGCCAATTTTAGAATTAAATGGAAGATGTTATCTGTAGAATTAAATACTAGGGGGACTATAGGATGTTTATCTTTAGAGAGCTTTGAAAAATTTCAAGACTGCATCTGTCTTAAGTGTTTATTCTATCTGCGTCAGTTGAGCTTTTGTTTTGTTTCAGCTATATAATTATGGATTACTTTAATTTGGATTCTGCAGCCTCCTTTGTCACCTCCTTTGCCTTTGTCTGGAGAATATTTACCAAAGAGAACGCCACACATTAGCCACAGTATTCCTCCTCTTCCTTGCCTGTGATGGTAAATGTAGGCTGACCCCATTATTTTACATGATAGACATATAAAGCTGATTAAGCCATGTATCTGGCAAATGAGGTAAACATTTTTGTTTTTCCATCTCAAGACAGTTTTGCAAACTTTGGAGGTTTGCAGTGTTAAGTCGCATAATTCTTTTGTCCTAAGAATGCAGTTTACTTCACGAGGTCCCCTTTTATTTGATAATTATCCATAAACTAATGCCTCAGGCTTCTTCTTACATGCCACATTTGGATCCATTGTTACTATTTAGCATATTTTAATTTCACTTTTTTGCTTAAAGTATTACCCCAGGGTCTGTTTGCCACTAATTTGTTTGGTACATGTTTCAAATAGTTTAGGGTTCGGATATTACAGGTTACTCCCTGTAATTTGGATTTTGTTTACATGGTTTGTTTTCAGCCTATCAGTGTATCTGACAGTAGATAGAATTGCTCTTATTCCTTAGTCATCTTATCTCAGGTAAACACAGTAACATTTCCTTTCTTCTGCATAGAGTTGTAAAGCTGAAAAATAACTGAGACATCATTAGTTGATGTTTATTGCATCTGTGAAAAAGTAAAATATCTTCCATATGGTTAATTGTTTGAATCAATAGAAGAAAAAAAAAAACCTTGTTCGGCACATGCTTATTAGAATTCTCCTGAGATGCAGTACAGTTATCCCAGATAGTATCTGACATGTATCCCTTATGTTGTTTAGGAGCTCTGGAAATCAGAGCAATGAATTTTCATCCAGTGCCTGCAATACAGTCAATAAAAAGAAGTGTAAGACATAGTACTTACTCCAAAAACAATGTGTGACCAACAAGTTGTTTGAATCCCCTCTCCCCAAAACAGGAGAAATACCACATGATACATTTAATTGACAAACCAAAGGGAGACATCGTAGAGTTTCAGATAAGCCTTCCAGAAGAGGTCAGATTTTAGGTGGGCCTAGAAGAATTGCCATGGATAGAAAGAAAATAGATTAATTACCTTTATCTCCAAAATTAAATCTCAGTTCATGAGGCTGGAAATTTAGAGAACTATCGATGTGTTTTATCCCATAAATGATTATTAGTACTGACAGAAATCTAACCAAAACTTCAAGGATCCCCAGGATCTGAGTAAGGTTTATTATCATAATGATTCTTGGTTATGCCATAGTCCTACAGTTATAAATATGATTACTTCTATTTAATATCCAATTTACCTGGCTTCATGTAAGAGCTGTTAGCTGTCCCACTCTGGGAAGAAATACTTGAGTAGTGTAACTAGTAGTTTTTATTGAGGCTGGAGTTAGTAATTTTTAGCCTTTTCCTGCCTTTTTTCGTTTTACCTAGGTCAAAGGAAGCCTTTTTCAAATACTTTAACTGAGCTCCTCATTATATGTAAGACTGATACAATCTGTGGATCTCAGTACATGGGATGGATTCATCTCACGTATAGTAAATGGCCAGAGTCCTTTATCCCTCCGTTCTTCTCCACAGAGTGCTCCTAATGTGTTTTAACAAAAATATAAAGGTGGTTAATAGGAAGAAGAGTTCGTAGGAAAATGAATACTGAGTAACAGCTAAAGGAACCTGCTGCAAATAGTATTCTTTGATACCCCATTATGACTGTGTTTCTTTTTATGAACTTTCATTAATTCATAATTAATTTCATTAATTCATGGTGATAACTGCCTTATAACTTCCCTTTTCTTAAGCAAACACAAGAGAATAAAATTTAGAAGTCTTAGTTTACAAACACTGAACCAAAACATTTCTAATCAGCAACATGGTGTTTCTCTACTTATATATGTTAGGTTTCAGCTTTTAGAAAATTGGTTTTTCCAAAGTCTAAGGTAAGAGTTTCCAGCCTATCATGGCCACTTGTAGGTGACCAGAAATTTTAAACTTTTCTTAAAGGCCTATTCAGAAAGTTAAGAAGTAAGAGACCTGGCTTGAGAGCATTCTGATTGAAAAAAAAAAATTTTTTAGAAGCTTACATATGAAATGGCTACCTTAACAGGGCTAGGGAATATTCTTGGGCTATATGCAAGTATAATGTCCAGCCCATAAAAGTTAGCCTTCTATATCCTGGCACTGCTCAGCCCATATAAGAATATCTTTCTTACTTCTTAGCAACATGCTATGCCTAGGGTTTTTTAAAGAAAAACCTCGAATATGTATTGGTTTGTTACATGGTATGTAACAAACCAATGTTTGTGAAACTGAGAGAATGTTTAGAGGAAAGGCAACTACACAGAGCTTCTGTTTTGTTGTTTATGGGAATATCTCATCACCTACTTTTGTTTTGAATATTGTCTTTGGAGCTTTGGTTGATGTAGTACTTTTTTATGGAGTGAGTTGGTGAGATTGAATGTAACTATTTTGCCACTACTACCATCCTCCCAGAATAAGGTTTTTTAATACTTAAAGAACATATATTTTTATACAAAGATCCCTTTCCCCTTTTGTGTTATTAACTACCTGGGCAGACTGATAGATGAATGCTTTCATGATAATATTATTTGATATTGTTTTACACTCTTAGAGATTGGCTGTGGGAGAACTAACGGAAAACGGTTTGACGTTGGAAGAATGGTTACCTTCAACATGGATTACAGACACTCTTCCCCGAAGATGCCCATTTGTGCCACAGATGGGTGATGAGGTATTTTTTAACTTCTAAAAAATATCCTTTGTTTCATTCAAATAACTTTAAATACTTTTTACAGCTCTTGAAACAGAATTCTAGAGAATTTTAGCAGTTTTATGAAGTATCTCATATCTCAGTTTACGTTTTGTAGCTCTGTATGGAAAAAAGGAAAATTAAGAGGAAAGCTTTAATAATGTTTTTTATGGCTGCTATAAAAATTGCAATAGCAAATTAAATATTGTAAGAGAATAGAGGTTTATTAGCATTTAAAAAACTAGTATGTATTTTTTAATAAGAGGATGTTGTGGCCAGTTTTCTTTTTCCTAAAATATATGGTAAAGGAAAAGCAAAATTTAACATTTGTTTATTTTTAATTGAAGGGTAATTATGTGTTTTATTTTTTCTATTTCATAAAAGTATTTTATTAATGTTTAAATAACTATAATGTTCATAATGTTTCTTAGATCTTTAAAAAAAATGTTATCTTCCAATTATCATTTAATTTTTTGAGAAAATGTGATTAGTCCTGATTAGTCATCATTTTGGACTATGTTTTTGTGAATTTAAAATGAAAATATACTAGACCAAAGTTTTCCACTCAGGAGTACATGTCTCCTTGTTTTTTGTGTAAATGTTAAGAGGCAGGGTTATCTGGTATTCAGTAGGTTTACAGTGAAAAGTTAGGATAAACTTGGATAGCATTTTTCAACAAGCTCAGCTGTTTTAGTTGTGGGAAGAACACTTGGTATCAGAGTGCTGTATTCACGTACCAGTTCTAGCAGTAGTCAGGAGTCACTTAAATTTGACCTCCCTAAATGAGAATAAATACATGCCTTGCTCTCTTCATAAGGATAAAATATATTTGAAAATAGATTATTCATTTTAAAGTTCCCTGCCTTTGTATAAACTCCTTGCTACAAAATAGGTAAACAGTAAACTAAACATGACCCCAAGTTACAACATACTTTATTATACAACCTAAAATAAAGTGGTGAGACCAAAAAGCCAAAAAGTAACTGCTTATCCTTAACCTTTTAATGTTATTTAGAACACTGGGTATTATTAAGTGATAGTAGGACAGCTGAAGGAAAAGAAAGAAGGATAAAATCAAAATATTAGAATTTCTTTTCATTTACAGGACATTAAATCTCCTACAGTTTTAGTTGATACTGTGCATTTGGGTTAAAGGAGACACATGCAAGTTTTAAAATTGTGACACTATTTACTTTTTAGGTTTATTATTTCCGACAAGGACACGAAGCATATGTTGAGATGGCCCGGAAAAATAAAATTTATAGTATAAATCCCAAAAAACAACCATGGCATAAAATGGAACTGCGGGTATGGTGTTTATGATTCAAAGCCCCAAAAGATGTGATTATAGAGAAGGTTGTATTTAATGTTATTATTTTCACTGTAAGAAACTGTATCATGAAGATAGCCTTTTCTTTTAATTGAAATAATTCATAGGCATAGATTTTTAAAGAAACTTAAGATTAAGTTATATATATTCTAATAGTTTATAAGTTGGGACTAAAATGTAATTATGGTGAGAATTGGACATTAACATATTAAGGCAAACTTCATCTTTGTAAATTTGAAAGTATTTCTAGATTTATCAGCAATAGTTCAAAATTATTTCTCAGTCTTTGGAACTGTATTAGAAAATTCTTATTTCATTAAGGTTTTCTTTCTTTTTTTTAATTGATATATAGTTTGCATACCATCAAAGTGCACCAGTTTAAGTATACAGCTCAGTGGGTTTTTATACATACATACAAAATAGTCACCTAGTGTTTAACAGATTATTTTGTGAATACGGTTTCTTATTTTCTGTATCTTCTTCAGGAACAAGAACTGATGAAAATAGTTGGCATAAAGTATGAAGTGGGATTGCCTACCCTTTGCTGCCTTAAACTTGCTTTTCTAGATCCTGATACTGGTAAACTGACCGGTGGATCATTTACAATGAAGTAAGGACTGTTGAAAGAGGCAGTAGTTTCTTAGTATTGTAGATTGTTTTTCAAGATTTGGGTACATTTGAATGTATTTTAGATATCTGTAGTTATGTGACCTGATCAGTTTGTTTCTGTTTTAATAGGTACCATGATATGCCTGATGTTATAGATTTCCTCGTCTTGAGACAACAATTTGATGATGCAAAATATAGGCGGTGGAATATAGGTGCGTTATTTATTTAGAAGTTGCAATGATCGTTTTATCTAATAAATGATTTATGTTTTTCATTATTTAGATAATCAGATAAATATTGCCATTTGTGGCAATGTCAATAGGAAAGTAAGATATTGTATCAGGAATTTGGGGTATTTTTTTGTTTGCTTGTCTGTTTTAAAGAATAATAATACTTTTAAACTAGATGATGTTGAAATCTGAATATTTTTTCTCATATTTCGTAACTATGTATAAGATTGTTTATAACTATTCCTTTTGTTAGTACATGTACTGAAATAAATTTTTATCCAAAAGAAGTAATGACAGAATTCAAACTTGAAACAAAGGATGTCTTCCTTTGAAAATGTTTAATTGTACTGGGACCTAAACTAAACTGACGTTTTTCTTTTATTGGGTACCTCTGTTAAAACTAATACTGTAACCAAGACTCAAAAAACTTTAGAAAACCTTAAAAGTCTCCAGGCATTTAAGGTACTTTAATTTATATACAGATGGTTATGCTATTTACTAGAGTATTTAAGAATTTCTAAACGGACCACTCTGGAGTAGAGTATCATGCTTATATGCTATATTTTGCTTTGAGAAAGCACCTCAGTTGATACAGCATTTCATTCCTCCTCTAGTACCGTTGGAAGGGATTAGTGTGGTGGTTTGTTTATTGTTTGGTCTTGGTAAATACAGAGATTTACATGTGTGCTATAGTGAAAGTCACTCAGTTGTGTCTGACTCTGTACGACCCTATGGACTGTACAGTCCTTGGAATTCTCCAGTCCAGGATACTGGAGTGGGTAACCTTGCCCTTCTCCAGAGGATCTTCCCAACCCAGTGATTGACCCAGGTTTCCTGCATTGCAGTCGGATTCTTTAGCAGCTGAGCCACAAGGGAAGCCCAAGAATATTGGAGTGGGTATACCTGTGTGCTATAAAAAGAAAAATTATGGAAGTGTAGTCATTAAAAATAGGGACATGCAAGCTGTAGAAAAAAATTTACATCCCATGTACCATTTCTCTGAAAGCTTTGAAAGACGTGTTCCATCAAATTTTGTTATTCAGTCGCTTAGTTGTGTCTGACTCTTTATGACCCCATGGACTGCAGCATGCCAGGTTTCTCTGTCCTCCACCATTTCCTGGAGCTTGCTTAAACTCATGTCCATTGAGTCGGTGATGCCATCCAACCCTCTCATCCTCTGTCGTCCCCTTCTCCTTCTGCCCTCAGTCTTTCCCAGCATCAGGGTCTTTTCAAATGAGTCAACTCTTTGCATCAGGTGGCCAAAGTATTGGAGTTTCAGCTTCAACATCAGTCGTTCCAGTGAACACCCAGGACTGATCTCCTTTAGGATGGACTGGTTGGATCTCCTTGCAGTCCAAGGGACTCTCAAGAGTCTTCTCCAACATCACAGTTCAAAAGCATACATTTTTTGGCACTCAGCCTTGTTTATGGTCCAACTCTCACATCCATACATGACTACTTGAAGAACCATATCTTTGACTAGACAAACCTTTGTTGGTAAAGTAATGTCTCTGCTTTTTAGTACACTGTCTAGGTTTGTCATAGCTTTTCTTCCAAGGAGCAGGCATCTTTTAAATTTATTGCTGTAGTCACTATCTGCAGAGATTTTGTTTGGATCCCAAGAAAATAAAGTCTCACTGTTTCCATTGTTTCTGTGTCTATTTGCCACGAAGTGATAGGACCTGTTGACATGACCTTACTTTTTGAATGTTGAGTTTTAAGCCAGTTTTTTCACTTTCCTCTTTCACCTTCATCAAGAGGCTCTTTAGTTCCTCTTTGCTTTCGGTCTTAAGAGTGGTGTCATCTGCATATCTGAGGTTATCGATGTTTCTCCAGGCAGTCTTGATTACAGCTTTGTGCTTCATCTAGCCTGGCATTTCACATGATGTACTCTGCTTATAAGTTAAATAAGCAGGGTGACAATATACATCCTTGACCTACTCCTTTTCCAATTTTGAACCAGTCCATTGCTGTGTTCGGTTTTTCTATCAAATAAGGAAATAATAAAGACTAGGAATCTCAGTAAGAGACAGGAAATTCAGGACAGGAAAGCGCCAAAAGAAATTCCCAAGTAATAGTCAGCAGAAGTCTCAGAATACTATCTGTCTGGCAAGTCTGTAAAACAGTCCAGAAGACACTGTCCTCTTAGAGAGAAATCTTCAGGAGAAAAAGTAAAACTGATAAATTGTCTAACATGTTTGACTTTGACTTTATTGTCATTATTGTGGGAAATTATCTATTGAAGACTGTTTTATAGTTTGAGTTGTTAGAAAATGTAGGGAAATTATTCATAAAATTCAGAGAAAATGAAGTGATTATACAGATTTTTGCGAGAAAGGAATTGTGTGCTATTGGACTCATTAGTGAACAATATTTATACAGTATAGCCTGACAGAGGACAACTGAAAATGGATTAAACAAAATGCACATACCCTTTATATACAGTTATATGGAGACAGGCCAATACTTAATGTCTGAACTTGATGAGTAAAGGAATAGCTATATACTCACTTAGAAAACTGTAAGTAAATTCAAGAAGAAAGAGTTAAAAGTTCTTGGTTTTGGATATAAGCCTTTGGTACATGTGATTTTTAAAATTATTTCCATGTGTTGATAAGATTAATTTCATCTCTTTTAAAAATTTTATTTATTTTTGGCTGTGGTGCATCTTTGTTGCTACATGGGCTTTTCTCTAGCTGTGGAGAGCTGGCTTACTCTCTGGTTGCGATACACAGGCTTCTTGTTGCAGCTGCTTCTCTCACTGCAGAGCACAGGCTCTGTGTCACATGGGCTCAGTAGTTGCTGCTCCCGGGCTCGGGAGCACATGCTGAATAGTTGTTGCACTCAGGCAGGCTTAGTTGCTTTGCGCCATATGGATTAGGAATCAAACCCCTGTCTCCTGCATTGGCAGGCGGATTCTTTACCACTGATCCACCAGGGAAGTTTTCTCATCTCTGATTTTTAAGGACATGCATCTGCCAATAAGTTGGCAGAACAAATATTACGAGTTAGAACCCAGGAATATTCCAGAAATGTACCGACAACATAAGTAAGGAAATAATGGCAAGCATTGTTCATATTGAAGAGATACTCCAAATGGACGTACATCAGAATGTTCTCATTTGGATCTTATAATTTTAAATGTATAAATTACTGTTAATGTTTCTTCTAAAGTTGGTAACTAGTTAATCTTCTATTTCTGAAGATGTTTTTACCAACTGCCATTTAAAATTACATCAGTAATAATTACTTCGGCCAGTCCTTAAGGCTTCGGCCAGTCCTTAAGGCTTACTCTGGTAGACTCTGCTGCTGCTAAGTCACTTCAGTTGTGTCCGACTCTGTGTGACCCCATAGACGGCAGCCCACCAGGCTCCCCTGTCCCTTGGATTCTCCAGGCAAGAACATTGGAGTGGGTTGTCATTTCCTTCTCCAGTGGATGAAAGTGAAAAGTGAAAGGGAAGTCGCTCAGTCGTGCCTGACTCTTAGCGACCCCATGGACTGCAGCCAACCAGGCTCCTCCGCTGGTAGACTCTATTCTAATTTTATTGTCATTATCATACAGTATCATTCATTGTGGTACGGCACATGTTATCCAGTTCTTCTTCTTTAGCATAATGTCATCAGTCTAAGTAGGATCACAAGAAATAGCTTTATGAAACTCATTACTGTGTTTACTCTTCAGGTGTTGGTGATGTCAGTAATGCTGCTTCTTAAATTATGTAATGTCTTCTCACTAAGTATAGTGTCACTAATATGTATCTCAGGAGCAGTTAGAGACTCTCTAGTAATAGCTCATATTTCCCTGTTAATATTTGCTGTTTGAATGCTTGAATTTGAACCTAAATTTGATCTCAGTGCATGCTCACCCAGAATATGTATATACACACATATATATAACTCAGCAACATGCAGTTGTGTTCTATTAACAGCCTGGTTCCAACTTTCCTTTTTTGTCATTATATTTATTTTTTTCAAAGCATTTTATGCTCCTACAGTTGGCCGTCCATAGCCACAGATTCAGCCAACCTTGCAGCAAAAATATTATGGAGAAAAAAAATTTCCAGAAAGTTCCAGAAAGCGAATTTGAATTTGCCTTATGCTGGCCAACTATTTACATAGTATTTACAGCTGTTTTGATAGCACTTACATTGTATTAACTATATTATAAATAATCTAGAGATTATTTAAAGTATGCGGGAAGGTATATGTAGGTTATATGCACGTACACATGATTTTATATATGGAAGTTGAGTATCCACAGATTTTGGTATCTGAAGTGTCGTGCAGCCAGTCAGTCCGCCACAGATATTGAAGGATGACTACATGTCTTTGTACATTGTTAAATCCTTTTTGGTAAAAAAAAATGTGAATATAAACACTTTTTTAAATGGGTTTGAAAATGAAACTGATTCAGATAAGATTAATTTGTTTAAAGTGACATGGATAAGTTATTTGAACTCAAATCTTTCAGACTTAACCAGGAGAAAAATCACTTAAGTACTATGAGAGCTTAGAAAGGGGAAAGCATGGCAAAAAGGCAGGGAGTAGTTAACAGTTTTCATATGACATGGGGGGAACGTGAGGAGATAGCTTATCAGAGTCTTTGAGGAAAGCAGTTTTCAGTAATATGACAGTAGCTGAATGCAGTTGGCTAAGGAAAAGGTTATAGAGTGCTGTCTGTTTTACAAAGGTTAGTTTTTGTTTTGTTTTTTCTTTCTGTAGGAAGGAAAAGTGAGTGTAAAGTGATAGATTGGTAAAAATGTTTAAAATGAGTGAATTTCTCCTTACCATAATAAATGGTAAAAAATGGTCTGAAAGGTGATAAGTCACACTTCAGGTGTGCTTGTTATATAACTTTTCCTCTCAGTATTGCTGATTTTATTTATTTACTAATTTATTTTGGAGTGTGTAGGTCATTTTTTATAGGTCTTTTAATAATAATACAGGCTTTTTAGCATCTTAAAGGGATACTTGGGAAAGAGGAGCAGCAGCAGCGTTTCATTTAAGAGTAATGAGATGGCTTTTATTCTTGTCCAGGTGACCGTTTCAGATCAGTCATAGATGATGCCTGGTGGTTTGGAACAATTGAGAGCCAGGAACCGCTTCAGCCTGAGTACCCTGATAGTTTGTTCCAGTGCTACAATGTTTGGTAAGGAAGTATTGTGTTTTGGTTCAGCCTGACTTACTTTGAATGTTTTCCCCATCTGTTAAAATGCTAAAGATACTCCTTTTAAACACTGAAGTAGTTACTTTATTTTTCAGTGTGATTTTATTGAAATTGCAATGCAGTGTTTAGATTTTTTAATATAAAGGTTTTCCTTTCTTTAAGCTGGGACAATGGAGATACAGAAAAGATGAGTCCTTGGGATATGGAGCTTATACCTAACAATGGTAAGTGTAAAGTTTGTCTGTTACGGAATTCATTTCTTAAATAAAAATCTGATTTGATAACTTGTAGGTACAAAGAGTTCTTGATGAAGAGCAAGTAGAAAATATTCATTCCACATGCATTTTTATTGACCCTGGAGGTAGGGGAGGCATAATAGTGACTAGACTAAACATAATCCTTGTCCACTTGGAATTTGTAGTTTAAGAGGGAAGGTTGACGATAATTACAGCAAAATATACTGATTTGCTTGTTGTTATTCACTGTAGAAGATGAGCACTTGGGAGCAAAGATATTTTTACAACTCCAGCAAAATACATAGAATACAGCATAATACTGAGAGGTCAGGCTTTTTTGAATGAAGTACAGATTCATATCCTAGCTCTGCCATCTTTTCTCTGTGTCATCTTGACAAGTTCCTTTACGCCTTGAAACTCGAGATGTTTAGTATTCAGTCTTTGGAACTATAAACTAATACTTTCCTTATAGGGCTGCTATGAGAATTAAATGATATCATATGTGTAAAGTGCTTATTATAGAGCCTGACACATGTAAGGTCTCAATGAGTAGGTAATTATAATAACTGTCATTTTGCATATGGCCTGACACATTGCCTTAGAATTTGGGAGTTAGCCATTGGCAGTAAGTATGACATCTTCCTGGAACTGAGAAAAGACCAGTGTGTCTAAGCCTGGATATTGCATTTTCTATTTCATTGCCCATGTTTGTTTCAGTTTAAGAAAATAAAACACATACAACTGTATATGTCTAAAAAGGTTTAAAGAATGGGGATATGAGGACTTCCACAAATTATCTTTTACATTACTGTTTGTTTTTTTAATAGCATGTTACTTTTACTATCAGATAAGAATTTTTTAAAAAAGAAAAACAACCTGACTTGTAACATAGTAGAAGTGATCATTTACAAATGGAATATCTCACTAATTATTATATTCAAAAAATTCAGAAAAAAGATAATGTGAAAAAAGTAAACCCAATCTGGTAAATCTTAGAAATGAGAAAATGGTCATGCGGATTTTGATTAAGACTAGTTCTTTCTAGAAATTGTCACTTTGAGAGACCAGTACCAATAATGTCTTTTTCATCTCATTGCTAAATTAGAGTTGTTTAATACTGTACAATGTCTTAATCGGCTTGTAAATGTGTTACATGACTTACCTTCCAGTTTTATTTCTCTCCTTTGTGAAGGTTTGAATTTGAACTCATATCAGACTACTGTGAATGTGAGAGAAATGAAGCCAATAGATATAATCCCTGGGGTACTTCTTGAAATGAATGAGTAACAGTAATACGCTGTTGTTTCCTACCTCAGTATATTGCTGTGTGGAGGGGGTGATTTTTGTTGTTTTTGTTCTATTCAGTTATACATACATAGGCACTCAAGAGTTTAATTACATTTCGAGAGGAGGAGTTTCGTGACCAGATAGTAGCATATTTCCAAATGTTTCTCTCCTGAAGTCTTGTTCAAAGAAAAATTGCCTTGGCAGATTTGTAGTTTTTATGTCACCACCACCCCCTAATTATTTTATTAAAGATTCAGACGTGCAGAAAGCATACCTTCATCGTTTAAGAGCAAAAAGCCTAAGCATCATCTGTCATTATTCATAATTCTGACTGTCCCTACACTTTTAGAAAAACAGTGAGGCTTTGATTAAAACATTTCTGAAAAAAAAATACCACTTTTGTTCAAATTCACATGGCATGTTTTATCAGAGTAAATTAGAGATTATATATTATGAAATGATTCAGAACTTTTTTTAATTTTCATGATTTTGGAGGAATACTTTCTCCTTCACCTGTAACTGATAATAAAGCAAGTTGTGAGGTATAATTTTGGAGAAGTAATTACATGCTCATCTAGAAAATTAATTATGAAATTAATGTTGTAAAGAATAAATTTTATTGGCTCTTGAAACATAACTTTCCTTTAATGAAAATAAAGAATAATACTTACCAAATCTTTACAAAGGTATAGTTTAATTTTATAAAAATATCAACTCTGATTCTAAAGGTAACTTAAATATTACTGATATTACCACATATTTTCATTAAATCTCATTTCTTTCTATTTCAGCTGTATTTCCTGAAGAACTAGGTACCAGTGTTCCTTTAACCGATGTTGAAACCAGATCATTGATCTATAAGCCTCTTGATGGTGAATGGGGTTCCAATCCCAGGGATGAAGAATGTGAAAGAATTGTTACAGGGATAAACCAGTTGATGACACTAGGTAAATAATAACAACATATGAAAAAATATATATGTATATACTCTCTCTCTATGTGTGTGTGTGTGTGTGGGTGTGGGTGTGTGTATCTATCCATTTACATATATATGCATGAAGATAGCTAGAAAATGTTGCCAGTAAGCAAAGGAAAAAAAAATTTTTTATTCAAGCAAAATTATTTTTTGTTATAAGTCAGTGTTTTCAAATATTTTTAAGTGATTTTTTAAATGCAATTTTACACAAGACTCAAATATCTAAAACAATTATAAATGCTTTAGTTGAATTTCAGTGCCTGCCAAAGACTGTTTAGACTACTGCACAGTTAACACTCATTTCACATGCTAGCAAGGTATATGCTCAAATCCTTCAAGCGAGGCATCAGCCAGTATGTGAATCAAGAACTTCCAGATGTGTAAGCTAGATTTAGAAAAGGCAGAGGAACCAGAGAT
Source organism: Bubalus kerabau (assembly GCF_029407905.1). NCBI lineage: Eukaryota > Metazoa > Chordata > Mammalia > Artiodactyla > Bovidae > Bubalus > Bubalus kerabau. Next base: position 26,377,736 of record NC_073632.1, on the reverse strand, counting down.
CAAATTGCCAACATCCATTGGATCATAGAGAAAGCAAGGGAGTACCAAAAAAACGTCTGCTTCTGCTTCATTGACTGTGCTAAAGCCTTTGACTGTGTGGATCACAGCAAACTGTGGAAAATTTCTTAAGAGATGAGAATACTAGACCACCTTACCTGCCTCCTGTGAAATCTGTATGCAGGTCAAAAAGCAACAGTTAGAACCAGACATGGAACAGACTGGTTCCAAATTGGGAAGAGAGTATGTCAAGGATGTATATTGTCACCCTGCTTATTTAACTTCTATGCAGAGTACATTATGAAAAATGCTGGGCTGGATGAATCACAAGCTGGAATCAAGATTCCTGGAAGAAATATCAACAACCTCAGATATACAGATGATTCCACTGTAGTGGCAGAAAGCAAAGAAAGAGGAGCTAAAGAGCCTCTTGACGAGGGTGAAGGAGGAGAGTGAAAAAGCTGGCTTAAAACTCAACATTCAAAAAACTTGAGATCATAGCCTACAGTCCCATCACTTCATGGCGAAGAGACGGAGAAAAAGTGAAAATAGTGACAGTCTTTATTTTCTTAGGCTCCAAAATCACTACAGATGGTGACTGCAGCAATGAAATTAAAAGATTCTTGGTCCTTGGAAGAAAAGCTATGACAAACCTAGACAGCATATTAAGAAGCAGAGGCATCACTTTGCTGACCAAGGTCCCTGTAGTCAAAGCTTTGGTTTTTCCAGTAGTCATGTTATGGATGTGAGAGTTGTACCTTAAAGAAGGCTGGATGCCAAAGAATTGACTCTTTCAAATATGGTACTGGAGAATACTCTTGAGAGCCCCTTGTACTGCAAGGAGATCAAGCCAGTCAGTCCTAAAAGAAATCAACCCCGAACGTTCATTGGAAGGACTGATGCTGAAGCTCCAATACTTTGGCTTTGGGGATCAGCCGACTCATTGGAAAAGACCCTGATGTTGGGAAAGATTGAGGGCAAGAGGAGAAGGGGGTGACAGAGGATGAGATATATTTATAGTATCAATAGTGAGGGACAGGGAAGCCTGGTGTGCTGCAGTCCTTCGGACACAAAGAGTCACACACAAGTTATCAGTCGAACAACAGCAAACTGAATTTCAGAGTGAGAGCTCCAGCAAGGCCAGGGGGTACCAGTGAAAAATGTAAATCCTCCAGAACCTAATTTTAAAACCCTTGACATACTTAACGCTGGAATGATGTAAATTAGAGGAGGAGGGTTGAAAGCTGAGTTATATGGGTAGGTATACCATTTTCCCTCTTAACTTGATATACATATACACAATAGAATATTGTAAAGGGAGAGATGAGGGTATATGAACTGCTTTGCTTTGTTTGAAGAAAGAACAGTGACCATAGAACATAATTATCTGAACTCTGGGTAGACAAAATACATACTGAGTAGGTATACATTTGAGTAAGGAATCTGCTTCAAAGAATCTAAGGCAGAAATTACTGTGAATAAGAGCCGAAGACATTGGAGACACATATTGGATGATATTTTCATCTGATGTCTTTTATAAGATGGCAACTTAATGAATTACTGTCTCACATACTATCTTAAGTAATTTTAGTAATTATGTCAAAACAATTACTACCAAACACATAGATTCAGGAATGACCTGGTTTTAATTATGTAAATACATGTGGATGTTCTTTAATAGGTCAGATTTATATATTGTCTATCATCTTTTCTAAAGAATCTTTGAATAACATTCCTAGAATTTTGCAGTACAGATGCAGACATAATAAAAAGTGAGTCTGTGTTAGCTAAATTGTATGTTTTTTCTGTCAAAAGATAGTGGTAGACTTTATGTGGATTTGAACTTAAGGCTTATATCAAGAAGAATTGTGAAGTACTTTAAGCAATAAAAAGACGAATTTATAAACTTACTTGTTCATTTATTTTAGATATTGCTTCAGCATTTGTGGCCCCTGTGGATCTGCAAGCATATCCTATGTATTGCACTGTAGTGGCATATCCAACGGATTTAAGTACGATTAAACAGAGACTGGAGAACAGGTTTTACAGGTTAGAATCATTTGCTTGCTGTAGCTACTGCCAAAGGAAAGCTAAATGATTCTTTCAACCATTTACTGATCCTCCTAGCAGTGTTTCTCAAATTTTAACGCACATCCCATTTAACAGTGGGATCTTGTTAAAAATGCAGAATCTGGTAGTAGGTTTACAGTAAACCTGAGATACTGCCTTTCTAACAAGTTCCCAGTGATGCTGGTGCTGCTGGTTTGTGGACCACACTTAGAAATAAATATGAACAACGGTCACTCTCTTCATACTGTATTTTATGAATTTATCCAACGTGTTTTATTTTCTCTTAGATAGCACATTGAGATATTTGTTCATGGGTTTTTCATAGAATAATATTAAAAATTGTTCTCTTATTAATTTAGCTTATGAATACTTCTTAAAAGTGAAATTAGGAAAATTTGGGCTACTTTATGATAGTTGTAGCTTAGTTTGAAATATAACTAGAGTTTTTAAAAGATGTAATTTCATTTAATTTGCATCTGCTGGTTAGCAGTTTTGATAAACATTGAGTTCTAATCTTGGGCAGACTTTGTAGGTTTATTGGCTAACATGTCTTAAATTTTTTTTGACATAAATGAAATCATTCTTTTAGCTTTCATCTTTCTTAATGACTTTTGCTTAGCAGGCCAATAGCATTTTAACTTAACTAATACTGCATTAAAACTTAATTTTTGTGACCTGTTTTATGTTACTGCAATTATTTATACTGCTATTTACTTAAGTTACTATTTAACTTAAGGAAAATTTTCATCATATTTTGTATTCATATTTTTAATGTAAATTGTTTTCTACACTCTAATAGTTGGACTATATCTAGAAAGATAAATTTCTGCCATCTCCAACCATTGTTAAAAATGTACTTTCTCATAGAAATTGTGCTCAGCATAAGAACTGCTAAGGTGTACTCTTTTACATTGCAGCATAATTAGGCTTTTTGGCTTTAGCCTAGCTTAGTAATCAATTGAGGAAAAGAACTTTTGAAACAGAGTCCTTACTTAAATTAGAAATGACCTGATTTTTAACCAGATAATGTAGTTATAGACCTGCTGCTGCTGCTAAGTCACTTCATTCGTGTCCAACTCTGTGCGACCCCATAGACAGCAGCCCAGTAGGCTCCCCTGTCCCTGGGATTCTCCAGGCAAGAACACTGGAGTAGGTTGCCATTTCCTTCTCCAATGCATGAAAGTGAAAAGTGAAAGTGAAGTTTCTCAGTCGTGTCCGACTCTTAGCAACCCCAAGGACTGCAGCCTATCAGGCTCCTCCGTCCATGGGATTTTCCAGGCGAGAGTACTGGAGTGGGGTGCCATTGCCTTCTCCAGTTATAGACCTGAGTTATGTTCTTATTTCATAATAATGAAGCCATCATGAGCTATTTCACTGTTTCAGGCTCTTTTGCTTCTTCTCTGTTCATTGGCTTCAGACTTCCTACAGTTTATAGCGCCTCTTTGGCACTTCTAGTTCAGTCTTAAACCACTATCAGTTTGCCCTACTGATATTAAATCCTCATGCCTTACTTTACACACAGTTTCTATAGGGTACTTTGAAAATGGCCTGTGATTCTTTCATTAGAATGAGCCATGGAGATACTATTGGAAACTTACAGAAGCTTTTCTGTATGCTTCTATATGCACAATTATATTTTATATATATGTAGTTTTAAAAATTCCATATAATTGTTTTCTGTTTACACATCAGTAAGGTTTTTTGAGTATTTTCTTCCATGTCATTTTAAGCTGGTTGATATTCTAAAAGTAACTTTTGGATTTTTCTTCAGTTAAAACTGAAATAAAATAAAACTTCAAAATTTTAGTACAGTTGACTCACGAACAGCATGGGTTTGAATTGCATAGGTCCACTTACACATGGATTTTTTCCCAATAATACGTGTACTGTGCTAAGCTTAGTCACTCAGTTGTGTCTTGACTCTTTGTGACCACATAGACTGTAGCCTGCCAGGCTCTTCTGTCCATGAAATTCTCTAGGCAAGAATACTGGAGTGGGTTGCCACACCCTTCTCAATAATACCTGTAGTACTACATAATGCATGTATGCAGAAGCTTGGATAGGGAAAGCCAATTCTAACGTTGTACTCAGATTTTAGACTTGGAGGAGGGTCAGTGCTGCATTGTTCAAGGATCAACTGTATCATTAATTTTGTGTAAAAAAATTTTTTTTTTTCATTTAGATAGATTTCTTAGTATACTTTTTGTCCCTTAAGCAGGCTATTAGTTAGCTTTTCACTTTTAAATGTTACTTGATTACTAGCAATAAAATTAGATTGAAATTGGTTGTTTCCCTTTTTATGAAAAAGTTAGATATGTTTATTTTTAAAATTGACACCATACATGAAAAGGATATATAAAGGAAAAACTAAAACTCCACTGTTTCTCTCCTCCTCATGCTCTCCTTTCAGTCTCTCTCCCTAAATGAAGGCCCTGTTGATAGTCTAATGTGTCTAATCCAGACATTTTCTATGCCAATACATAATATTGCTACTCTTTTTTTACCCTGTGACACAACTGAGATTCAGTTTTTTTTTTTAAACAGTTTTTTAAGGTGTGAGTTTTATAATTGATTTAAGACTACAATTAAAAAGTCAGAATGTCTTGGTTTTAAAATGTGTTTATGTATTTCTGAGTTTATTCTAAAGAGGCTAATAAGACTTCTGCATTTTGTTTGTTTAAAGGCGAGTTTCTTCCCTAATGTGGGAAGTTCGATATATAGAGCATAATACACGAACATTTAATGAGCCTGGAAGCCCTATTGTGAAATCTGCTAAATTTGTGACTGATCTTCTTCTACATTTTATAAAGTGAGTTATTTTTCCACACTTAATTATATTACTGTAATAATTAAAGGTGGTATTTTAAAATGTAAAATGTCAAAACATAGAATGCAATCATTTTTTACTAGACGCCTTGTCATACTACACAAATATGTGCTGTGATACAACCACAGGTCCTCTCAAAATAGGAAGCATATGTAAGTTCATTGGCTAATAATAATTATGAAATCATAGAGATTGTATTATAGTTGTGTTCTGATTTACATAAGAAAACATGGATGTTTCTCTAAATCCAATGTTGGATAATAATAGCAAGCTTTTATTGAACATGCAATGTTTTAGCTAAATAAGCTCTTCTAAGTCAAATAAAAATCTAACAGGTAGGAGAGGTCATTATCTGTAATTTACAGTTAAGAAAATTAAATCTTTTAGAGGTTAACTTGTTTGATTTTCACAGTAAATGAATGTCTGCCATTTTATTTGAGAACCTTTCACCTTAATATTGTATTATCCCTGTCAGGTTGATGAAAAAGTATTCAAATAGGTCAGCAGGAAACTGAACTTGAACATTCAAGGCTTTTTTCTTCAAAGTGAAGTTTATTTCCCCATTAATTAATCCCATACCAAGAGTGATAGCTATATTTCAGACAGTAGGGTTTTTATTTCCTTGTCTTACGGATTTTATGTATTCATGGAATGAGTTGAGTCTTCTAAACTGAAGCCAGAGGAGTGGATCATATGTTTTGTATAAAATACAGCTCTGAATTCGTATTAAGGTTATTTATATTTGATAATTTTTTTCTCATTAATAGAATAGGATATTTTATAATTTAAGTTTCAATACTCTCCTGCTATCAGCTTCCATTTTTATATAAAGGGATTATTGAGGCTTTTTATTTAAACATATTCAGCTTCATTCTCATTACTCAGCATAATCATAGGGTCTCTTTTCTTAGTGTTAGATGGGTTTGTTTTTGTTTGTTTTGCTAAGGAATGTAGGTAATTCCAATATGAAAAACCACCAAAGAAAATTAGTACAGTAAGCTTAATGCCCTTCCTCTACCTTATTCTCTAAGGAAATGCTTTGCATTTCAAGTAGTGAGTAGTTGCAGGGCTGCTGTTGCTAGGCTTTTGCTGATTTTCAGTAAAATTGATAATCAAGATAATAAAAATTTAGTTATCCTCAGGAAACTGTTTATATAACTTGGTTATAAAATTTATAATATCTTAACTAAAATTTTTAATTTTGTGTTTTATCATGTATGTTATGAACATCTTCTTTTCCAAAGAAATAGGGATCAGTAGAATCACATGATAAATTGATATTTTAGCAAATTAATTTAGATGAAGCCACTATTTTTATGTTTGGAATAGGCTGTGAAATTGTATTTCTTTCAAATAGTTTTTTGAAATGCCTTATGAAAATAGATTAAAATAATAGTGCACTATGTTGTATATATCTAAAAGTGGTTTTAGATATATACAGTTTTTTAATGGTATATAATTTGTTGAAAACCACTTTCGGCTTGTAGTACTTTTCAAGATGTTTTGTATGTCTTGAAATTTTGGTAACTACTTTTTAATTGAGTTATTTGGCCAAATTTCAAGTAATAGATACATACAAAGTGTTGTAATAGATACTTGGAGATAGAAAGAAATGCATAATTACCTTGTTTTTATAGGGTAGATAAATCTGTGACTAATTGTAATATAGGGGAAAAATAAAAAGAGTTTGTGTGAATGTTTAGATGAAGGGTAGGGTCACTTCTGGCTATGAGAGTGGGATTTCAGGCACAGGGAGATATGTGTTAAGATGTATGGACAAGGTAGATAGTGATTCAAAAGTTAGATGAGAGCAAAGAACTTCCAGGGATGGGGAATGGCATGAGGGAGAGAAGTAAAGATTTGTTAAGGGAATTGAGTAAATTGAAATCAGGTGAAGTAGAGAGTCCATGAGCAGAAATAATAGTGGTAGAAGTGCTAAACTTGAGTTTGGACCATATCACAGAGGACCTCAAATGCTGATCTAACAAACTATACTTAAAATAGGAGCATAGGAAGCAAGAGGCTATTGAAAATATTTGTGCATGAGAATAGCATCAGGCATGCTGTGCCTTAAAAATACTAATTTGAATGCAGTGTCTAGTGTTAACTGATGGGGAAGAGACAGAAAGCGAAGGACTATTGAAATTATTTTAACATGAGAATAACATGATGCAAATTGCTTTAAAAAATACTAATTTGACTGCAGATTGACTTCGATAGCTGACCAAGTAAGAAGTAAGGGAAACTTAATTTATGAAAGTGAGAAGCAGGCAGATGTCAAGAGATTTTGAAGGTGGAATCACAGAACTTGACCGGTGATTGGGTATATGAGGAGGAGGCAAAGGAAGAGATACGAAAAACCATTCATTACTGTGTGAATGAAAAAAAGTTGAAAAGGGAGAGTGGGAAATGACAATTGGATGTAGACATGGGAATTTTAGATGGTGGTAGCAATCACCTGAAGAGTCAAACCAAGTTATAGGAATTTGGAGTTCATTAACACAGAAAAACTGCAGATATATAAGATGACCTGGGCAAAAGGTATAGACGATAGCTAAGGACAAAATTTTAGGGAATGCCTACGCTTAAGAATAAAAGGAAGAAGGAACAGAAGACAGGAGGTAAACTAGCTATCTCTTGTAGACTGAAGAAGGAGGGAAAGTATTCTAGGCACAGCAGTGACCTGAGCAGATCCTGAGATGGGAATTGGGCTTGGTGTGATGAAATGGGCCAGGGTAGAGGCTTCATGTGGAGGGGAGGGGAGGGGCAGGGGCAGATGTGTGTGCATAGGGTTTTGGAGTTAACTGATGAAGAAAGTCTTCAGCTCATAAGTTTTATCTTAAAATCTGGTTTTAGTAACAGGTTTAAAGGACAAAAATCTCGTGACTCCAATCTTGTATACTAACATTTCCTTGTTATTTAGGGATCAGACTTGTTATAACATAATTCCACTCTACAATTCAATGAAGAAGAAAGTTTTGTCTGACTCTGAGGTATTTAATATTTCATTATGATTACTACATTGGTTGTGTCCTATATATAAAAAGAAATTTACACAGTAGTTTTCAGACAACTGCTATTATGAAATTTTTTTTTTTTGCCTAATGCTATCAGTTAACTTAAAAGAGTCAGAATTGTTTCAGTTAAAATTGTTTTAAACAGTGGGTGGAGGGAGACTTTTTAAAATGAGTCAGTTAAGTGTTACAGTATCATATATACTATGGATTTTCCAAAATATAAAGGAGATAATTGCTATTAAAAGACTGTAGAATATAGTGGAACCTTGAATATTTTATTAATCTGATAAATTCTTGCTTCAAAGGAAGAAGAGAAAGAAGATGCTGATGTGCCAGGAACTTCTACCCGGAAAAGGAAGGTAATAAATTTTTGTTTTAGCAAAGTACTTTATATGAATTAAAATGTATTGAGCAGTTTTTTACTTTTAGTAGTTTCAAAGATAGATTAAGTATTACTTCCAAATCAGCTTCCATCACAAAAATGCATGGTTTTCAGAACTAGATGAGTGATGCTTTCTTTTATCTGAATTACTCTATTATTACCTAGTTATCCAAGATTAAAAATGAAAATTGTATTATATGTTATTTTATTGATATATTTGAACATTTAATTTAGGACCATCAGCCTAGAAGAAGATTGCGTAACAGAGCACAGTCTTATGATATTCAAGCATGGAAGAAACAGTGTCAAGAATTGTTAAATCTCATATTTCAATGTGAAGATTCTGAGCCTTTCCGCCAGCCAGTAGATCTTCTTGAATATCCAGTAAGTATTTCTGAAAATACTTGCCACTTTGATTTTTGTGTATATATATATGTATCTTATACATGACAGTTTACTATTTATTTTTATGATTATAGTTTATTTACTTTTTATTTGAAACATGTTCCCATTATCCATCTGATTATGTAGAGCATCTAAATTGAACAATGTGGTAAAAAAGAAGTAGCCCTGGACTAAGACTCCAAAGAATTGAGTTATTGTCCCAGCTCTGCCTCTTACCAGTTCTACAGTTTTGAGCAAGTCATTTAGTTTTTATATCTGGTATATTTTTACCATATCCTTTTCCATTCTCATTTTATGGATTTATTATGGAAATTATCTAAGAAACAATAAAACTTATTATTAATAATTATAATCTCTAAGATTAATAAAAATCTTTAAATCATTATTACAGAGTTATAGAAATGGAATGAGACTATTACTACTTATTATTAAACATTAAAATAGATTTTAAATTGAAACTATGTAAATGTAAAGTGGTGTTATTGTATATGTAGGTTATGCCAATTTATGATTTTTATGGAATTCATGGTAGAAAGTTTGAGTAAACATGTTAGAAGTATTTATTTTTTGATTGCAATCTTAGCAATCTAAATTTAATTTTGAGTAATTTTTGTATTCTTTGTTTCAGTTATTAAAGATTGTATGGTTCAGATGACATTCATGGTTTCAAATGATAATTAAATTTTTTATAAGAGATCATGACCTGGTTGTGGTATCTGTTGTGGCTTTATAATAAGTTTTTTTATGTATGTATTCTAATTTGCAGTGGTGAAAATAGAGAAATTTCATTGATAGATACCATAAAATGACTTTTTTCTTATCATTTAAAAATCAAGAAACATGTAATCTTAAATGTAGAAGATAAATCTTTAATTTTGACAGTGTGATAAATTAGACTAATTCAAACCCTACCATCTGAAAACCTTTGAGAAGAAATAAGCTAATGCTGTAGTGCTCTGGTTTTCATTTCTCTTTGTTTTTGGAACCTGTGGATTTCCCTTTATTTCTTGCAAGCCCAAGTATGTATTTCATAATTTCTAAGCCCAGGTGTCCTCACTGAAAAATTCTGCCACGTGTTTAAAGAATTAACACAAATTCTGCACTCTTCCTCAAGATAAGGAATGCTTCTGTACTCATTCTATGAAGCCAGTTATTATCCTGGTGTCAAAAACAGTACTAAAGAAGAAAATGCAAAAATTCCTAATAAAATATCAGCAAATAGAATTCACCAGTATATAAAAATGGTTTTGTACCCTAAGTGGGTTTTTTTTTCTCAGGGATATAAGGCTGGTTCAGTATTTAAAAATCAATCATTGTAATTAATTACTAAGGGAAAAATGACATCATATCAATGCAGAAAAGGCATTTGACGAAATTCAGAGCGCGTTTGTTTTAAGAATGTACACATGTATGGTATGCTGTAATCGTTGTGGCCATGGGAGGAAATGAGAATGAGTCTTGGAAGGAAGAAATTTATTATACTTGCATGTCCGAGAGAGGGGTTCACCAGATGCCACTTAAGGCTCAGGGCGAGCATAAGGTTTTAGTCAGGTTGCAGAAAATAGGAGGAAAGGAAAACCTTAGGCCAGAGATTTCCATGAGAGGCAAGGCTGGGCCTAGTCACCAGCTTAAGATGGGGTAGTTTGAATTACTCCAGTGGACTTCCGGGAAGGAGGGTGGTCTCTAGTTGTCTTAATACTAATTCCTGACCCAGGATGATTCAGGGCAGAGGAAATACTGGTTGGTGTGTGAGGATTGCTTAAGGACATGGTCAGTTTGCATATGAAAGATATATTCCTAGCACAACCCTTTGCTATTTCTAAGAATTTCCTAGCCCTCGGAAAGAGGCAGTCTCTCCTTAGGCCTGTATGGCCCCCCAAGTGTCAAGAGTATCAAGAATACAGAAAGATAATTAGTATAGCTGACCCTATGATGAATGAATATCAACTAGACCTACATAATGTAAGAAAACAACAACATTAATGATAAAAACAAACTCTTAAAAAAACTAGGGAAAAAAAGGGAACTTCCATAACTTGATAAAGAACATCTGTTAAAAAACCTACAGCTAACCTCATGCTTAAACATGAAAAACTGAATGCTTTCCCCCTAAGATTGAGTGATGCAAAAATATCTGCTGTTATTCTCACCACTGCTATTTAACATAGTACAGCAAATTGTAGCCAGTGCAATTAAGACAAGAAATGAAAATAAAAGGCATTGCAGATTGTAAAAAAAGAAAGAAAACTGTCCCTGTTGGTAAAAGGCAGTTTTACTGTTTGCTTTATGATCAAACATATTTGATCATAATTTAAACTTGATGGGGTAGAGTCAAGTTACTATATTTTAAAAAATACAATTATATATTCTGGGGCTATGGAAAAGGTGTAGTATTATTTATTCCTCTTAAAAGATAACCATATTCAGATGATTTTATACTAGTCTGTTGCTTTTTACTCATTTCATTTGTCTGTTTCTCTTACTTCTAATTTGTTGCTTTATTTTATACACACTTGAGTACGGGAGATTGAGTGATTGCACTTTCCTCCATAAAATGAAGTGTAAAGACTTTGTGACAGATGTTTACATTCATAATTCTTGATTTGTGCTAAGTTCCCAATTGTACTAATTGTATTACTGAAGTTGAAGTTACCAGAACTAAGACCTTGTTAATGTGATGTTATATTTCCATTGTTTTTATTGTTTGTATGTCAGTTTTAAAGATACAATTATGTTTCAGTGAATAAGCAGCCTTAAGAGTTTATATGTAGCATAAACTTTTAGGTTTTTTTACATCAAACTTGTAGTTTTAGAACTGAGTTTTTCAATATTGTTTTAATCTCCTTTTCCCAACACAACTCGATGCTTTACCTCTTTCTGAAGGCAAAAAAAAAAGCAGAATTTATAAGTTCTTGAATGAGAGAAATCTTGTGTTGATTGCAATAAAAAGTTAGAGACATGAAAAAATAAAAATAAAAAATGACTTGGGAAAAAAGAAACCTTGAAGAGGGAAATAAGAAATGATTATTAATAGTTCTAGTAGTTGCAGTCATCACAGAAATTGTACATGAATCTCTTTTATGAGAAATAATGCATCATCATTACTATTAATAATATGACCTGTTTTCCTTTTCTTAGGACTACAGAGACATCATTGACACTCCAATGGATTTCGCTACCGTTAGAGAGACTTTAGAGGCTGGGAATTATGAGTCACCAATGGAGTTATGTAAAGATGTCAGACTTATTTTTAGTAATTCCAAAGCATATACACCAAGCAAAAGATCAAGGGTATATAATTTAATTGCTTTTTTTCTGTCTAAATTAAATGAAATTAATAGAAAAGTATGTTAAGTAACTAAATCCTATGTTTAATTAAAATTTAGAGCTAAGTTGACAAACTTTCTATTAGGTTCTTAACCTAGGGGAAAGAAGAATTGACATCTTTCTATTTTATTCCTTCTGTGAAAATTCCTGATGTCATTTAATGTTTAGGAATGTTACTTTTCTTGAAGGTCATGTAGTTGAATAGATACTGTCCTGATACGTGTTAGAGGTACATGTGCTTAACTTTTTCAGCTATGTTCTACTTTCTGGAAAGGAGCATTTTTTTCCGTATAATGCTCATATAATTTAAAAAAAAATTAGTAAAACTTTCTTTGGCCAAATACAGAAATAATGTCATAATGCTAAATAAAAAAATAATTTTAATAATGCTTCAGTTTTAGTGTTTGTCAAAAGAGATTGAGAAAAAGCAACATTTTAAATTCTAAAAAAGTTTTGCTAGAAAAATATTTAAATTTATATGTTAATATTTTCTGAACAGCCATTTTCTTTGCAGAATATTTGAACAGTTTTTTTTTCTTTACAGATTTACAGCATGAGTTTGCGCCTATCTGCTTTTTTTGAAGAACACATTAGTTCAGTTTTATCAGATTATAAATCTGCCCTTCGTTTTCATAAAAGAAATACAATAACAAAAAGGAGGAGGAAAAGAAATAGAAGCAGCTCTGTTTCCAGTAGTGCCGCATCAAGGTATTTCATTTCTTTTAAATATCATCAACTGATCTATATAACTTTGTCATCTAAGTGGTAGAACTTGGTGTTTTTTAATACTTCCTTTACTATTCCCTATATTGCAGAATGATATATTTGACATGCAAGTTCCTATGATGTGGAGGATTTTTAATCTTTTAACTAAAGCTATACTAGTGTAAGTGCTTAAATTCAAACTGCTAAATCTGTACAGTTAAGTAGCATTTTTAGGATAGTGATGGCATCATGCTTTCTGTCATATAACTATAGCATTTAAAGCAATCCTTCACTAAATATTCACTTTTCAAAGGCTCACAACCATATGAAATCCACTACAAATCTCATATTTTAACATATTTCATAACAGTACAAATATTGAATCCAGCAGTATTATAAAACTATTTTATTCATCCCTATAGAATTATAAGAATGACTAATGATACTATTTTATTTACAGCCCTGAAAGGAAAAAAAGGATCTTAAAACCCCAGCTGAAGTCAGATATTACTACCTCTCCATTCTCTGCACCTACACGGTCAATACCACCAAGGCACAACACTGCTCAGATAAATGGTAAAACGGAATCCAGTTCTGTGGTTCGAACCAGAAGCAATCGAGTGATGGTAGATCCAGTTACCACTGAGCAACCATCTACTTCTTCAGCAGCAAAGACTTTTATTTCAAAAGCTAACACATCTGCAGTGCCGGGGAAAACAAGTAAGAATCAGCTACAGTTTCTAAACGGATGTGTGTATATATATATATAATGCATTTTTTAAGTACTTACTTTGCCAAATGGGATATATTAGATTTAGTAAATTCCAGCAGACACCGGAATTTTACTCTTCTTTATTATTAGTTTTCCTTTTCTTTATCATTTTTGCACTTCTTAAAAGATTTTGTTTTATTGACAAAAGGTACTGAGGTTTAGGAGTGTCAGTATAAGATAATGCTTAAAATGGTGGGAAAAATGGCAAATCTGATCCAAACTGCCTAAGTTTAAATCCTGGAAGCCAGACTTGATAGCAGTTTGCTAGCGCTTGCCTTGATAATCTTTTGGTGACTGGATAGCTTCTGAAAGGACTGAAATTATTATGTAAGCCTTTTCCCTTTTTGAAAGTAGATTTCTTACAGAAGGTTTAAGCATCCTCCATGTTTTGTCTTATTGGCTAATTCACACAATTCACATTAAAAGTAATCTTAACCTTCTTGCTTGTTTGAAGGTTAAATAATTTAACTCTTAGCTTGTAATCTCCTGTATGTGTGTTTTAGTTCTAGAGAATTCTGTGAAACATTCCAAAACCTTGAATACTCTTTCAAGTCCTGGTCAGTCCAATTTTAGTCATGGCACTAGGAATAATTCTACAAAAGAAAATATGGAAAAGGAAAAGCCAGCCAAACGTAAAATGAAATCATCTGTGCTCTCAAAGACACCCCCTCTCTCAAAGTCATCACCTGTCATTGAGCAAGGTACCGTAGACTTAACAAATGATGATTCTATTGGAGATAACACATTCATTTTTTTAGGTTGCTCATTTAAAAGTCACATATTCTGTATCAGTTGATAAATTTACTGAGACATCTTTTGATTCATACCAAAAGCAAACAGTATTATTATTAAATTTTAAAAGCCAAGAAAAACTTGCTGTATGAAAAATAAAATCATATTCTAAAATCAAAGGCTTTTTAATGATACAGATTTAATAGTTTTAAACTTAATTATTACAGAACCCAAAAAAGTATCTCCAACAAGTTTAAATAAGTTGAATTTAGTTAACCCAGTATAGCATTTAAAAAAAAATTTTTTTTTCAAGTTTTTTACATCACAAAATTCAACATATTGATCTTTAAATAATCCATATTCTTAAATCTTAAATTATTCCAGATTCTTTTGTCTACAGATTTTCATTGTAAAGCCTTTATGTTTGAAGGATGGAGAAAGTAACTGATAAAATACAACATATGACATGTTAAAACAATTAGGTCTTCTTGGTAGCAGACAGCTCAAGGATATGCATTTTTTGTCATGACTTCCAGAGTATGTCTAGACCATTTCTTTTTCAGTAGTCCCCCAAGAAACCTCTCACAATTTAATTTTTGTACTGAAATGACCCATTTTGATTAATGATTTTGGGATCTACCCACTTAAATAAGCTTAAAATCAGAGAGTCATCCTAGCCTTCTCTTCAGCAACCAAATCTGCTTGTTTCTTTCTGCCTCCTTAACATCTCCTGAATCCATTTCCTCTGTTCCATTTTCATTTCCACAAATTGTCATGCTCTTGTAACTGCTATCCCTGCCTCAGTTCTCAACTCTTCCTTACTCAGTCCATCTTCCACCGTTCAGTGACCTTTCTCATCATGTGCACAAGACATACACACATGCAGAATTAAGATCCTTCCCTTCCTTCAAATCATACATGGAATCAGAATTTAATGTTGTTTATGTTAAGCAGTGTAGAGTCTTGTATAACAATGTTGCCTAACATTGCAGCTGTCCTTACTTTTCTTTCTCCCTTTTCTGTCCCAGCCATCCTAAACCACTTGAAAGTCCCTAAATATTCTTGTCATTTCTTCCTTTTTTTGAATTTTTTTTTCCCTACTGGTTGTTTCCTATTCATTGCCTTTGTGGCCCTTATAATGTTGATAGAGTTATTCTTTTTTACATTGTCTATCTCCAGTAGAATCTAAACTCGTGTTTGCTCATATTTTAATTACCTGTACTTAGTATATAGTAGACAATGTTTAAATAAATCAGCAAATGACTTTATATGTGAGTGTTTTACATTTTTATACTAGCTTCCTTTCTGAACTGAATTCAGAGTTTTGAGTGTTTTATATTGGCCTTGCTTCTGTTAGTCCTGAATTCTGGAGAAATCAAATGTATGTAGAGAATTGGTTCTAGCATTACAATAGGGGAGGTTCAGTAGCCAATTTGATTGATAGGTTTTGGGTATTACATATGCCAGTACAGTACAGAAATATGATAAGCTATTACATAACTCATTAATGATGACTTTGTTGGTACTTGAATTAACTATTAGAAACAAGAGGTGCTGCTGCTGTTGCTGCTTACTCGCTTCAGTCGTGTCCGACTCTGTGCGACCCCAGAGACGGCAGCCCACCAGGCTCCCCCGTCTCTGGAATTCTCCAGGCAAGAACACTGGAGTGGGCCGCCATTTCCTTCTCCAATGCGTGAAAGTGAAAGGTGAAAGTGAAGTCGCTCAGTCGTGTCCGACTCTTAGCTATCCCATGGACTGCAGCCTTCCAGGCTCCTCCACCCATGGGATTTTACAATTGAAATACAATACAAGCCACATGTGTTCTTGTAACCACATATAGCAATAGCAAACAGGTGAAATTACCAGTTTTAACAGTGTATTTTATTTACTCCATTATATCCAAAATATCATTTCAGTGTGTAATCAGTATTTCAAAATGTATACTGCCTCAGTATTCAAATTTAATTAAAAATTCAGTTGCTCAATTGCAGTTACATTTCAAGTGCTCAGTAGCCACATGGTTAGTGGTAATACTATCACAGGATAATACAGGTCCAAATGAATGATTTCAAAAGCTTTTTAGCTCTTGAATTCCTTTTTTAAAGAACTGCATTGATTCTTAATCTTTTTAGGTAATGTATTTTGTCAAGTTTGAAGACCTTGTAGTTTTTTTCCCCAAAAAATGCACATAGGCATATCCACACAAAATTTGGGCCAATTCAAGGGCTCAGATGGTAAAGAATCTACCTGCAAGGCAGGAGACCTGGGTTCAATTCGTGGGTCGGGAGGATCCCCTGAAGAAGGGAATGGCAACCCACTCCAATGTCCTTGCCTGGAGAATCTTACAGACAGAGGAGCCTGGTGGGCTGCAGTCTGTAGAGTCACAGAGAGTCAGACACGAATGAGCGACTAACAGACACACACCTACCTGCTACACCCCATCCCACCCCCTTACCTCCTAGAGTCCTTG
The DNA here is from genome assembly GCF_029407905.1 of Bubalus kerabau. Classification (NCBI taxonomy): domain Eukaryota; kingdom Metazoa; phylum Chordata; class Mammalia; order Artiodactyla; family Bovidae; genus Bubalus; species Bubalus kerabau. The sequence goes on along the minus strand of NC_073632.1, from coordinate 26,361,032 downwards.
AAGCTAGTCTGTAGAACTTTTGTAGGATATATTCACTGGATATTTATTTGCCAGTAGATAGCACAGAGTCTTAAAGAGTCCTCAGGCAAATTAAGGGTTGTTGTTGGAAAATACCTGACTACTTTATGCACGGACACATTCACCACTCCCCTGTTATGCAAAACCACTAATCTGAAGAAAAGTTATTAGTACTGTGGGGTCAGGGTTTGAGGGCTTTGCCTTCTTCCCCTGCTCTTGGCTCAGATACTCCACCTCTGAGACAGTTACTTCTTGAAATTTACAAAGCACTCTGTGGTTGAAGCTCAGGACAAAAAATGAAGAAGCATTCTCTTTAATGGCACAAAGTATAGAATTTTGGAAGAAAAAAGTAGTAGTGCATGTTTGTCATCTTTTTCTTCATCTGAAAGGGTAATAAGCATTTTCTTTCTTTTTTTTTTTTTTTTTACCATAGAAAGGCAGTTCATGATTTGCAGTTCCTACAAATCTAGAATTTGATCTTCAGATTTTTTTTTAATAAAGCATAATAGCCTTTATTACAGAGTTTGTTATAATGGGATTTTAACACACATAGTGGATTTGATTGATACATGCAGCTAGTATTGCTTATGATGATAAATCAATCATTTGCCATTCAGTAACATAGGAGATAGGACTGTTCCCAAAAAAAGAGCTTGTGAAGAAAACTGCCATTTAGCTGTTTTTCTTAACCCTCTTTTAAAAATTCTGTGAGCAAGAGTAATTTATTTCTACTTTTGTAAAAAAGAGATGTATCAGAGCCATAGTAGTGTCTATGGAGAACAACTGGTATAAATTATTCCAGTAGATGTATTCTCAAACCTTTTGCGTAGGAGTTAGTAGAAGAGGAAATCCTTTTTTACTTCTGAGGAATGTAAAGAAATATTTAGAGTATAAATTCTTCCCTGACATCAGAGAGGTCATGGTCATCACATCCAGTAGAGGGTTAAATAAGCGTTAGAATCATTCCAGCTTTGATAGTCCCTTTTTCCACTTCCATCTGTAGTAACAAAAATGATTAGAGGAAAGTAGAGGGGATGATAATGCTTATTTATTCAGATTACAAAGCTTAAAGGTCATAGGTTTTATGCTAAGATTATTTTCCATAATTGAACTACTTGATAGTAGGAATATAGGAAAATCCTGTTAATGGAGTAAACCCTAAAATGTTTTGTTATGGTGAAGTTCCATATGAGTAAACAGGGTTACTTTGTATAATGAAAACAATGCTCATACATTAGAATGTGTAGTAAAGGTAGTAGGAGTAAGAGACTTGGCTAATTTCTAGCTTTATCATAATTTGCACTATTAGGTAATTTATTTGCTGATTTTCATTTCTCTCTTGTCAAGTCGTCAGTGACTTCATTAAGGATGTTTCTCCTCTGTGAGTTTTAAATAGAAGATCAATAATATCTTTAAGCTATTAACTTTTTGTCAGTTCTTTTTCTCAAAGTAGTAAAAAAAAAAAATGAGGATTATATCATGATGTGTAAGTATAGCAGTGGGGCTTGCTGACTAGTTGGAGGGTCACATAAGAGAGCAATTTCATCTATTAAGTGCACTGTTGTTGCCTTGCAGCAGACTGTAGAAACAATGCTCTTGTACCCGGAAGCATTCAAGTAAACGGCCATGGAGGACAGCCGTCTAAGCTTGTGAAGAGGGGACCTGGGAGGAAGCCTAAGGTGGAAGTTAATAACAGCAGTGGTGAAGTTACACACAAGAAGAGGGGTCGGAAGCCCAAAAAGCTCCAGTACACAAAGCCCGAAGTTTCGGAGCAAAATAGCGTGCATCCCATCAGGGATGAAGTAGTTCCTTCCTCAACCTGCAGTTTTCTTTCTGAAACTAATATCATAAAGGAGGATTTGTTACAGAAAAAGAGTCGTGGAGGCAGAAAACCCAAAAGGAAGATGAAGACACAAAAACTAGACTCAGATCTCATAGTTCCTACAAGTGTTAAAATGCTAAGGAGAAGTAACCGAAAAAAGACAGATGATCCCATGGATGAGGAAGAGGAGTTTGAGGAACTTAAAGGCTCTGAACCTCACATGAGAACTAGAAATCAAGGTCGAAGGACAGCCTTCTATAATGAGGATGACTCTGAAGAGGAGCAAAGGCAGCTGTTGTTTGAAGACACTTCTTTGACTTTCGGAACCTCTAGTAGAGGACGAGTCCGAAAGTTGACTGAAAAAGCAAAAGCTAATTTAATTGGGTGGTAACTTGCACCAAAATATTTTACTTCAAAATCTATAAAGCAGGTACAGTTAAGGAGTATGTAGAACTAAGGCTTCTGCTTCCTTGCTGCTATGACGGATATGGGAATGTTATGATTTGATTTGCAAAAAAACAAACAAACTTACAAGACGCTTCACTTCTTTAAATGAATATATATATATAAATATATACATATATATTTTAAATGTTTGCTATTTATTGCCCTTAGATAGGTTATGCATTTCAACATTCATTTCATTTACTGTTCAAAGCAAAAGAAATTGAGGCTCTATAATGAACTCCCAATTTATTTCTGGAAAAGACAGTTCTGCTACACTCTTAAGGAGCATATAATATTCCTTAGTGATAGAGCATTTTATGTTAAAATGAATTATTTTTGACCAAGCCAGGTACATTTCTGTTTATACAGAAGTCTTGCCCCTAGGAGGACAGGTGTTAACCAGAGTAGCAGTGAATTAAGAATTGTGTTTCCTCTAAAGATAAATTTAAAATTCCCACCATTTGATACCCTGAAAAGTTTAATTTTAATTATAGAATGTTCATCTACAGAGAATCTAGAGGAGGCTTTTGCTGTATTCCATTTCTGCCAAACTTAAGAGAAAAATGTACTGATAAAAAGGAAACATATCCACATTGGAAAACATTTGACTGTCTAATTTTTCAGACCTTGATTCTTATGTCAATCACTCAATCTCTGTTTATTGTGCCAAAGACTGAGAATCAGTGCAGTGGAAAGCCTGTTTTTGACTGTCAGGACAGCATACACTTTTTCAATATTGGAAAGGCTATATATTATTCTAAAGAGCAAGTTATTAAAGAGTTATGCTGAGATGTATCTTTTTTTGGTACTAATAGTAGAAAATAATGCACTGGTGGGTCCTTTGACAGAGATGTTTTAGAGAAAATGTTTAAGTGGTTAAAGGATTCAAGGAAAATAACAGGAAAAAGGTATGGGATTTGATGTTTACTTGTTAATCTGGATTAATGTCATTTCTAAACTTTAGACATATCTAATAGGCTAAAATGACTTACAAAGAAATGTGTCTGTGTGTGTATGTGTATATATTGGCAAATGGGTATAATTGAATATATATACAAACACATACTTATATGCTATTACCCAGGTATAAATTCTTTTATCAGGATTTTTTAGATAGTGGTAGAATAAAAATAATTTTAAAATGTCATACTTTATAGTTTAATTTTAAGGGGAAGATTGGTTATTTTCAATTATTAAAGGTTTAAAAATAGGCCAAATCACTTTTTATGCAATCATGTTTTATACAGTGGTCTCATTGCACATTGTGTTTTTTCTGCACTTTTTACGGTATCCTTCACGCTGGTATGTCAGTATACACCCAAGAAAAATTCCATTTAATGATTGTGCCTTGTATTCTATTATTTTTTGCATCATTAGTAAAATTAAGTTGTCTATTGTAAATGATAACTATATGACTTAGGAGAATGTATTGCTATATGTACTGCTATGGAAAAGGAAAGCAGTTATTTATTTGTTTATGGTACAGTTAGTTATTTTATACCTTAAAAACCGACATAAATACCATTTCTATTGTTTAAAGATTATTGTCCATTTTTTTAAAAGTTTAAAGAATGTAGTATTTTCTGAGGACTGGTATGGTACAAAAATGTAACCAAAATTTTCAGATACTACATTTTTAAAAAGCGAGGATGGGGAAAAGATGTATCAGCATGGCCCTGGTGTAGAAAAATAATGTCTTTAATTGAACCTTGGCAAAATACATTACATAATTATTTCTGTAATATTTCTGGTAGGGATAAATGTTAGCTGTCAGTTGATTATGTCTTGAAAAAGAATGGAAAGTCACACATTTGGGCTTTTTAGATTGTTTGTAACTAAATTTGTACAGAAATTCTCCTGTGAAATTAAGTAAACCATTTTCCAGATCTTAACTGGATTGCTGTGATTTTGCAGTTGAAAATAATTTCAAATTTTTCAGGTTTTTTGTATATTTATTTTTTTCTAACAAATATATTTAACTATATAATTAAAGTTCAGTAGTTAAACTCTTCATAATGCAGAAATGGATGGCTTGGTTGTATAGTGAAACGAGTCTCTCAGTTACACCATTATTGGATATAATAGTGTGTATGTTTGAAATTTAAGTCATTAATTTGTTGCTTTTGAAGGCAGTCTATTTGAAACATGTAATTTCCTGATGGTATCTGCATTGTATTAGAAAATAAGGCTATAAAATCCATTTTTGTAAAAAATATGTGTATAGTTTTAAGGTGTGTACAGAGAAGGGAAGAGCGTACACAGTCTTACGAGTGAAATTCACTGCTAGCAGGGTGTATTAGTTCTAACACTTGAGCAAAAAAAACGAGTATTTACCATCTTACCTGCAAGAAGTAAATATTATTCCAATGCATTCTAAAGGCACTATATACTTATGACCTTATTTGCATATTATTAGACACTGGTTTCCTAGGCAAAAATGACTTGGATCAGCTTCTTTGTAATTGAAACACTTAAAATGTATTAGTAATAACCAGATCTATCTAGATTTTATATTTTTATAATTTAGCTTCTATACACTGCAAAGTTGAATTGAGAAATTTAAGTTATCACCATAGTCTTGTTCTGTGTTGACCACTAGAAAAATCTCTTCTTTGAGTCATTTAACACCAGGTATATACTGTTGATAGGTCAAAGGAAATGTTGGTGGTCGTCTTAGGTGAGCAATAAAAGAATACTAAGTTTATTCAAAGTTTCAGAATACAACTTTTGGTTTCATTCTTAGAAAAATGTAAATCAGTTTTTGTATTTTTAAGTACCTAACCCTAATACTATTCTCTCCTTTGACCCCAACATTCTCAAGTTCCAGTGAAATGTTATAAAATTAGAGAATGTTGTAGATGAGCAGATAAACAGTCTGATTACGGTTCGATAACTCTGGGCAGTAGAAATACACTTTTTAAAAAAATTGTATTCTTTTCAGTCTACTATTATGGCATTGGACCATTTTATGCATATATTCATGAACTAAAGATTTGGCCTTGTTTTCATTGTTTTTATTATTGCACATCACAAATTTGAAGACTATTTGATAGTATTGTAACAAAATGATCTTCCTCTTTAAATTTATTTAGAATAAATGTGCAGAGTATTTGTGAGCTTGCTTAGGTCACATCTGAGACACGAAGTTTGGCTGAATCTAGTATCACTTGGACGTGAATATGTAATATACACTGATCAACAAAAGATCCTTGTAGCATGTATGTTAACATTTTAAACTCTTCGTTATCTGCAATGCAGTAGGTTAATCAGACATTTTAACAAAAGTATTCAAGTAACATTTTTAGTTTATACTGCTAGTAGCATTATTTACATGTTTTGATATATGATTTGTAATATAAATTAGCTTCTCCAGTTTATAGTGTTTAATTCTAGCATTCCATTTTATACATGCATATATACCTCTCTCTCAGATGTCAACTGGAAGCAATTTTGACTGTTTTCTACCTAATGAAGTCAAACTGTTATTCTGAATGTTTTTGTTCACCTGAAACTTATTTTTGAGTAGGTTGAAAGGACCAAGATACTTGAGTGTTAAAAGGGCTACAAGTGTCCTCTTATATGTGGGAAATACATGATTTTAAAAGTCACAAAAGGGGAAGTACTTTTATGCTCTGTGGATTATCCAATATTTAGTTTTTTTAGTTTGTTTTAAAACAGGTTGAGAAGTGGTTTAGTTAAATTTAGGTGACAATTTATTTTCCAACTAAAATTGAAAAATACACCTTTTCCTCACTTCCCTCCTTGCAGTTCCTCTCAGGTCCCAAGTTTCCAAGTGATTTGAACTAAATATTACATTTATTGAGAAGCTGTTTTTGTTCTTAATTATACTGAGCTAAGCACTCCAGATGGAAAGTCATTTTGTACTATGTACAATACCCAAGAAGAGGTCACATTGAGTCAGAAGACTGTAAGTACCACTTTTGACGCTCCAGATATTAACCTTGTACACACTGTAATAAAACAATTAGAAAATATTATGAGCTATAAATATATATATATATTATTTTTAGTTTTGATAGCTCTGTGTTTAAATACTTTTTTAATGCAGATAAAATCATCAGGAAATTAACCTTATATGGCACAAACCAAATACATAATAGTGGGTGGCTCTGAGTTTCTACGTTTAAGGAGCTAAGAAAATAGGTTTGAGATGATAAATAGTACACACACCTATGATGCAGATGTACACATGCTCGTTACTTTTAAGATTGTGCTGTGTTGATTGATCACAATGAAATGTTATAAATTGAGACAAAATACAAAGTTACATTTTTGGACCATATTAAAACTGCAAGAAGATGGGGTCTTACTTAAAGATCTTTTAGACAACTGTTAAATCCTGTCACATGATATTTAGACGTGTAGAATGTAGCTCAATTTTTGAAAAGTAACTGACCTAGAGGGTTAATGTTGAAACTGACACATTTTCAAATTAAAACGCTTATTTTGTACAGAAAACAACGTTAAACACAAGCAAATCTGTTGTATGTAATAAGTAACAGAGTTTTAAAAAGAAATTAATTATTTAGCTTTATTGAGGTTTTTGGTTTTTCTTTCTGGAAACCTGAAGTATCATGTTATAAACGGCAGTCTCACACCAGAATAGCAGTGCCCTTTCTTTTTGTACATATTGATTGGACCTTTCTTTACTGTTAGGTGGACACTTTCTATGTTAGTTTTGAAGCATAATTCTTTGAATCCTTTTATACAAACTAGAATGTATGTGTAAGAATTCCTGTCCCTGCAATGTAGTAACTACAAACTTATTTTTAAATAAATAGAAAACTTGTTTTTCTAAGCTATTTTGTAGAGCCTCCTTTCTTTATTTTGTAACATGAAAAGCACTCAGTACATAGTTTCAAGAGGTATTACATAAATGCTGTTACATTAGTGTTCCCAATGCCTTGTCTCCTTAGCAAAATGTTAAAATATATTAGCTAATTAAAGGATTGTGGGTCCCCTACTGCTGCTGCTAAGTCACTTCAGTTGTGTCCGACTCTGTGTGACCCCATAGACGGCAGCCCACCAGGCTCCCCCGTCCCTGGGATTCTCCAGGCAAGAACACTGGAGTGGTTTGCCATTTCCTTCTCCAATGCGTGAAAGGGAAGTTGCTCAGTCACGTCTGAATCTTCGCGACCTTGCCATTTCCTTCTCCAATGGGTCCCCTAATGTAATTAATTCCAAAAAACCCAAAGGTTAGAAATATATTTGCTTTTCATTGTGACAACTACATTGATTTGCTACTATGAATAAGTTACCATACAAGGTATAAATCTTTACAACTTTCCTGTGAGAGATACTACAAAGGAATAGTTCACTTAAATATTTTCTCAAAAATATGAAGTGAAATTTCTGGGAAAATTAAATGGAAGAAGGATGAAAACATTTCATTTGTTAAGCAGTTACACAAAATGAGATTTGTAAAGCTTTGGCTGTTTTTCTAGACAGATCAGTATACATTTTTATTGACATCCTGAGAATCCCAATTTTACTACAAAGAGTACAAGACTATAATAAATGCAACTCCAGTTAAGCACGAGATAGTTTGTTTTTAGTGATCGTTTCTCCTTAAGTAATTTTGTTTAAATGACTTTGTATAAAACAAATTTTTAAGTTGAGGAAAGCAGATAAATGTTTGCTGGTACCTTTTCCTGAAGCATGCTGATACTAATACTTAGTTTATACTTAGGAGAACCAGCCAAGAAAAAGTTTATTTTTAGCAACCACATTTTACTAGTTTCTCTTTTGTAGTAGTACCAACTGTATGTTCCAGGCTAAGCTTGTCCATTATTCAAGAACAAGAAGATGAAAAGCCAAAGCTCAAAATTTCTGTTCTTTACAATAGAAAACCTTGTATTTGTAATCTCTTTGCTTTTAACATATTTACCATATATTGTTTGCTCTTTTGGGGTTTTGTTGGGTGGGAAAGATGGTGGAAAGGTTTCAATTCCGTACCTTTTTGCCTAATATATTAGGCATGTTGATAATAGAGTATTGTTGGTAACACAATTGTCATGGGAAGTACTGGGTTTGGAGTTGAATCATTTTACCTCTTGAATTTCACTCTTCTCATCTGTAAAGTTAAAAAAAAACAAACACTGATTAGACTATGTGCAAGGTCCAATTCAAGTCAAAGAGTTCACAGTTCTTTCTCACGTTTATGTTGTCTTGTGTACTCACGGCTCAATCGTGGCTTTTCTGTTTCGTCCCTGAATATGCAATTTAATGTGTAACTTTGAGGCAAATGTCTTGTGGCCATGACATGATTGTAGTAAGTATGAGATCTTTTTACCCTTAGTTTCAATGATACTGTTGTAACACACCATAAATTGTGAATTGAGTTCAAATATTTGTGTACTAGTAATAAGTACAAAAGTTTATGATTTTCCAAAGGGCTCTGAGGAATCTCAAAGACAGTGTAGAATGCATCCTGAAATGTCTATTTAAGATTCAATCTTTGGAAAGCAAAAACAAAAGATTTTGAGGAAATTTAATTGCTTGTGTCTGAGAATAGTTGGTTTCCCATTTAATTAAAAATGAAATAAGATATTTAAATACAGAAGGCAGAACTATTTTAAAAAAACTTAGATCTTTGACAAATGGAAACATTTATTTTTGGTCTTCCTTTTAATAAAAAGGACATTGTAAAGTCAAAGCAAAGCAAATTACTCTGATGAGATATGGAAAATCCAAGCAGATTATGTAGAAGTTAAAGAGCAACTCAGTCTCTTTTCAAGCTCTTTAAGAACATTATTGTAACAGAAAACCAAATTCTAGTTTGGTTTTGACAGTACTTAGCAGTAGAAGTTTAACAAGCTCTTCCTTCCCTTCTTGTGAGTAAGTGCATCAAAGCTAGGGAAATTGTCAAATTTTTAACACACTTTAGTTTATTTTCTAGTTCTTGTTCTTTCTTCTTCTTAAATGTACTTCTTTTTCACATTTTGGAGCATATAGATGCTTCAGGACAAAACTCTTTGTCCTAGAAAAACATTCCACTATCCTGATTCTCAGTTTTATTTTTCTGTCACTATTTTTTCTTGGTCAGCTACCAATATTTATTATAAATTTTAACCAGAATAACTTTGATTTCAGAGAAGATTGAAAGTAACTTGAAAACTGTCATATGTAAGCATTTTTTTTTAGAGTGCAAAGCTCACGAATACACATAATTTTGACATCTTAAAATTGGAAAAATAAACATGTCCGTTACATATATGACCCAAAGATAGCCCCTCCATAGTACATAAATACAAGCAGATATATTTGAACTTAAAATTATGCATGGCAGTATTTCAGTATTGAATCTTACAATTAGGTGCTCAGTGATTACAAATCATTGCAAATAGGTACTCAATGATTATCTATTGATTTAGTTTAATATTAGTCCAAAGTTTTAGGTTACCTGAAGATCTTGAAGATTATGTTCAAGCTGACATACTGCAGGACACAACTGATGTTATAAAAACATCTGTCGGAATTATGATTCAGCTTGCTGCAAAGTCACTTTAGTCGTGTCCGACTCGGTGTGATCCCATAGACGGCAGCCCACCAGGCTCTGCCGTCCCTGGGATTCTCCAAGCAAGAACACGAGTGGGTTGCCAGTTCCTTCTTCAATGCATGAAAGTGAAAAGTGAAAGTGAAGTCGCTCAGTCGTGTCCGACTCTGTGCGACCCCATGGACTGCAGCCCACCAGGCTCCTCCATCCATGGGATTTTCCAGGCAAGAGTACTGGAGTGGGGTGCCATTGCCTTCTGATTCAGTTTACTTGAACACATATTTTATGTTTCTAGCTCTTCCAAATATTATGTAAGAGTGATGTTAACTTACCTAGTCAGACCAGCATAAGAAATTCAGGGGCTTCAGATTAACATGTCTCTTCATGAGACAGCAGACTGAGTTCTCACTTAGAAAAAATACCCTTGCATTATACTCCATGTAAGTTTAATTGGTCCAAGATTTGCCTTGTTTTTAACTCATATATTTATTCATGGCTGTCCTGGGTCTTCACTGCTGTGTGTGCTTTTCCTTCGTGCCGAGCAGGGGCTGCTCTTTAGGTGCGGTGTGCAGGCTTCTCACTGCCGTGCTCTCCTGGCGGAGCACGGGCTCTCGGGCGCCCAGGCTTCCAGTAGCTGGGGCTCCCACGCTTTAGAGCACAGCCTCACTACTCATCGCGGCACACGGGCTTAGTAGCTCCACGACATGTGGGATCTTCCTGGATCAGGGATCGAACCTGTGTCTCATGCATTGGCAGGCGGATTCTTTACCACTGAGCCACCAGTGAAGCCCAAGATTTGTCTTAATTATATGAATTGAAATTCTTAAAATACTTCTGTTTGTTGCTTCTGTAAGATTGTTTTTAATGTCTTACTTAAAAGTAATAGAAATTTAGTTTCTCTTATTTTCTGTTAATTTGGGAAATAGTTTATAAATGAGTGAAATTGTATGGTAGTTTGAGTATTCTTTGGCATTGCCTTTCTTTGGGATTGGAATGAAAACTAACCTTTTCCAGTCCTGTGGCCACTGCTGAGTTTTCCAAATTTGCTGGCATATTGAGTGCAGCACTTCCACACCATCATCTTTTGGGATTTTAACAGCATCATCTTTTAGGATTTAAATAACTCAGCTGGAATTCCATCATCACTAGCTAGGAATGCTTCCTAAGGCCCACTTGACTTCACACTCCAGGATGTCTGGCTCTAGGTGAGTGACTACACCTTCATGGTTATCCCAGTCATCAAGACGTTTTTTTGTGCCTGTTCTGTGTATTCTTGCCACATTTTTTCAATCTCTTCTACTTCTATTAGGTCCTTGCCACTTCTGTCCTTTATTGTGCCCATCTTGGCATGAAATGTTCCTTTGGTATGTCCAATTTTTTTTTAAGAGATTCTAGTTTTTCCCATTCTATTGTTTTCTTCTGTTTCTTTGCATTGTTCACTTAAGAAGGCTTTCTTATCTCTCCTTGCTATTCTCTGGAACTCTGCATTCAGATGGGTAAATCTTCCCTTTTTCCTTTGCCTTTGGCTTCTCTTGTTTTCTCACTATTTGTAAGGCCTTCTCAGACAACCACTTTACCTTCTTGAATTTCTTTTCTTCAGGATGGTTTTGGTTACCACCTCCTGTACAGTGCTACAAACCTCCATCCACAGTTGTTCAGGCACTCGGTCTACCAGATCTAATCCCTTGAGTCTATTTGTCAACTGCACTGTATAATTATAAGGGATTTGATTTAGGTCATACCTGAATGGTCCACTAGTTTTCCCTACTTTCTTCAATTTAAGCCTGAGTTTTGCAATAAGGAGCTCGTGCTGAGCCACAGTCAGCTCCAGGTCTTGTTTTTGCAGACTGTATAGAGCTTCTCCATCTTCAGGTGCAAAGAAAAGAACCAATCTGATTTTGGTGTTGACCGTCTGGTGATGCCACGTGAAGATTCATCTCTTGCGCTGTTGGAAGAAGGTGCTTGCTATGACCAGTGTGTTCTCTTGGCAAAACTTTGTTAACCTCTGCCCTGCTTCATTTTGTACTGCAAAGCCAAACTTGCCTGTTATTGCAGGTATCTCTTGACTTCCGACTTTTGCATTCCAGTCCCCTGTGATGAAAAGGCCATCTTTTTTGGTGTTAATTCTAGAAGGTCTTGTAGGTCTTCATAGAACTGTTCAACTTCAGCTTCTTCAGTATTAGTGGCTGGGACATAGACTGAAAAGGGCAGGAGGAGAAGGGGGCGACAGAGGATGAGATGGCTGTATGGCAGCATCACTGACTCAATGGACATGAATTTGAGCAAATCCGGGAGATAGTTGTGGGGAAAAAATCTAGACAACATGACATCAGTCAGGCTCTCCCCAGTCCCTCACCCCCTCTTACCTTGTGTTCAGTAAACAACAATATTGCTAACATTGCATGGTTGTGCAACAGCTATAGCACTGCGCCTGTGTGCCCGCTTGGCCATGGGCTACTTTTGCTCTGTCTTAGTGTATCTGTAATACCTGAGGACTCCCAGCAGCTGCTGCCTGGAGAGAGTAAACACACCTGCAGTCCCCACGGCTCTTCGAGTCTTCTTCCAGCTTCCCTGGTCGTGCCTTATCTACCCCGGGTTCAGTGAACCTGCGAGCAACAAGACGATAGTGAAGGACAAGGAAGCAGAAGCAGCCAGGTGGGGTCTTCATCCCTCTTTCCACAGGACTGTGGATGGATCACTGACAGTGGGGCATTGTAATAGGGAAGAACCTGTGTATTCTATCACTTAGCATTTAGTATACAAAGGAGGTCTTGGCCAAAAAGAGTAATTGGACATTCTGGCACGTATGAGAAACTATATTTCAGAGTGAGGTCTATCAGAAAGTTAATCAGCTCATTCCCGACTGTCAGTTGTACCCAGGGCCCCGGGGAAATTAGAATTGGGTACCTCAAATCCAAGAGGGCCCCTGGGCCTGTTCATTCATCAGAGTCTTCCTCTCGTTCTTCCCTGTGAGAGGCTCTTGGCTTTCTCCTTTTGTTTCTTCTTAAGTTTTAGCCTAGAGCAATCTTTTTTCTGATAACTTTCCTCCCCTCCCCAATGGTGACTAACCTGTCTTTTGGATTACTTGCTTCTGAGAAGTCAATGATGCTTCCAGAAAAGTGTCTTTTTGTTTAGCATCTTTATTCTGTTGCTGTTCCCTCTTGAACACTTTAAAAGCAACATCTACCAACTGATAAAGTGTTCATTCGAAATGCACCATCTAATTGTTGCAACTTTCTACTGATAATCTGAGGCACTCCCCCCCGCCCCGCCCCCCCTTCCCCCCGCCTCCCCACTCCCCTCCGCCAAAGGTCAAATTTGCCATTCTAGTATGTTCAGGGGCCTTGGGATCTACACTCATATGTCTGTAGACCTGATAAATCCTTTCCATAAATTCAGAGGGGACTTCATTTTTTTTTTTTTTTAATTTTCTGTTTCTTGGATTTTTTTCAAACACTTTCTTCGGTTCCCCTTTTCAGAGCTCTGCCAAGATGTTCTAACAAGTAGAACTCTAATAAGAGACTTCTTCCCTCCGTGGGGCCCCAATTTGGTTCAGCTATGGGTACTTCCAAGTGGGCTTCAGATGTAGAGCATCCTCTCTATAAGGAGGTTGCAACTTTTCCAATTAAAAAAGCCTAAGAAACCCAGCCCACTGGCTGTTTACATTTAGGACCCCTACAAGTTAACAGTGTAATGGAAACTGTCCACCTTGGAAGTGGCTCTGACCCAAATTGGGTGCCCTGTCAGGTTGGGTCTTAGATGGCAATGCGAGATCAGGTCCCTGTGCCCCAGAAACTAACAGGCTTTTCTTCTTGCTTCCTAGAAGAAGGTGGAGTTCTGAGCCCCAGTGTCAGGAATAGGGCTTGGATAGGAAGGGGAAGTGGTGGAAAGGGTGTATATAGTGGCATAGCGGCCAGAGAAGCTGAGGCATCCAGATCTCTGGAGGAGTTAAGGTCTGAAGCAACATATCCTCACTGTCTTATTTTTCTTGAAGTAATAGCACAAATGCTTGAATGTAAAGGATTTCATCATTCTTTCCCACCTCTTTGCAGAATAGCTACAGAGCCATTCAAAAGCCACCATAAAACTGTAAGTAGCCATTGAAAATCTCAAGCAGAGTACATCATGAGAAACGCTGGGCTGGAAGAAATACAAGCTGGAATCAAGATTGCCGGGAGAAATATCAATAACCTCAGATATGCAGATGACACTACCCTTACGGCAGAAAGTGAAGTGGGACTAAAAAGCCTCTTGATGAAAGTGAAAGTGGAGAGTGAAAAAGTTGGCTTAAAGCTCAACATTTAGAAAACGAAGATCATGGCATCTGGTCCCATCACTTCGTGGGAAATAGATGGGCAAACAGTGGAAACAGTGTCAGACTTTATTTTTGGGGGGCTCCAAAATCACTGCAGATGGTGATTGCAGCCATGAAATCAAAAGATGCTTACTCCTTGGAAGGAAAGTTATGACCAACCTAGATAGCATATTCAAAAGCAGAGACATTACTTTGCCAACAAAGGTCTGTCTAGTCGAGGCTATGGTTTTTCCTGTGGTCATGTATGGATGTGAGAGTTGGACTGTGAAGAAAGCTGAGTGCCAAAGAATTGATGCTTTTGAACTGTGGTGTTGGAGAAGACTCTGGAGAGTCCCTTGGACTGCAAAGAGATCCAACCAGTCCATCCTCAAGGAGATCAGCCCTGGGATTTCTTTGGAAGGACTGATGCTGAGGCTGAAACTCCAGTACTTTGGCCACCTCATGCGAAGAGTCACTGGAAAAGACTCTGATGCTGGGAGGGATTAGGGGCAGGAGGAGAATGGGGACGAGAGAGGATGAGATGGCTGGATGGTATCACTGACTCAATGCGCATGAGTTTGAGTGAACTCCGGGAGTTGGTGATGGACAGGGAGGCCTGGCGTGCTGTGTGATTCATGGGGTCACAGAGAGTCAGACATGAATGAGCGACTGAACTGAACTGAACTGCACTGAACCATTAAAAGGGTGCCTTTTTGCCCTGGAATCAACCCACCAGGCTGAATTCTGGGATGGGGCTTTTGGTAATTTTAGGAGCCAAGGGGGATCTTTCCTTTCTCCCTTGGGAAAACAACAGACAAGGACAGTTTTGTGTGTGTGTGTGTGTGTTTTTTTTTTTTTTTTTTTTCATGTTTCTTTCCTCCATTTGACATCAGTAGAAGTTTTAAACATCACCAAATTGACTTGGCTGTAAATGGAGAAATGACACAAAACAAAATGAAACAAAATCCCCAAAAGAGAAACTGAAAACCCTAAATAAACCCTCAAGTTGTTTCTTGGGAGTTTTATATATGCCAATGACGCAGGAGACCACAAACATAATTCACACAGCAAGGCTGACAGTATATGGTGCAGGGGCTCCCAAGGTAACCCAACCTAAACCCTTATCACTCATGAGTTCATAGCTGTAATCAGATCACTTATCCAAAATGGGCCTCAGAGGACTTTCTTCAGGGATTGTGAAACATTCTGCATTTTTTAAAGACAGAAATACAAGACGAACAAAACAAAAATGGCACACACAAATGCTAGCATCCAAAGAAACAAACAAACTGGTATATAAATTGGGTAAAAGTCCAGCAACTATTTCCTCTCTGTAACAGTTTACCTTGCTGAAATTAGGGGGAAATAAGTGGCTTATTCTGGACAGAAAAAACCCAAACAGAGAGGAAACAAAATTTTGGCCTTATTCATGGGAGCAACTTACCTTACTGTGTGGAACTCATCAGCTCCCAGACTGCCAAGTGCTGGAACCAGGATTTTGAAGGGAAGATCCATAGGACAAGTGGTCCTGGCAGTTGCTGGGGCCTTACTCAAAAATTCCCCAACTGGGGCCGGCTGGCCCTGAACACCAAGGCTTCTGTCTGGCTTCACCAACATTTGTTACCAAGTTCAAGCCAGTACTGCTTGCTGCAGGACAGGCCCATATCAAGAGATGAATTGTTGGGGCAAGGAATGGCAACTTTATTCTGAAAGCCAGCAGACTCAAGATGGTGGACTCATGTCCCTAAGAATCTTCTTGAGGAAATTAAAATTCATGCTTCTTTTACACTAAAAGGGGAGGGCATAAATTCAAACATTTCCTGTTCCTAGTCAGCCTCCGGATATGATGTATTTACTTCTTCTTTTCTGTAGTCATTCACAGATAGGCCTGGTCAGGATGTTTCCTGTGAGCTAAACAAAGCTTAATGCTGATTGGTGTTAGTTCTAGAAGGTCTTGTAGGTCCTCATAGAATTGTTCAACCTCAGCTTCTTTGTCATTAGTAGTTGGGGCATAGACTTGGATTACTGTGATGTTGAATGGTTTGCCTTGGAAACAAACTGAGATCATTCTGTTGTTTTTGAGGCTGTACCCAAGTACTGCATTTCAAACTCTTTTGTTGACTATGAAGGCTGCTCCATTTCTTCTAAGGGATTCTTGCCCACAGTAGTAGATATAATGGTCATCTGAATTAAATTCACCTATTCTGGCCCCTTTTAGTTCACTGATTCCTAAAATGTCAATGTTTACTCTTGTCATATTCTTGTCTGACCCCATCCAATTTACCTTAATTCATAGATCTAACATTCCAGGTTCCTACCCAATATTGTTCTGTACAGCATCAGACTTTCACCACCAGACACATCCACAACTGAGCAAATTTTCTGCTTTAGCCCCGCCTCTTCATTCTTTATGGAGCTGTTTCTCTGCTCTTCCTCAGTAACATATTGGAACACCTACTGACCTGGGGGCTCATCTTCCAGTGTCACATCTTTTTGCCTTTTCATTTTGTTCGTGGGGTTCTCAAGGCAAGAATACTGAACTGGTTTGCCATTTCCTTCTCCAGTGGACTGCATTTTTCAGGCCCTAATCAGCAGGGACATGCCCTATCTTCCACATAGATAGAAGATATGCCCAGTGCCCTGGTTGTTCCTCTGCTGGTCCTCATTGAGCCTGTAAACCTTCACCTGTCAAAGTGCCACCCAGGCCCCGAGGAAAGGCCCTGCTGGAGTCCCCAGGAAGGGGGTCTGGGGAAGACTGGAGCCAAGGTTGGAGGACCCCCTGGAGTGGAGGGCTCCCTGGCCTCACTGCTGCTACTGGCCATCCTGGGGCTGATCTCCCACCCCCATGGCCCACCTTTCCTCTCCTCTGGCTCCTAGGCATTATTGTCCAGGCCCAGCAAGCCCTGCCACCCTGAGGTGGACATGCAGTTCTTCTCGGCCTCCTGCCCCATGGCACTAGGAACTTGGGGTGCTGGTCACTACCCTGCTCCCACCTCTGCCTCTACCATGATACTAGCAAAGCCTCTTCTCTTGCCACTGCTGCCTCTGTGTGGATCACAACAAACTATGGAAAATTCTTAAAGAAATTGGAAAACCACATTATCTTACCTGTCTCCTGAGAAACCTGTATGCAGGTCAGGAAGCAACAGTTAGAACAGAACATGGAACAATAGACTGGTTCCAGATTGGGAATACATATATGTACTCAAGGCTGTATAGTGTCACCCTGTTTGTTTAACTTCTATGCAGAGTACATCATGCCAAATGCCAGGCTGGATGAATCACAAACTGGAATCAAGATTGCTGGAAGTATTGACAACCTCAGATATGCAGATGACACCACCCTTATGGCAGAGAGCGAAGAGGACCTAAAGAGCCTCTTGATGAAAGTGAAAAAGGAGAGCGAAAAAGTTGGCTTAAAACTCAACATTCAAAAAATGGAAGATCATGGCATTTGGTCCCATCACTTCATGGCAAATAGATGGGGAAAAAGTAGAAACAGTGTCAGATTTTATTTTCTTGGTCTCCAAAATCACTGAGAATAGTGACTGCAGCCACAAAACTAAAAGACACTTGCTCCTTGGAAGAAAAGCTATGATAAACATACACAGCACATTAAGAAGCTGAGATATAACTTCGCTGACAAAGGCCCATCTAGTCAAAGCTATGGTTTTTCCAGTAGTCATGTATGGATGTGAGAGTTGGACCATAAAGATAGCTGAGCAACAAAGAATTGATGCCTTTAAACTGTGGTGCTGGAGAAGACTATTGAGAGTCCTTTGGAGAGCAAGGAGATCAAACCTGTCAATCCTAAAGGAGATCAGGCCTGGGATTTCTTTGGAAGGAGTGATATTGAAGCTGAAGGTCCAATACTTTGACCACCTGATGTAAAGAGCCGACTCACTGGAAAAACCCCTGATGATGGGGAAGATTGAGGGCAGGAAAAGAAGAGGGCAACAGAAGATGAGTTGGTTGGATGGCATCGCCGACTCAATGGACATGAGTTTGAGCAAACTCAGGGAGATAGTGAAGGACAGGGAAGCCTGGCGTGCTGCAGTTCATGGTGTCACAAAGAGTCAGACATGGCTGAGCGACTGAACGACAACAACAAATGCTGACCTGGGAGCAGGGTTCCCAGAGATGGGCCATTATGTGTAATTTTAGCATACAGGCAACATACCTTTAGTGATTAACTTGTAATAGAATACAAAGGTTCTTCTTTATAACACTTTTTATTGAATACCCAACAGATATTTCTAGACATATATATTAATCAAGATCATCCAAAAAGTAGGTGAGAATATGGGATTAAACATAAAATGATTTGAATAAAGGAAGTGCTATGAAAGAGTCAACTCATTGCCAAAGACCCACTGGGAACGATTAAAGGCAAAAGCAGTAGGAGGCAGTGGAGGATGAGATGGTTAGATACCATCACTGACTCAATGGACATGAATTTGAGCAAACTCTGTGAGATAGTGGAGGACAGAGGAGCCTAGGGTGTTGCAGTCCATGAGGTCACATGAGTCAGATGCAACTTAGCAACTGAACAATGAAAGAAATTGGGAAGGAGCCAGGAAAGGCTGGGAGATCCATCAGACTGCAGTGTAAGTCTGACCCCAGTGAAGGAGAAAGTGAAGTAAAGTTGAGTGATAGCATCCCAATTGCCTTGTAGTCTAAGAAAGGTCAGCAGGACAAGTGGGGAGTCCTTGAGTCAAAGCTGACTAGGGAGGTGTGAATTCATAGCACAGATGCAGTGATGGAATTCCGAGTGCAGTTACTGGGGCCCCTAGTCTAGGCTCCCTGTAGATGCAGTTCTTCCAGCCCCATTCTCTATGGCCGCTATGACGTGCTTAAGAGTTTGGGGCTTTATTTTAGGCTTGAGGTCAGTGTAACATTTCTACTTATATGATTGCCATCGCTTCAAACTTCTTGATGGAGTACATTGTTAGGAATGCTGACTCACAGTCCTTGAATAATTTTCTCTACCTAATCTCAGTTATTTATAATTTAGTGCGTGATATGAAATCTGGTCCACCAGGATCCATAAGATGTGGTCAGAAGCATACACGTGAATCATAATAACAATTCTGCCAGTAATACCTAAGCTATAAAAGCTTTAACTAAATTGTTGATGTTAATTGGTACCAATAAAATATATTCATCTTATTAAACCAACTAGCATAATCACCTGCAAGGGAGTCCTCCATGGTCACATAGGTAATGGGTGATTCATTGAAAATCTTGAAAGCAGTTCTATATATGTCATATTTTACAGAAAACTTTGAAATTGTGTAGAAGTGTTGCTTTGAATTAATTTTTTACATGAGAGAAGGTCAGAAGACTGCAAAGAGGAGTTTGAGCTTTAGCATCATTTAGGCAAAATGGCTCCATGAACATAATACAGAAATGTCAGATTCCAACTTCATAAATAGAACTTTTTAGCCTGAAAAACATTTTTTTTTTTCCTCACAATTTGGATACCTGTCCACCAATAGTCCTGGTGTGCAAAAGCCAGATGTTTTATTTTGGAAACACAAAGTGTTAAATGACTTTAATGCACTGAATATTGTGATACCAGTTCTCAGATGACAGCTTATCTATAAAATGAACATTCATTTCAGGCAAGACTTTAAAAGAAGCTACCCTCTGGGTTACCATATTCATAATTCTTGGTACTTGAGAGGAAAGTTAAGAAAGATACAATTTTCCTTGAATTTTGAGAAGAAAATGTTATTTTCTTATTCCATGTTATTCAAATTACCTAGGAGTTAGTCAACAAATATATTCATTAGTTGAAAGTGAAAGTGAAGTCGCTCAGGCGTGTCCGACTCTTTGCGACCTGTGGACTGTAGCCCACCAGGCTTCTCCGTCCATGGGATTCTCTAGGCAAGAATACTGGAGTGGGTTACCATTTCCTTCTCCAACAAATATATTCATTAGCTGACCTCTAATTAAGTAAAGTTTCTTTTCATTTAGAAGAAAGGTTAAGATGGCTTATATTACAAATGAAATTTTATTTGGGAACATTTAGTATGACTCAGGCTTTTGGCATAGTAAAGTAATGCTCAAAATTCTCCAAGCCAGGCTTCAGCAATATGTGAACCGTGAATTTCCAGATGTTCAAGCTGGTTTTAGAAAAAGTAGAGGAACCAGAGACCAAATTGCCAACATCTGCTGGATCATCGAAAAAGCAAGAGAGTTCCAGAAAAACATCTATTTCTGCTTTATTGACTATGCCAAAGCCTTTGACTGTGTGGATCACAATAAACTGTGGAAAATTCTTCAAGGTATGGGAATACCAGACCACCTGACCTGCCTCTTAAGAAATTCGTATGCAGTTCAGGAAGCAACAGTTAGAACTGGACATGGAACAACAGACTGGTTCCAAATAGGAAAAGGAGTACGTCAAGGCTGTATATTGTCACCCTGCTTATTTAACTTATATGCAGAGTACATCATGAGAAATGCTGGGCTAGAGGAAACACAAGCTGGAATCAAGATTGCCGGGAGAAATATCAGTAACCTCAGATAATGCAGAGGACACCACCCTTATGGCAGAAAGTGAAGAGGAACTAAAAAGCCTCTTGATGAAGGTGAAAGAGAAGAGTGAAAAAGTTGGCTTAAAGCTCAACATTCAGAAAACGAAGATCATGGCATCTGGTCCCATCACTTTGTGGGAAATAGACGAGGAAACAGTGGAAACAGTATCAGACTTTATTTTTGGGGGCTCCAAAATCACTGCAGATGGTGATTGTGGCCATGAAATTAAAAGACGCTTACTCCTTGGAAGGAAAGTTATGACCAACCTAGATAGCATATTCAAAAGCAGAGACATTACTTTGCCGTCTAGCCAAGGCTATGGTTTTTCCAGTGGTCATGTATGGATGTGAGAGTTGGACTGTGAAGAAGGCTGAGCGCCGGAGAATTGATGCTTTTGAACTGTGGTGTTGGAGAAGACTCTGGAGAGTCCCTTGGACTGCAAGGAGATCCAACCAGTCCATTCTGAAGGAGATCAGCCCTGGGATTTCTTTGGAAGGAATGATGCTAAAGCTGAAACTCCAGTACTTTGGCCACCTCATGCAAAGAGTTGACTCATTGGAAAAGAGTCTGATGCTGGGAGGGATTGGGGGCAGGAGGAGAAGGGGACAACAGAGGATGAGATGGCTGGATGGCATCACTGACTCGATGGACGTGAGTCTGAGTGAACTCCGGGAGTTGGTGATGGACAGGGAGGCCTGGCGTGCTGCGATTCATGGGGTCGCAAAGAGTCAGACACGACTGAGTGACTGAACTGAACTGAATACTATTGTAATTACAAATATAGATTTAAAATTTTGTCACTGCATGGTTACTAAGGAGCATCTGCTGCTGCTGCTGCTAAGTTGCTTCAGTCGTGTCCAACTCTGTGCAACCCCATAGACGGCAGCCCACCAGGCTCCCCCGTCCCTGGGATTCTCCAGGCAAGAACACTGGAGTGGGTTGTCATTTCCTTCTCCAATGCATGAAAGTGAAAAGTGAAAGTGAAGTCGCTGAGTCTTGTCCGACTCTTAGCGACCCCATGGACTGCGGCCCACCCAGCTCCTCCGTCCATGGGATTTTCCAGGCCAGAGTGCTGGAGTGGGGTGCCATTGCCCTCTAGATGATGTCAAAAGATATAAGGTTATTTCATCTGCTCATTTCCTATTTATTTCTTCCTTTTTGTCTTACTGTTTTACCTAATGTGAGTATTTCTTTCAAAAATCTAAGAAATGCCATTTTTTTTACTCATTTGTTAGAAATTGTTGAAATATTGCTTAAAGAAGTAGAAATCTCATTTTAAATATATGTTAGTCATTCTGATCACTTTTTGATCTTTATAAAATAAAGATCATAATTTTTATCTTTGAACTCTATTTATTTTTTATTTTTAACTCTATTTTACTTTTTCTGAAACTTATTGGAGCTTCCCTGGTAGCTCAGCAGTCAAGAATCTGCCTGCCAATACAGGAGACACAGGAGATACAAGTTTGATCCCTGGATTGGTAAGATCCCTTGGAGAAGGAAATGGCTACCTTCTCTGGTATTCTTGCCTGAGAAATTCCATGGACAGAGGAGCCTGGTGGGTGATAGTTCATGGGGTCACAAAAGAGTCAGACACAGCAGAGTAACTAACACACATACATAATGAGGGAGATCATACAGTATTTGTTTGGTTTTTTTTTTCTGGTTTATTTCATTTAGCATAATGTCCTCCAGGTTCATCCATGTTGTCAAAAATAGCAGGACTTCCTTCTTTTTGGTGGCTGATTAATACCCCCTTGCATATATGTACCATATTAACTTTATCCATTCATTTGTTGATGGGCAGTTAGGTGGCTTCCATGTCTTGGCTATTGAGAATAATACTTCAATTTTAAGCCCCTGGAGTAGGAAGTGTCGACCCACTCCACTGTTGTTGCCTGGGAAATCCCATGGACAGAGGAACCTGGTGGGCTATATAGTCTGTGGGGTCGCAAAGAGTTGGACACAACTGAGCAACTGAGCACTGCAATTAACATGGAGGTGCAGACATCTCTTTGGGGTAATAATTTAATTTCCTTTGTATATATACTCCGAAGAGGGATTTCTGGATCATATGGTGGTTCTATCTTTAATTTTTTGAGGAAGCTCCATACTGCTAAATTCTATTTTAAAGATGCAGTCATCTCCTCAATAATAACATTTGTGCCATCAACATGCTTTCACAGTCCATTGTATACCAGTTGTATAATGTGCTTATATAACATGCATATATATGTGTGAGTAGAGGCCTTGTGAGTTATAAACATCCAAATGTTTGTGAAATAAATTCCATATATTGTATACAAGTGTATACATGGATATCACATTTTTCTTTAACAAATAAGGAGCCTGAGTGCTCTCTAATATCTTTTTTTCCTACAGTACTACATTTTTTCCCTACATACAGTGACAATTTTGTAATATTTCTAAGATTTATTCATGTTTTATGCAAGGTATAATTCATTCATTTTCACTGCTATATAGTATTTATTGTGTGAACATCACAACTGAACATTCTGTTTATCAGTAGACCTAGTGGATGTTTCCAGCCTTTTGCTATTATTCAATTCAGTTCAGTTCAGTCACTCAGTGAAGTCTGACTCTTTGCAACCCCATGAATTGCAGCACACCAGGCCTCCCTGTCCATCACCAACTCCAAGAGTTCACTCAAACTCATGTGAATTGAGTTGGTGATGCCATCCAGCCATCTCATCCTCTGTCGTCCCCTTCTCCTCCTGCCCCCAATCCCTCCCAGCATCAGACTCTTTTCCAATGAGTCAACTCTTTGCATGAGGTGGCCAAAGTACTGGAGTTTCAGCTTTAGCATCAGTCCTTCCAATGAACAACCAGGACTGATCTCCTTTAGGATGGACTGGTTGGATCTCCTTGCAGTCCAAGGGACTCTCCAGAGTCTTCTCCAACACCACAGTTCAAAAGCATCAATTCTCCGGCGCTCAGCTTTCTTCACAGTCCAACTCTCACATCTATACATAACCACTGGAAAAACCATAGCCTTGACTAGATGGACGTTTGTTGGCAAAGTAATGTCTCTGCTTTTGAATATGCTATCTAGGTTGGTCATAACTTTCCTTCCAAGGAGTAAGCGTCTTTTAATTTCATGGCTGCAATCACCATCTGCAGTGATTTTGGAGCCCCCCAAAAATAAAGTCTGACACTGTTTCCACTGTTTGCCCATCTATTTCCCACGAAGTGATGGGACCAGATCTTCGTTTTCTGAATGTTGAGCTTTAATTAAGCCAACTTTTTCACTCTCCTCTTTCACTTTCATCAAGAGGCTTTTTAGTTCCTCTTCACTTTCTGCCATAAGGGTGGTGTCCTCTGCATATCTGAGGTTATTGATATTTCTCCCGGCAATCTTGATTCCAGCTTGTGCTTCTTCCAGCCCAGCGTTTCTCATGATGCACTCTGCATACAAGTTAAATAAGCAGGGTGACAATATACAGCCTTGATGTACTCCTTTTCCTATTTGGAGCCAGTCTGTTGTTCCATATCCAGTTCTAACTGTTGCTTCCTGACTTGCATATAGATTTCTTAAGAGGCAGGTCAGGTGGTCTGGTATTCCCATCTCTTTCAGAATTTTCCACAGTTTATTGTGATCCACACAGTCAAAGGCTTTGCTATTATTAACAACCTGTAATGGACATCATTTCCTGTGTTTGCTTTTGTCCCTTGACAATCCATCCCCTGCACTATTGCCCATGATGAGTGTGTGTATCTGTGTGTTCAATAAATTCAATTCTGATGATGTCACTCTTTTGGTTAAAAACCTTTCAACTAGGTAGCTTAGCAGAACCATCTAGGATAACATTCCATATGACCTGGAATGATCTTGAGATAACTCCAGTAACTGAAGCAATTCCTTTTAAGGATACATATCCAAAGGGCAGTGTTGCTCATGAGGATGGAAACTCCTGTTTTATTTTGGTATCAGAACCTGCCCTGCCTTTTCCTTCTCTATATCTGCACTAGGGCTTCCCACATGGTGCTAGTGGTAAAGAATTCACCTGAAAATGCAGGAGACATAAAAGACATGGTTTCGATTTCTGGGTTGGGAAGATCTCCTGGTGGAGGGCATGGCAACCCACTCCAGTGTTCTTGCCTGGAGAATCCCATGAAGAGAGGAGCCAGGTGGACTACAGTCCATGGGGTCTCAAAAGGGTCTGCTGCGACTGAAGCAGCTTAGCATGCAAGCATGCACTCTGGCATTACAGATGCCCTCAGTCTGATCAGAGGTGAAAATGAGTCTCTTAACAAACTTTTCCAGGAAGAATCAGAAGGAAATCTTCTTTTTGGAGGCTGTCCCAGAAAAAAAGCTACGATGGTGAAAAGAGCCCAGGGGAGTCAGCTGTTCCTGGTTTTCAGCATGCACTGCCATTTCTGAACCATAAAGTCACTCAACTTTCTGGATCCCTTTGCACATCTGAAAACAAGGTAGCTGTGATGTCTGAATGGCCTGCTTTCCAGACTGATGTAGAGGATCAAATAAAACCTCCACAAACACCCACTGTGTCTCAGTTACTGGGCCAGCTCCAGAAGCACAGGTGGCCCCTTGTCCTAAGAGACCTCACAGGTTAAACACTCAACCAAAGGTGCACACGGGACTCACCCGGAGTGCAAGTTCAAAAAGTATGGATGTCTGAGTGCCCTGCATTCTTGCCATGCCAGACTAGACACGTTTCTTAAACTCTTAGTCTATGCGGCATGTGTAAGATGGCCGTAACAGAAGCTACTTCGCAGGGAGGTTGTAAGTATTAAGTAATTCACAACACTTGCTTAGCCCTGTGCCGGGTACAAAGGCCCTGGTGATAAGCTGTTGGGAGTGAGGTGGGGAAAATCCATTAACTGCGTAGCTGGAGTTAGTGACGTTTGCTATAACCCAGAGAAGCACGCAGGGGCCCTGAGGGTCACCCCACTCCAGGGATGGCCGTCCTGGAGGGTGTGATGTCAGAGGCGACTTTTTAACTCATGGATGAGTAAATTATCCAGACAAGCCCTGGCAGGCCGTGGGAGGGAGTCCGTGGAATTCTCTTGGAGCCTGACAGGAGAGCGGGGAATGAGATTAGGGAAAGCACCGGGGTCAGAATTTGAGGGGCCTTGAAACCATTCAAGGGGGTGGCCCCTCTGCCGGCCATCAGGAGCCACCCAAAGATTCTACCCTGGGAAGAAGGCAATCAGAGTCGCGTGGATCTCGGGTCGCTGCATCCCGGCTTGGATTTGGGGTGCTCCGATTCTGAGACCGGGAGGACCGGGGACCACGACCTGGTCTCAGTTCAGTTCAGTTCAGTCGTTCAGTCGTGTCCGACTCTTTGCGACCCCATGAATCGCAGCACGGCAGGCCTCCCTGTCCATCACCAGCTCCCGGAGTTCACTCAGACTCACGTCCATCGAGTCAGTGATGCCATCTAGCCATCTCATCCTCTGTCGTCCCCTTCTCCTCCTGCCCCCAGTCCCTCCCAGCATCAGAGTCTTTTCCAATGAGTCAACTCTTCGCATGAGGTGGCCAAAGTACTGGAGTTTCAGCTTTAGCCAGGCAGCTGCAAAAGGAACGGAGTAAAAGGCCTGAGAAAAATGTCGAAAAAGAGGATAAAATCTTCAGCCTTTGTCAGCATGAGGAGCGTGAAGGATGCGGACTGGGGACACGAAGGCCATCCTGACCTTTGCACCCACAAAGCAGGGTCTAGGGATGGGGGTCGCAGCTCGCGAGAAGCCCGCCCGGTGCGCCAGCCCGGACCCCGGCGTCCCCGGGAGAAGCCCGCGGGGTGCGCCGGCCCGGACCCTGGCGTCCCCGGGAGAAGTCCGCCCGGTGCGCGAGCCTGGACCCCGGCGTCCCCTGGAGAAGCCCGCCCGGGGCGCCGGCCCGGACCCTGGCGTCCCCGGAAGAAGCCCGCCCGGTGCGCCAGCCCGGGTCCCGGCGTTCCCGGGGGAGCGGCCGCGCCGCCGCGCGTGGATGGAGAGCCCGGGACGCGGCCTCTGCTCCTGGACGGCTCGCGGGTAACAAGATTGATGGGGAATCCGGGCGAGGGCGGCTTCCTTCGCCTTCGCCTTGCGTCAGTTTAGGTATTCTGGGGCAAGGCAGGGGCTTTGCGTCTATTAGCCTGGGAGAGGGCACGTGTTTGTTAAGGTTAGTTTTGGTTTGTCCTTTGTCGTCTGCACTTTTCTCTCTTTTGGTTGCTGTCGTTTCCTCCTTTGCTCTATTTTTCACTTTATTTAGGGATCTGAGAGCTGTTGCACAACCCCAGTTTATGTCTGTATATTTATGATTCTTCACACGGTAACTATTGACTTGACCAGAAGTGGATTTTTTTTTTTTTCCCGGACAAGTGTCATTACCACGCTGATGCTGATTCCTGAGCTAAATTCTGGGGATTGTGTTTTTTTTTTTTTTTTTTTTCTAGAATATCCCATAATCCTGGGAAGTGTGGTAGGTACGTGGCAGACTTTCAGTGTATTCCTGATAATCGGTCACGTTTTTATGCAGGGAATAAGCGGTCTTCTCCTCTCACTCCTCTTGTGACCTGGCCTGAGCAGACAAAACCTGCCTCGCCCCGCGTCCTCCCCACACACTCCCCTCCCGCTCCGACCCCCCTCTCCGCTCCCCCAGCATGCCCTCATCTTTTCTTACAGATCCTGCCCTGCCTCCTAACTAGCAGCTCTCTCTTCATGACTCTCGAGCAACCCCTTCTTTGGAAAAACTCCTCAGGCTCGTCCTTAGTATCTATGGATAATTGTCAAAGTTTGGGCACCTGGCTTTTCAGCCTGCATTTCAGACTCTGCATGTCCATCCTTTGTGACTCACCCAAGTCTTTGCATTCTTTTCCTTCCCTTTTCTTGTGTTCTTATTGGAAACAGCATGCAGTAATGGGAAGATGTCATTTTAAACAACCCTATTAAGAAAAAGAGCAAACACTTAGAAATAACATCAAGCGTCTGGTCAGTATTTAAATTTCCAAATGTCTCCTGCTATATTTTTGTATAGTTCGTCTGAATCAGGATCCAAATAAACTCCAAATAATTGATTACTGTATCTTAATTAAGTAATGGTAAGTTCCCCCCTTCCATCTGGACTTCATCTCAGCCCCCGGACCACTTTCTGTTGTTACTGGAGTAAATTATTAATTTTTAAGGACCTTTTCCTAGATAGCGAAATAGACTCACTAATAATGTTCAGATTTAGAGTTGTGGAATTTCTTTGCCTTTTTTTTTTTTTTTAATGTCTTTAAAGCCCAGCATTTTAGTTTGGAATTAGAAAGTGAAAAAGAGGTAAGTCTCATTCAAGGGCATCCTTGATGTACTTTATAAACATACACATGTACACACAGTGGATTTGCTGAGAGAAGCTAGTTTAAAGTCTACATTGCTGGGATGTGCAGCTCTTCAGGCCAGCGTGTTATTTGACTAATTTCACTTTTTCAGTCAGTAATTTTCCTTCTCTTCAATGTACACTTTTCCCTCTTCTCATTTCATATTTTCTTTCTCATCCCCAAACTGGCCTTCATTCTATCATTCTTTGTAATTTTCCTCCAATGCTTTAATGCCAAAGACTGGCTGACCACTCATCAAAGATACTGTAGAAGGAGTTTGGGTGTAGGTAGAAAGCAGGCTCCAGAGAAGGCAATGGCACCCCACTCCAGTGTCCTGCCTGGAAAATCCCATGGACGGAGGAGCCTGGTGGGCTGCAGTCCATGGGGTGGCTAAGAGTCGGACATGACTGAGCGACTTCACTTTCACTTTTCACTTTCCTGCATTGGAGAAGGAGATGGCAACCCACTCCAGTGTTCTTGCCTGGAGAATCCCAGGGACGGGGGAGCCTGGTGGGCTGCCGTCTGTGGGGTCGCACAGAGTCGGACACGACTGAAGTGACTTAGCAGCAGCAGCAGCAGAAAGCAGGCTCAGTGTTGACTTCTATGGTCCTTGAGCTCTACAGTGCATGTAAATCAAGAAACAAAACTGATACTGCAAAAGAAGTTGAAAGGAAGAGGAGAGACCAGTCAGACCACTGTTGAGGTAGAGTCAGCAGATGATGGCTTAAAAAATTAGTGCACGTGGATTCTATCCCACTCCATGTCTAAATCCAGAGTTCTTTTGGTAGATGTACACACTGCAGCTGGGGGCTTCCCTGGTGGTTGCTAATGGTAAAGAATCCGCCTGACATTGAAGGAAATGCAAGAGGCACAGGTTTGATTCCTGGTTGGGAAGATTCCTTGGAGGAGGAAGTGGCAACCTCGCCTGGAAAATTCCAGTCAGACACAGCTGAGCATACACACACACACACTGTAGTGGTTATGTAGGCACCTACGTTACATAACCAACGACAAGTGCTGTACCAGACTGTTCAGTTCAGTTCAATCGCTCAGGCATGTCTGACTCTTTGTGACCCCATGGACTGCAGTACACCAGGCCTCCCTGTCCATCACCAACTCCCGGAGCTTACTCAAACTCATGTCCATTGAGTCAGTGATGCCATCCAACCATCTCATCCTCGGTCGTCCCCTTCTCCTTCCGCCTTCAATCTTTCCCAGCATCAGGGTCTTTTCAAATGAGTCCGCTCTTCGCATCAGGTGGCTGAAGTATTGGTTTTAGCTTCAGTATCAGTCCTTCCAATGAATATTCAGGACAGATCTCCTTTAGGATGGACTGGTTGGCTCTCCTTGCAGTCCAAGGAACTCTCAAGAGTCTTCTCCAACACCACAGTTCAAAAGCATCAATTCTTCGGTGCTCAGCTTTCTTTATACCAGAAAGATCCCCTTTATACCAGACTGAGAATATCCCAATTCAGCAATTTAATTAGGTCCAATTTAAGATCCAATTTAATTAGGCTGTCTCAGTATTTTATTAATATGTGTGTTGGACAACCATACAAAATAAACATGCTCAGTGCCAACTTCAAACCTGTTATCGTTTTATCCCAGAAGAGAAAGTGAAAGTCTCTCAGTCCTGTTGGACTCGTTGAGACCCCATGGACTGTAGCTCGCCCAGCTCCTCTGTCCATGAGATTCTCCAGGCAAGAATACTGGAGTGGGTTGCCTGCCCTCCTCCAAGGAATCGTCCCAACCCAGGGATCGAACCCAGGTCTCCAGCATTGCAGGCAGATTCTTTACTATTCGAACTACCCAGGAAGCCCCACAGAAATACAGAAACTCTGGATTAAATGGGCCTTAGGAATTTCAATTAACCTTTAAGAAAGGCTTTTCTCTTCCTATTGAAGGAAGCTTTTCTTGCATTCTAAGATTTCTCTTTAAGCTATTTTTATCATCAAGTGAGGTTTTATCAGGGCTTGCAAAATGTAAGAAATTTGTTAAGTGAACTTGAGTTTTGTGGAAAGTTGGGTTCTTGAATTAGAGGAAATGAATTATGTTATTTATCATTTCTTTTAAGAACAATAGTTGTAGCTGGAAAGAAATTTAATGACCTGGTAATGCTTCTAGTTAGCTTTCAATCCAATCCAATACCAAAAAATAACAAGTAGTAAGTTATTGAGTTCTGTCACAGTAATTAGAAAACATCTGTTGTTTCATATATGTATGTGAGTGCTAAGTATCTTCAGTTGTGTCCAACTCTTTGTGACCCTATATACTGGAGCCTGCCAGGCTTCTTTGTCCATGAGATTCTCCAGGCAAGATTACTGAAGTGGGTTACCATGCCCTCCTCCAGGGAATCTTCTTCATCCAGGGATCAAACCCGGGTCTCCTGCATTGCAGGCAGATTCTTTACCCACTGAGCCACCTGGGAGTCCCTGTTTCGTATATAAATCTTGCTAAAGGAGTTTGCACATTGAAGATGAATGAACATATTGCCTGATATACTGTATAGAGAGGCAGCTTGGAAGACTTCTCACTTTGCAGATTCCTGAAGATGGTGTACTGTAGGCTGACCTCCTCTACAAACTACTGACTCAGGTATGGCAGTGGTTCTGCTTAGAATCTTCGAGGAATCAAAGGGTTGTACCGTATTGTAATTCTTTTATTTTCTTTCATCCCTAAAAAAAATAGTTACCATCCTTCAGAGGAGAACTTTACACATTATTTAAAATAATATTTTGGGATTGTGGGGACAGAAGATGGTTAGCCCAATCAATTTAGAAGCTTTTGACAAATAAAAGCTATTAAACAGCATGTGTGCATTTTACCATTTATATTAAAAAGTGAACTCCAGGAATAGAAATCCCCTAATACAGTGATATAGGCTTCCTTGTGGCTCAGTGCTAAAGAATCCACCTGCCAATGCAGGACACAGGTTTGGTCCCTGGGTCCAAAAGATACCCTGGAGAAGGAAATGGCAGCCCACTCTAGTATTCTTGCCTGGGAAATCCCATGAACAGAGGAGCTTGGTAGGCTACAGCCCATGGGGTTGCAAAAGATAAGGACACAACTTAATGACTAAACAACAGCACAATGAGATAGTCATCCTTCTATAAATATTTGAAAAAAACTAATACAAGATCAGTATTCACCTCCTTTTGTAGTGGAAGTTCTGAAATAAAATCTCCCCTTATCTTTTTCTTAAGGGGACAAAGGAGGGTGGCTTAATAAATTATAATATTATGTCTACTTATTGAGATTAGTACAATATTTTTCAATAATATTTTGTAGATTCAGATACTTTAAAATTGTAATTAACTTTAAGATTAAGTGAGCACTCTTCTTAAAATCTTTTTTAAAACTAGCTAGAGCAATGATGGGCAAATGGGGGCTCAAAACAATTTTAGAAAAAAATAAAGTCACTTGAAAGTAAAAGTGTTAGTCACTTAGTTGTGTCCGACTCTTTGCGATACCATGGACTGTAGCCCCCTAGGCTCTTCTGTCCATGGGATTCCTCAGGTAAGAGAACTGGAGTGGGTAGCCATTCCCTTTTCCAGGGGATCTTCCTGACTCAGGGATCAAACCAAGACACCCTGAATTATAGGCAGTCTTTACTGTCTGAGCTACCAGGGAAGCCCAAGACAGAAACTGATTAGGATCAAACTGAAGAAGCAAATGTGTATGCTCAGGCGCTTCAGTTGAGTTCAGTCACTCAGTCATGTCTGACTCTTTGCGACCCCATGAACCGAAGCACGCCAGGCCTCCCTGTCCATCACCAACTCCCGGAGTTCACTCAGACTCACATCCATCGAGTCAGTGATGCCATCCAGCCATCTCATCCTCTGTCGTCCCCTTCTCCTCCTGCCCCCAATCCCTTCCAGCATCAGGGTCTTTTCCAATGAGTCAACTTTTCGCATGAGGTGGCCAAAGTATTGGAGTTTAAGCTTCAGCATCAGTCCTTCCAATGAAGCATCAGTTGCTTCAGTCATGTCCAACTCTTTGCAACCCCATGGAAAACCCCCCTGTGGTCCGCCAGGTTCCTCTGTCTATGGAATTCTCCAGGCAAAAATACTGGAGTGGGTTGCCATTTTCTCCTCCAGGGGATCTTCCCAACCCAGGGAATGAACTGGCATCACCTGCATCTCCTGTATTGGAGGCAGATTCTTTACCTGATGAGCCATCAGAGGAACCTTAGATGACAAAATGTAATTTCTGAAAAATACTTACTTTTCAGCTTTATCTCAAGGAAAATGAAGCAAGACTATGAGGGTAGTGGAAACATGATCTTAGTCTGTTTTTTGTTCACTTTCCTTCATGTATCATTTCCATATATATATGGAAAAGAAACCAGGTTATTCAGAAAAAAAAAAGAATATTCAGCATTCCATATACTCCAGGGTTAAACTACCCTGGTTTAACTTTTTTTAAAACCCTGGTTCAACTACCTTGGGTTAAACTTTCACCTTTTTATTGGTGTATACTCTCCTTATCCTTTGGGGAAAGGAAATTACTGAGTTACTCTTTCAGACAGACCCAGTATATCAGTTTTTTGGTGTTGCTAAATCTGGATTTTTATCCTGAGGCTTTTTTTTTTTTTTTTGAAGTTTTGTGAACTCTTGGGACATCAGAGAACTATAGTAAAATATTATTATAAAATCACATATCAATGCTGAATATTGGTATATGAGACTTCAGAATTCTTTTTTACTATTAGGTCAATTTTGAACCTACAGGGTGAAAAACTCCATAGTATTCCACCAGTGATTAATTGCCGCATAAGGTATATGTCACTTTTTAAAAATAGTGTGCTCATAAAAGTTTTTCTTAACAGATAAATTTTACCTGACGTATATTCCTTTTAAACATGTAAAAAAATGAGAAAAAGATCCTTTGTGGAAAAGAGAAATTGGCTCTAATGAATAATAAAACTGTAATAAAAATGCAGAAAAATAGTATGTAGCTAGATTATACTTTTCTGATTAAAAAATTACATTCTTAAGATAAAATAATGTGAAGTTTTGACCCTTCTCATACAACAGAAAATTTACTGGTCATCATTTGGAGTGTGTGTGTGTGTGTGTGTGTGAGTGTTTATGTCTTTTAATACTCTTGTTTCATGGAAGACGTCTATTTTCTCTAACTTTTATACTGATAAACTCAACATGGTTGGATAAAAGTCAAGTTCCTCTCTCAGAGATGATACCTAGACACAGGTAACAAGCAGCATCATCTGCTGCATATTAATGTGCATAATGCCATTTGTTGTTTTAAAACCATTTTATTTCTTTTTAAGGCTTTCTGACTGTCAGAATAGTTTTGTTTTTATTTCATTTTATTTTTTGGTTGCACAGGGTCTTCACTGCTGCATGTAGGCTTCTCTAGTTGCAGTGAGCGGGGCTTCTCTTGTTCAGGAGCACGGGCTTTAGGCACACAGGCTTCGGAAGTTAGAGCACGCGGACGCAGTAGTTGTGGCTTAGCTGCTCTGTGGCATGTGGGGTCTTCCAGGACCAGGGATTAAACCTGTTTCCCCTGCAATGTCAGGTTGATTCCTATCTACTTTGCCTCCAGGGAAGTCCTGGAATGGTCTTTTATATGGTAATCCCAGAGAGTGAAAAATGGATGGCTCACATGAAGCACCACCTATTGAAGACAAGGTAGGGGCATTTATAAATCTGCTTTCAATTTTGCTTAATCTGATTCTTGGTTTGTACATACATTTTCTGAAATATATTTTGAACTAAGATACTGTGTAGAAAATAAAGGAAGATAGGAATGGTCTTTTCTGACCATCTAGAAGATTCTTCTGGAGAAGGACATGGCACCCCACTCCAGTACTCTTGCCTGGAAAATCCCATGGATGGAGGAGCCTGGTAGGCTGCAGTCCATGGGGTCACTAAGAGTCAGACCTGGCTGAGTGACTTCACTTTCACTTTTCACTTTCATGCATTGGAGAAGGAGATGGCAACCCACTCCAGTGTTCTTGCCTGCAGAATCCCAGGGACCGGGGAGCCTGGTGGGCTGCCATCTATGGGGTCGCACAGAGTCGGACATGACTGAAGCGACTTAGCAACAGCAGCAGCAGAAGATTCGCCAGCTTCTAGTAATCAGCTAATTCACTTCAGTCGTGTCCGACTCTGTGTGACCCCACAGACGGCAGCCCACCAGGCTCCCCTGTCCCTGGGATTCTGCAGGCAAGAACACTGGAGTGGGTTGCCATCTCCTTCTCCAATGCATGAAAGTGAAAAGTGAAAGTGAAGTCGCTCAGTCGTATCCGACTCTTAGCGACCCCATGGACTGCAGCCCACCAGGCTCCTCCATCCATGGGATATTCCAGGCAAGAGTACTGGGGTGGGGTGCCATTGCCTTCTCCGTCTAGTAATCTACTTAAAACTTATTAATTTCACATCAAAACAGTAAAGTGAAAGTGTTAGTTGCTCAGTCTTGTCCGACTCTTTGTGACCCTACAGACTGTAGCCTACCAGGCTCCTCTGTCCTTGGAATTCTCCAGGCAAAAATTCTGGAGTGAGTAGCCATTTCCTTCTCCAGAGGATCTTCCTGACCCAGGGATTGAACCTGGGTCTCCTGCATCGCAGGCAGATTGTTTACCTCTGCTGTTACTCCTGCATAAATATTTTCAAGGCCAGGGAGCTAAGAATAGGGATAATTACTTCCTGTTTAAAAAGAAGAGGCAGATTCATTTTCTTTAAAATATAGTGTTAGTCATAGTGGGAAAGTGGCAAAGGAGTCATCCTTTTTATTTTGATAATTTATTTGTCTATGTATCTAGATCTATATATACAAATGTTTATATGGCTTCCCCAGTGTCTCAGTCAGTAAATAATCTGCCTGCAATGCAGGGGACCTGAGTTTAATCCCTGGGTCGGGAAGATCCCCTGTAGAAAGAAATGGCAACACACTCCAGTATTCTTGCCTGGAGAATCCAATGGACAGAGGAGCTTGGTGGGCTACAGTCCATGGGGTCACAAGAGTTGAACATGACTTAGTGACTAAACCTCTATATGGTTTTTCAGATAATAGTGTACTTCCAGAAATTTAAAAGCATCAAGACCTCTTAAGGATGAAAAGTGTTCTAAAAATAATTATTGGCTTAGGGATATAACTGACAGCAGACATCTAGTAAACAGATGGCTTAAGGGATTCTACAAATGTAAGACGATTATCCAATATTCATTTAAAACCTTGAAAATAAAAATAGTTTATTTTTGACATTTTCATGCTGACTTATTTTTTTTTTTATGAAAAAGAATTTAAAAATCTGTAAAAGATAATTAAGCAACTTGACATTTATTTCAACATTTGTCCCAGGTTAGTTTAGGCCTGGTTGAAAAGGAGGATATATTTAGGACAGAGTATGAAAAAAGAATTACAATGCAAGTAGCAAAAAAATACCCTAATATAACTGTTATTAAGACTTGATAATAAAGTTTTTAAAACAATTATCTAATTTTTCTCAAACTAACCATGATAATTCTCAGTGGCAGAAATTAAAAGATGCCTTGGCCTTATTTGCAATATTGTGAACTTAGTCAAGGGCACTTATGTGCACAATTTTGGGCTGTTTGTTTTGACCATATATGACTAGAGAGAGAGAGAGCATTCATGGGAAATATCAATTTGTATCTGAGACAAGGTAGGAAGTGGAGTATTCAGAATTCTTTTTTTTTTAAAGAAAAAAATCTAAGCAAAATTTCGATGATGAGACTGCCCCTTGGTGGCTCAGATGGTAAAGGATCTGCCTGCAGTGCAGGAGACCTGGGTTTAATCCCTGTGTATTGAAGATCTCCTGGAGAAGGAAATAGCAACCCTCTCCAGTATTCTTGCCTGGAGAATTCCATGGACACAGGGGTGTGACGGGATACAGTTCATGGGGTTGCAAAGAGTTGAATGCAACTTACACTTTCACTTTCACCTGGGAAGCCCCCAATATTGCCTGAACTTGATTTCTTATATGTTTTATTAATGCCAAGCCTTTTAATTTTAGCTTTTATCCCTTCTTCTTAAATGATATTCCTTGCAAGTGTAGCATTACAACTACGTACTTTCCTGATCATGACTTGAAAAAATTCCTTGTATTCAGGCTTTAGCTTTTTCTTTTGAAGCTCGGGCAGGTAGCCAACAGCAAACTACAAAGTAAGCACTGAAAGAACTGCCTCCACGTATACTTCTGGGAGTGATGTCACAGCCCTGATCATGCCTGTTGCTTTCCAAGAATAAAAAAGGAACAAGGGAACTCCCATGTTCCCTTAATGAACACATGAAGCAGTAGTTGGGGGGCCTATGGATGCTGCTATGGCTTCTCCTTTTCCTGCTATCAGGGCTGTTGTAGGAGGCCTAAGAGCTAGACTGTCTCTTAAATCTCAGACTGTAGGTATTCTCATAGTTATTCAGTCGTGTGGTTATTGCAGGGTTATGTTTCCAGGATTGTCACCAAATAATACGAAAAATCATTAGTTCATATTGGACAATGAAATGTTTAATCCTTTAGATGAAACAGTTGGGTTTAATGTTAGTGAGATCGTCAATTTTCTATTTCTTACTCTAACGAAGTACTAAACAATTGAATATTTTAAATGAATATAATGTTTAACAGTAGTAATATTTGGGGATACTATGAATTCTCAACATTCCTACAGAATGAAACAAATATAATTCTTTCTCAAATATATGCTGACCTCTGTGGTTTGCAAATAAAAATTTCAAAGGTTTCAGCTATATGTTCATAATTAGATTCTCTGTAGAACACATCAATCTGTATTACTGCATTTTTATCATTTTAGGAACAGATACAACGAAGAAAAAAGTCTGTGCTTTCCTTGAAGGTATTGAGCTAGGGAAATATTTGCTGTATTAAAATAATTTTGTATTTTATTGATTGACTTTCAACTTTTAAGTTAATTATACCTCATCTCCTACTCTAATACAAAATGTAATACTTTAGACCTTTTATAATTAGTTTAGCATAAACTAAGAAAAATTTTCTTTTGATGTTATTTTCTTTTTGGGGCTAAACTTGATTTATCTGGATCATTACCATAATGTTAAGTGGAATTGTAATAAATATGACTGATTCAGTAAAAGAAAAAGGCATAAAATCGTTTTTGTATGAGGTACAAATTCATTATTGCTATCAAGTACAAATACAATCTTCTAGAAGAAGTTTTGAAAGTAAAATTAATGATAAGGAAACATTCAATTTAAGATAAATCTGTTTATCAGAAGTTGTAAATTAACTGAATTTGTTAGATGCAGTTTTAGATTGAGTGCCATCAGAATTTCAAAGCACCTTTCCCTGAGAGTTTGTCATGGCTGGTGTGTGAGCAATGTGTGGCCAAGTATTGCTATCGTTACTCTCAGTGGTGACAGGCGGGTAGGGCCAAGGTCCCCACTTAGAGCTGACCCAGTAAGCTTACGATGAATATAGTTTCTGAAACAATTTAGGAGACCAGTTCAATGACAAAATGTATGTTGTGACATAGCCACAGACCTCTTTCCTGAGATTTGGAGAAATAAAAGCATGACTGTTAGAGAGAAAATGTGCACACACAAAATGAACTCCATCTGTTAACTGGTCACTGAGAAGACCCTCCGCAGAAGAAAACTGAACAGGATGGTCGCCATCACGCATCTTTGCTTTATGCTCTGCTAGGGGGTGGTTATGTAAATAAAAACAGTGAACTAAAGCCAAAAAAAAAAAAAAAAAAAAAGCCCACAAAAAACAACAGAAACCTCCCCCCCACCACAAAACAGGCCATAAGACAATGCCAGGGGAAGGGGAGGTTGCTTTTGAAATTCTGACTACAGCCACTGTAAAACTGCTTGTAAGAAATTCAGTTAACTTACAACTTTTAATAAATGTGTTTAAATCGAATTTGTTCCCATTACTGTTAATTTAACTTTCAAAGCCTATTACAGAAGATCATATCTGTATTTGATTCTGGAATCAGTGCCCTGCATTTCCCGTCCCCACTTCCACATGTGCCAACATTCAGGTACTCTGCTATAAACACTATCTTTCTCATTTGGGGATAAAGCAGAATAACTGACACAGCTTTTCCTCCTCTCAGCCTTTTATTAGCCAGGTACTAGGAAAAGAGATGTTTAAGACATAACACTACTTCTGAGGAGTTCATAGTCTTGAGTAGAGATAGATGAAAAATTAGGATGTAATTAATTGGGCTTCCCTGGTGGCTCAGATGGTGAAGTGCCTGTCTGCAATGCAGGAGACCTGGGTTCGATCCCTGGGTTGGGAAGATCCCCTGGAGAAGGAAATGGCAACCCTCTCCAGTACTCTTAGCTGGAAAATCCCATGGACAGAGAGGCTTGGTAGGCTACAGTCCATGGGGTCGCAAAGAGTTGGACATGACTGAGAGACTTCACTTTCACTTTCAATGTGATCAGTGTAAATTTTTATGTTGTGAAGTATTGGAACTATTTACTTGTTTTTGACTGTTTGGTTCAAAATCATTTGTAGAAGGAAGGAGCAGAGAATCTCTATAGTTAAAAAAATGGAGACACACACATATGCATACCCCTGCCCCACCACCAGATCATAATCTGATTTTGGAGGATTTATTTTTAATTCGGGGATCACTTCCTTGTTTCAGGTAGATTTGTACTTCCTTCTGCCACCTAGGCTTTTAATCTCTTAGTGTGGAAACTAATGTTAGCTTTTGGTTCACTAATTTGTCTTATTAATTGTACCAAGCATTATGAAGCCCCGATGATAGGTCTTAAACTCTGTAAAAACATATTAGCAAATATGTTTTTGATTCGTCTTTTCTGCCTTTTCACTGTTATAACAGAACCACCTTACATCTGAAGTCCAGAACCAGCATTTGTTCATGTTGAGGTGGGACTGGTGATCATCCACAAGTAACATAGCTATCTGGGACTACTTGTTGGTTGGGACTTTGAAGCCAGAGCTCCAGAGAGTGACTCAGACATAATGCCCCCCTGCTTAGTAGGTTATGTGCTCTGCTGTGCTCAGTCCTGTCTGACTCTTCGTGACTTCATGGACTGCAGTCTACCAGGCTCCTCTGTCCATGGGAAATCTCCCGGCCAGAATACTGGAGTGGGTCGCCATAACCTCCTCCAGGGGATCTTCCCAACTTAGGGATCGAACCCGGGTCTCCCACACTGCAGGTGGATTCTTTACTGTCTGAGCCACCAGAGAAGCCAGAATATACTGGAGTGGGTAGCCTATTCCTTCTCCAGGGGATCTTCCTGACCCGGGAATTGAACCAGGGTCTTCCTGCATTGCAGGCAGATTCTTTACCAGCTGAGCTACCAGGGAATTCCTTAACAGGTTATAAAAGAATATTCTTATTATAATAAAATACTACAAATAATCCGTCTTGAAAAGTGTCTATTATCTCACCCTGAGAAAAATGTTTGACTTGCATTAGCCCAAATATGATTAAGAGATTTAGACCACAACAGATTACAGCTATCAGAAACTATTTGCCTGCAAATGTAATATGAATAAAATAATAAATGCTTGTTATTTTAATTAAACTAATTTATGTAGTTTTTTATGGAATGAATAATGAAGCATTTGTCTCCCAAATAATTCTGTACTGTAGATAATGTGTTAACTTCCACTTTTGACCTAATAATTCATTTTTTTTTTTTTTTAGGCTAGTGAGAAGAATTCCTCACTATCAAATTCTTATCAAGTCTGACAGAATTGGGATATCCTAAACCTACATTTCCAAAGAGGACATAACAATACTTATGGAATATGAGGTACAAAATCTTGGGTTAAAAAATATTTTTGCAGGTATTATTTATTTACATTGAACTCAAGTTAACTGCTAAATAAGAATACTGATAAAAGTAAGGTAACTTGCTACCACCGAAAAATGTAATCTTAGTCACTGGAAATTTGCTATATGACTCAACCAGGGCTCTGTAACAGCTTTGAGGGGTGGGGTGGGGAGGGAGGTAGGAGGGAGAGTCAGGAGGGAGGGGACATATGTATAACTATGGTAGATTCATGTTGATGTATGGCAGAAGCCAACACAATACTGTAAAGCAATTATCCTTCCATTAAATTTTTAAAAATGTAATTTTTAGCATGTAGCTGAATGGATGGAGAAGGCAATGGCACCCCACTCCAGTACTCTTGCCTGGAAAATCCCATGGACGGAGGAGCCTGGTAGGCTGCAGTCCATGGGGTTGCTGAGGGTCGGACACAACTGAGCGACTTCACTTTCACGCATTGGAGAAGGAAATGGCAACCCACTCCAGTGTTCTTGCCTGGAGAATCCCAGGGACGGGGGAGCCTGGTGGGCTGCCGTCTACGGGGTTGCACA
The DNA here is from genome assembly GCF_029407905.1 of Bubalus kerabau. Lineage (NCBI taxonomy): Eukaryota > Metazoa > Chordata > Mammalia > Artiodactyla > Bovidae > Bubalus > Bubalus kerabau. The sequence goes on along the minus strand of NC_073632.1, from coordinate 26,320,738 downwards.
GAGTTGGACACGACTGAAGCGACTTAGCAGCAGCAGCAGCTGAATGGAATCCTATTTTATCAGTAATATTCAGAAACCTTATTTTAATAGTATTTCCTTCTAAAAAGGAGCTTGGAACATAATGGGTGGGTCTGTTTCAGTTCAGTTCAGTTGCTCAGTTGTGTCCGACTCTTTGCGACCCCATGGACTGCAGCACACCAGGTTTCCCTGTCCATCACCAACTTCCGGAGCTTACTCAGACTCATGTCCATCGAGTCAGTGATGCCATCCAACCATCTCATCCTCTGTCGTCCCCTTCTCCTCCTGCCCCCAATCTTCCCCAGCATCAGGGTCTTTTCAAATGAGTCAGTTCATTGCATCAGGTGGCCAAAGTATTGGAGTTTCAGCTTCAGCATCAGGTCTGTTTCAAATATTCTAATTAGAAAGAAATTTTCTTTCAGAAAATTTTTGTTTTCTCGAAAGATTTTCTTTAAAAGGAAGTAAAGAATTAAGTTCAGTATAGGTTATTCTAGCAGGCTTTGCGGCATAGATCCCCTAAGTAATTCATTGTGAGACTCCAGCATCTACCACGTTAATAAAACTGCTATTAACTGACAACTAAACTTGATAATCTTATAGTGTACAGGTCATACATAAACCAGTCCAATCATTGAAGGATTTCTGTTCTTACATACTCTATACAGTTGTAGGACTGCCCATTTTGTAGGATTGTTTTTTTAAGCAATGTCGGTAAAAATGCCTGTGAATCCTAAAAAGTGCATGCTAACTTAAAATTTGTTTTTAGGTATTGATATTTCTTGCTAAGTTGAAAACCTTCTTAACCAAATATGATGGAACCAAAAATATAATGCAGCCATGGCTAAGAAAAATCACTCCCTGTGATTAAATTTTACTGAGTATGAACAAATTTTTTCTTGATATAGACTCAATTATACTTTTTTACTCAAGTGGATAAATGAATGCTAAGATATAATCTAACTTTTTTTGGAAATAAAAATTCAACATACGTTTAACTGATTTTCTGATATGTTTATTTTTAATACGACTATTTAAAAATTCATCTTAATGGAAGACTTGGAAAAGGCAGATTTTACTTGGGTTGACAATCATCAAAGAATGCAGTTGATAGAGTGGCTACCATTTACCAAATGACTGTTATGTACTAGGTAATATTCTTTATTGTCTTACATTTATCTTTAATCCTTATAGTAACACTGCAGGATAGATATTAGCCCCATTTCACTGGTGAAGAAAGAGAAGCTTAATTAAAGTGACTTGCCAAGTTTTTATAACCGGTTTATATGCTCAGCAGATACTTGAGAACCTACTCTGTGCTGGCTCTGTCACTATGCTGAGACCGAGAATGCAGTTGTGAATGAGAAAGACAAGATCTCCATTCTAAGAAGCTTACACTCAAGTGGTAAAATCAGGATTTTAAAATAGCAGCGTCAGATTCTAAAGTTCTTCTTCTTAGCTTCCATATTCCCTCCCACTAAGGATACTACAGAAGAGATGGAGAAGTAGTTTTTAGTGCCACTTAAGAAAGTGGGCGGGGATGGAAACTGCATACTGGAATATGTTATAGGACAGAAATATTGGCATATGAGTATCGAGAAATATCAGGAAAAAAAAAACAACAACCCCAAGGGCCTAGCTGTGTGGTGGGGAATGGTAAGCCTGTGCAACATGACAGACTTGTTTTCTGTAGATACACTTTAGACAGTGTATATTGCAAGAGCAGTGACGTACTTGTTGATGGCCTTAAGGATCATCTCAGTGTATGGCTCTGTGCTGTCCAACATGGTGGCCACTACCTACTTATGGCTTTCAAGTCCCTGAAATGCGGCTAGTGAAACTAAGGAACTCAATGTTAAAAAAAATTTTTTTTTTTAATTTAAAAACTTACACTTGATTCAGTTACTAGATCTTTAAGCATGTCTGGAACAACACGGGTATGGAAACCTATTTTTTTCTGCCTATATTTTAAGAAAATTATATACAGATCAAGTATTTGTGATGAAAATTTAGCATATGAATTGAGATATGCTGTAATATAAAATACACACTGGATTTTGAAAACACGATAAAAAAGAATATAAAATATCCATTAATTATTTAGAAAATAGTTACATGCTGAAATGATATTTTGGATATGCTAGGTTAAATAAAGTATTAAAATTAGTTTCAACTGTTTTTTACTTTTTAAAAAATATGCCTACTAAGAAATTTTAAATTACATACATGGATTGCATTATATTTGTACTGGAGAAAGCTGGTATAATCAAAGGAGTCCTGGTGAAGACAGTCTGGTCCATATATTACCTTTTATTTCTGCCATCAGAATATTTTCTTAGTATACATCATTATCCTTTTATCAAAAGTTATGTATTGCTCATTGTTCTAAGAATGAATGTTGTGCAAGTGTGAAAGTAAAAGTGTTAGTCACTCAGTTGTGTCTGACTCTGCAACTCCATGGACTGTAGCCCACCAGGCTCCTCTGTCCATGGGATTCTCCAGGCAAGAATACTGGAGCGAGTTGTCATACCCTTCTCCAGCAGAACTTCCCAACCCAGAAATCGAACCCAGGTCTCCTGCATTGTAGGTGGATTCTTTACTGAGCTACCAGAGAAACCCATTGTTCTTTCTAAGAATGAATGTTAAGAATCATGTTAATAACTGTGTTAACATTTCTTTCCAGAGTAGAAATATAAAATTATTTACACATGCACTTATATGAACTGTCCGTATACAAGTGTATATAACACATTTGTTTCCAGAGTACTTCCCGTAATAAGTTTTTGAAAACAGAAAGTAAACATTAAGTATTCTGTGGAACTATATTCAAGGATTGACAGGCTTGGGGGTGAAACACTTTATTATATACTATACAATATATATATTTAGGATAAAAGCAAACATTATAAAAAGTATAAAAATAGACAAAAAAAGATACAAACACAATATATTTTGGTCAGAATTTCAGATGTGTTTTTTTTTCTTCTCTCTCCCCTTTACTTCAAAAGTTATAAATACTTTGGAAGCAGTGTGTATTGTTGCACTTTTGATTTTTTGTTGTACGGTTAATGAACTTGAAAGTCTGGATGACTGGGGATCATCTATTTGGCCTTCCCATTCTTTCGTTTCTTCTTCTTTGATTATTAAAGGTTTTCCTAGAGTTTGGCCAACAAGGTTACAGACTTCTTGAGCTTTGCGCCGTGCGTTTTCTACAGCAGCAAGACAGGCTTGTCGTCTTAGGAATTAAATGCAGATATGGTTAGTAAGACATTCAACAAACTGTAGGATGGAACAGTTTTGTTTAATTATTTGATAATTCATTGAAAGATGTGCTTAACTTACCGAAGGTTATCAATAGAACCTGGCATATGATAGAACTGGGGTTGGCTGATGACAACAGAGCTATCTAGCTTTTCAACAAGAAAGTTACAGATATTTTGCATTTTTCCAAATTCAGTAAATGTAATGCAGACCTGTAAATGAAATAACAGTTGAAATTATTTTCATTTCTGATTTCAAATTTTTTTTCTACATGTGAGTTAAAAAAAAGTAGAAACATTACAGTGAGGTCATTTTATAGTATGTAACAGATAAGAAAGGCCTACTTGGTACTTATAACCAAATTTTGTTACTGAATTTATTTTTGCTTATGAATTTTTTAATTTGTTTAATGTTGACTTGAACATTTTAAAAGTCATTTTAAATCAGTCAGGGATTTTTTTATGAAACAGAGTTGGGGGGCTTCCCCTTCAATTTTATTATTTGGCTAAATTCTTAGCCTGATAAATGTTTCATGACTCTTTAGACATTAGCTAGCTTCCTGATTAGCGGTAATTACTTCATGCTCCACTGCTGTCAGTGAGGTATGCTTCTTCATCCAATAGTTATTTTCAGATCTATATGCAGAAGCTCATCTATTTCATTATGCCATCTGCCTTTAACTATGTGGAAGCAGTTCTTATATATTCAGCAATACTTGAAAACTGTAGTCTTTAAACATTCTATGGAAGAAAAACTAAACCTTTTTCCTAAGGAAACTTTACACAAGCTCAGTATGTAAAACAATAAAGTACAGGTACTGAAGTACTTTATGTAAAATATATAATACGTTATGTAAAATATGTAAAACAATAATGTACAGATACTTAAGTACAGGCTGGAGTAGCAAAGAGTCATCTTATACAATACAGAACAGTTGCCTTTCATCATAAATGTTAACCATGGAAGACTGATGTTCTGACTGGTTTCAATACTTTGGATTAATTTGCTCTTTTTTCTAGTTTCTTAAGGCAGAAGCTTAGATTATTTATTTCAGATTCTTCTTCTTTTTACTATATGCATTCAATGCTAAAATTTCTCTCTAAGCCCTGCTTTCACTGCATCTAATAGTTTTTGATAGATTTTATTTTCATTTTAATTTAGTTCTAAACATTTAAAAATTTCTCTTGGGATTTCTTCATTGATCCACATGTCATTTAGAAGTATGTTGTTTAATCGCCACATATTTGGGGATTTTCCAATTATGTTTCTGTTACTGATTTCTAGTTTAATTCCATTGTGATCAGAGAGCAGACATTATATTATATATCCTTTTAAATTTGTTAAGGTATAAGTTTTGGCCTAGAATGTATTTTAGGGGTGAGGGGAGCAGAGAAAGGTTTACTGCAGAGCCAAGTATTGAGAACGGGTGGCTTATTCTTGAAAGACCCAAATTCCAAATGTGTGCTATCTTGGTGAATGTTCCATGAGATCTTGAGAAGAATTCTGTTTTGGGGGAAGTAATTTATAGATTTCCATTTTGTTGTTGTTTTTTAGTTGTTAAGTTGTGTCCGACTCTCTGTGAACCCATGGCTCCTCTGTCCATGGGATTTTCTAGACAAGAACACTGGAGTGGGTTGCCATTTTCTTCTCCAGGAGATCTTCTTGACCCAGGGGTCGATGGAACCCATGTTTCCTGCTTGGCAGGTGGATCTTTACCACTGAACCACCTGAGAAGCCCCGTAGATGTCCATTATATCCAGTCAATTGATGGTATTGTTAAATTTAACTAGGTCCTTACTGATTTTATGCCTGTGGAATCTGCCCCTTCTTTTTAAAGTGACTTTCCTTTTTTTAAAAATTATTTATTTGGCTGCATCAGGTCTTAGTTGCTGCACAAAGGGTCTTCACTGCATCATGTGGAATTTTTTGTGTGGTGTGTAGTCTGTCTAGTTGAGGCCCACAGGCTTAGTTGCTCCATGGCATGTGGGATCTTAGTTCCCTGACCAGAGACTGAACCCATGTCCCCTGCACTGCCAGGTAGACTCTTAACCACTGGACCACCAGGGAAGTCCCTGAATCTGTCCCTTTTTGATAAAGGAAGTTGGAGACTCCAACTATGATGGTGGGCTCATCTATTTCTCCTAGAGGTTCTATTAGTTTTTGCCTGATGTAGTCTGACACTCAGGAGATGCATATTAAAGACTGTTATTATTTTTTGGCTGTGCCACTGTGTGGCATGTGGGATCTTAGTTCCCTGACCAGGGATTGAACCCTGCACTGGAAGCACAGAGTCTTAACCACTGGACCACCAGGGAAGTCCCCATGGATTATTATGTTTCTTGGAAAACTGCCCTGTATCATCACATAATACCCTTCTGTATCCTTGATAACTCCCTATTATGAAGTCTGCTCTGTCTAAAATTACAATAGTGACTCTTGCTTTCTTTTGATTAGTGTTAGCATGATTAATTTTTTTCCATGGCTATCTATATGTGTCTTTATATTTAAAACAGATTTCTTATAGATAACATATAGTTTGGTGGTGTTTTTTGATCCACTGTGACAATCTGTCTTTTAATTGCTGCATTTAGACCACTGATGTTCAAAGCATTACTGATATAGCTGGATTAATATCTACCATATTCTTTACTGTTTTCTATTTGTTTCCTTTGTTCTTTTTTCTAAGTTCTGTCTTCTGCCTTTTGTGATTTTAATTGAGCATTTCATGGTTTCTTTTTTTTCTCCTTTCTTAGCATATCAGTTATATTTTTTAAGCTTTTATTAGTGGTTTCTCTAAAGTACATAATACATATTTACAACAAATCCAAGTCTACTTTAAATAACACTTGGACACAACTGAAGTGACTTAGCAGCAGCAGCAGAATACCACTTTATGGGTTGTATAACTATAACAACAAAATAATCCTAAGTATTCCACCCCATCTCTTATATCATTACTGTCATTCATCTCACTTATACATCAGCATGCGTGCGTGCTAAGTTGCTTCAGTTGTGCCTGACTCTTTGCAACGCTATGGACTGTAGCCTGCCAGACTCCTCTGTCCATACTCCAGGCAAGAATACTGGAGTGGCCTGCATGCTCTCCTCCAGGGAATCTTCCTGACCCAGGGCTCGAACCTGTGTCTCTTATGTCTTCTGCATTGGTAGGCAGGTTCTTTACTGAGCCATGGGGAAAGCCCCTTAAATTATTTGTATTTAATGTGATTATTGATATGGTTATATTTAAACTTCTGATCTTGCTATTGATTTTCTATTTGTCTCTTATTTTCTTTGTTCCCCTCTCCCCATTTTCTGCCTTTTTGGGAAGAGATTGAGTATATTTTTTATTCTATTCGATATCCTTCATTGGTTTCTTTACTGTAACCTGTAGTTACTTTAGTGTCTGCTTTAGAGTTTACAGTATATACATGTTTAATTTATCTCAATCTACCTACAGGAGATACACCATTTCACACATAAGAAACTTTAAATATCATACTTCTCTTTCTCCCTTCATGCTATTGCTGTTGTATGTTTTACATATGTTATAATCCCTAAAGTTCACCATTATTTTTGTTTAAACAATTATTTTTATATAGGTGTAGAGTTATAGAGATATAAGAAAAATATCAAATCTACCTATGTAGTTACCATTTTCAGTGTTCTTCATTCCTCTCTGTAGATTCCTATTCCTTTCTGGTACCATTTTCTTCCACCTACCCAACTCTGTTTAACATTCCTTGGACTGAAGGTCTATGGTAATGAATTTTTTCAGCTTTCTGAAAAAGTCTATAATTGGCCTTTGATTTTGAACAATATTTTTGCTGAATATAGGGGAAATATAAGATAGGAAAAATATGATTTAAATGCATAAATCAAATATAAATATGATTTATACATTGGACAAGGAAATGGCAACCCACTCCAGTATTCTTGCCTGGAAAATCCCATGGACAGGAGCCTAGCAGGCCACAGTCCATAGGGTCACAAGAGTTGGACACGACTTAGCAACTAAAACCACTAAAACCACAAACCACGTATAAAATATTTCACAACAAAAATGAAGAGTTGAGAAAAGATTAGATGAGAAATATTATGGAAAATACCTGAAACATGGAAATGTGCAAGGAAAAGGAGAGGGAAAACTGTTTATACTACTTTTCCTATAGACTTTTTAATAGACTTTTATTGGATGCTTATCGTGTCCCAGGTTTTTAAAATCTCTCCAACACTGAAACTGTAACAAGAAAACAACATAAGAAGTGGAAAGACAGATAAAGGAATTGCAAAGCCAAGGTTTTACTTCAACATTTCCCAGGTGGATCCCTAAAATCATCATCATTGTTGTTGTTTAGTTACTAAGTCATGTCCAGACTCTCTGCGAACCCGTGGACTGCAGCCTGTCAGGCTCCTCTGTCCATTGGATTTCCCAGGCAAGAATGCTGGAGTGGGTCACCATTTCCTTCTCCAGGGCATCTTCCTGAGCCAGGAATTGAACCTGAGGTGCCTACGACGTCTCCTGCATTGCAGGTGGATTCTTTATTGCTGAGCCAACAGGGAAGCCCAAAATCATTATTTTTAAAATTCCTTCAGATAGTTAATATTTAAGTGAAAAAATTACAAATTTATTCAAGTAAATATAGGGACAACAGTGTATTATGATAATTACTAACTTAAGAGGTAAGAAGCCAGGATTCTAATTTCCATTCTAATTCTTGTGATATGATCTTTAAAAAGTCTGAGCCTAAGCTATCTTAGCCTAAAGCCACACCCTTAAATTTAGGAAAAATAATATATTATCTGCCTGAAGGTAGGACCAGGTGATTTCTTGAGGTATTTTCCACCTCTAAAGGCAAAGGTTCTCTGATTGGATTAACAAGAGTCCATTCTAATCCACTCTTGTTTGTTTCCTGTGGCAAGGAGGTGGTGTGACTAAGCACACACTCCAAGAAGTTTGGAATCAAAGAGACAGCGGAATTCTAACCTGGCTGTAACTACTTATAACATACTCTGACTTCATAAAGTCCTGATCATAAAATCTTTGAAGATAAGTAAAAAGCTCAACAGTTGTAGGAACTCAATGTTTTCATTAATTGTGTGTAAAAAAATACACAATTTTTTCAATTTGTGCAAAGGTTGAGTAGTTTTTATTTTTAAATAAATCTTAACACAAAATAAAATTTGTCTTGTGAAACAAAAGAATGTTGAAGTCTTTCAATCCTTTATGCTATGACTATTAATTTGCGATTTATCTGAGGAGAAGAAATTTTTCCTCTGTAGTGTTTCTTCCTGTTGACTACATGATAACATTACGAAAATTTTGTTCAGGTGGCAATTAAATGCTACTTCCCTCTTGCTATTTTTATTCCATTTCAAAACAATTTCTCTTAAATCTCACCCAGATATGTTAACACCAAAAATGATTTTGAGAAAAATGATCTTTTATCAACACCATGAGAAGTATTTCTCCTGTACTTGACTTTCAAGAATAAAATTAAATGCAAATTGTCCCCACAAAGTCATGCTGCTTCCAAGTATTTGTGAAGATAATACATACCTCTGCTTCCATGTGATAAGCATTTTCTAGCCTTTTAAAATCCTTTGTCACAGTTACATTTTCTGACTGAAACAGAAAGTACAAGAATATGATTACTAAATGTTTGGCTACTAAATGCAATTACTCTAAAACATAAAGTATAAACCTGTACTTATTAAAATCAGAATAACAAAATATGTGAAAAGAACTGGCTTGCCTAATGCTTTAAAACTTTCCTAAAAAAAAACATAAATTCAGAAACCTAAAAATATTTGCTGATATTTCATAATTGTCATTCCACTTGTAATTTTTACATTAGCTAGTTCAAAAAGTATGAACTTAGGGTAATATATATCTGAAGTATTATTTGTACACAAAACATTCTGAATGTTGTAGGGATGTTAGAGTTTATAAAATGTTTAACTTACAAATAATACTAATTTACTGAACACATATATAGTATATAACTTTGGGCAAGTTACTCAACTTTTTGAGACAGTTTCCACACTTAGAAAATTGTGTTACACTGCATGTGAGGTAGCAGGTAGAGGGGCCACAGGCTGAGCCACTGGAGTTTGTCGGGCTGAGCAATTGGAGCTTGTCTCTCCCTCCCCCAACATTTCCGGGAAAAAGATAGTGGCAGGAGCAGAGAGGAACTAAGCCCTGCTGGAGGAAAAAGATGACCACATCTTTCATTCTTCAGGAAAAGGAGACCTCCCTGACTGTACATGTGCAGAAAAGTTCCTAGGGGGTCAACAAAGAAGGGGGTGCTAACCCATATGTTTTGCCAACCCCTCAGAGACCCTTGTGCTGGAATCCATGTTGGCCAAAAGATTCACATTGGACAGGGCGGAGTCAGATCAGATATGGGAAATAAGCAAGATAATTGGCTAGAGGAAAACAAAGACCTGGAAGAAGGCCCCTATTTAAGCAATTCAAACCACACCTTTAGCGCTCCTCCTTAGCAAAGATGCCCTGACTCTTCTCTGAGTGTGTAGCTCTCTTTACTTCTGTCCTAAATAAACTGCTTTTCTTTGTGCTTTTTCACAGGTATGGTGCTTCTAATAATCTCTGCCTGTTTTACAACCTTGGTCTCTTAGTAACATTCTTTTTTCAAAGAGGTCAAGGGCCAGGGCTCTGCTTCTTTCTAGTCAGTAGCCCTTAGTCGTCTAGTGGTTAGGATTCCTGGTTTTCACCCAGCCAGAACAGGTTTGATTCCCAGGCAGGAAACTAAGATCTTGCTTCAAGCTGCCACTGACTGCTGCTCCCTCTGAGATCACATTGAACTGATTTGAAGATTTAATGAAAAGTTGTGAATAAAATGCTTGACACAGAAGGCACTCGGCAGAGATGCAATACCATTATGATATAAACATTTCCTGAAATACTGGACCTAAGCCAGCCTATTCTTAGAAAAGTAACATTAATGCTTTTTGATTCTCTGGGTAAGTACAGGGTATGTAATTCTGATAAAAAAGTTGAACTTCTTATTTATGTTTCAAAAGGGTTTTAAAATTTAGTGAAATGAATTCTTGACTTACTCCCAGTTTTGGGGATAGGTAGAACTTATATTTTATAAATGTTTGTATCTTTAAAAGTATATGCTAAATAAAGATGACGATGCTCAATCATTTAATTATGTTATTTGGGAAAGGATTTAGATGCACATGAATTTTAAGATATACACTAATTTCAAGCCATTTATAGACCTAGAAAATTCTAAAAAGCTTTAACCTGAAAATCTGAACTTAAGTTCCAATTACAGCTCTGATGTCAGTTTCAATGAAAATATTAATTAATTTTTGTGATAATATTTATCATGGTGATAATTATTCATTGTAGAAAATTACAGTATTGATAAATATAAACTAAACCAATGCTGTATACATTGCTTAAAGTTGAAAACATGAACCTTGATACATGAAACATGTCAGTTAGTATTCTTTTATGACATGTAAACATATCTTCTATTTTCTTAGATGTCTTTTTTCAGTTTTTCGTCACTTCACTTGATAAATATACATAAGACTTCTGACAGAAAAATTATTAGAGAAATAATTTTAGGAAAGGTAGCAGAAAAGAAAGTTTCTTTTATTGTTTCACTTAACATTATAGTTTTTATAAAAATAATATACACTAATTAATGAATATCTAATACTAGAGAAAGAAGTCTCCAAACCCCTTATATTAATATTTCAGTAAACATTTAATTAAATCATCTATCCATGCACATAAAAATTTGTAGATCTATGTGCAGAATTTTTTATAAATGAAATTATACTCTACATGCTGTTCTGTAAACTTTTAATAACTTCTACTTTAGAAAAATTTAAAGTCTACAGAAAAGTTGCCAAGATAGTATAGAGTTCCATATACCTCAGTTTCAGGTTTTTCTGATGTTATCATTTTTTTATTACTATGGTACATATCACTGCAGTTCAGTCGCTCAGTCTTGTCCGACTCTTTGTGACATATACACATATATCCACAATTGTTTCTGCATCTATCCATCTGATATATACTAAGCTAAACATGAGTTCATACTGATGTTTCTAACTCTAATTAAAAACCACAGAGTTCATTCTAACCTTCCTTTCTTATCTGTAATTTCCTCTCCAGTAGTTAGAAACCTCATTTCCCTCAGCCACCAACCACCTATTTTTCAAGCCTACTATACATACAAAGCAGTTTCAGAACTGTAAACCATGGAAAAAACATTTACTAACTAGAGTACAGAGTTTATGTATCTTTTATCTTTATCATTAATTTCTAGTAAAATATAATTTTCCAAACTTACTTAGAATACTCTGCTCACCTTCTGTCCCCATGTTCAGTGCCATTATGTCATTCATTTGTAACAGAGTTAGGTTCATTTGTCACAGTCTGGGTTCTGTCCTGGAATTGATCTCTGTTTTTTTTTTAATTTGCATAATTAGCGTTCCCTTTTTGTGATTTAGTTTTATGGGTTTTGACAAATGTATTCACCACTCCAGTACCACACAGAATAATTTTTTCCCCTTGAGAAGTTTCTCTGTGGACCTCCTTTATAGTTAACCACTTTGCCATCAAACAACCTGTCCACCGATTTATGTCCCTATAGTTTTCCCTTTTCCAGAATGTCACATGAATGGATCATAGAATGTAAACCTTTTGAATCTGTTTTTTTTCACTTATAATATTTAAGATTTGCCCATGTTGTTCTGTGAATAGCACCTCTTTATTGCTGAGTAATTTTCCAATGCATGGATGTAACAGTTATCCATTCTGCTGTTGAAAACATCTTGGCTGTTCCAAGTTCTAAAGTTTTAGTGAGTTATGAATAAGCCTGCTATAAATATTCTTGTGCAAATTTATATGTGAACGTAAGTCTTTGATTCTCATGTGGATTAGTGGTTCCTATAGTAAGTCTAACTTTGTAAGAAGCTGTAAGACTGTCTTGCAAAGTGGCCATACCACTTTCTTTGCAGTCTCACCAGCAATGAATGAAAATTTCTGTTGTTCCACATCTTTGCCAGCATTTGCTGTCATCAATGATACTGGATTTTAGTCAATCCAATACATGCATAATGGTATCAAATTGTGGTTTTAATTTGCATTTCTTTAATCACAAATAATGTGGAGGATCTTTTCATGTGTTTCCTTGCCATTTGTATATATTCTTTGGTGAAGTATATGTTCAGGTTATTTTGTGCTTTTTAATTGAGCTATTTGTTTTCTTATTATTGAATCAACCATAAGATCAAATAAAGCAGTACTTTTTATTTTTAAGGGCTTTAAGTACAGTAACTTACCCATTTAGGAGAAAACAAAACCCTTTTCCTTATACCAAAATAAATTCCAAATGTAGTAAATATTTAACGTACTATAAAGGGTCCCTAAAAAGTCCAGGAAATATGAGTTAATAGTTATGTAGCTTCAGGCTTGCAAAGGACCCAATAAGCATTACACCAAAGTCAGAAAACTTTTTTTTTTTGCAGGAGAAATGTTTATTTGAAATTAAAAACAATAAAAACAGTAGTACTTTAACCAACATATGAAGCAGAACAAGAAAACAATAAAAACAGATTACATTAGTTCTTACAAATTTGGGGATTTAAAAAACTCTTATCATTTAGCTTTAATCTCCTTATGAGAAGCTTTTTTTATGAAGAAAATAAAACTTCGAAGAGTTTAAGTGATTTACTAGAAGACTCAAAAATATCGTGAAAAATTGTACTAGTAAGAGAATTTAAATCTTTAAAATTTTTAATGTTTAATACTGCAAACAAGGTTACATGGCAAATATGAAATTGGGAAAATTTTTGCAATATATGAGATAGTTACTGATAATCTTAATTTTTAAAGTTCTCATAAATTTCAAAAGGAAAGATAACAGAAAAACAGGAAATTATTGAAAATGCAGTGATCAGGAATGTTTAATAAGTATTTTATGGTTGAATGAGTAAATATTGCTTGGAACTTTAAAACATTTTTCCATAAAAACACTCAAAATGCCTTCACAGGTGAAACTATATATAACCATAAAATTATATATGATCTATATGATAGCTGAATAGTTTATTAAAAACCATTTTCTAAGTAGACATTATGTGAGGAGTATGAAACATAACCCATCAATACAAAGCAAACAAGAGACAAAATGATCTCCACTCTGGAGAGGTTTAGAATATGGAGGAGAGACAAGGAGGATAGTAATTATAATATAAAGTGATATATTTTATTAAGGGTGGTGAATGGGGTATGGTACGCAGGGAGTAGTGTAGGAAAAAAGTGCTCAAGAAGTGAACTTGGGCTGGTTTTTAAAGGAAAAAAGAGGGAAGTCAGTCTATGAGGGGAGGAGATGACAGGAAGTGACAGAGTTAAGCTCCATCTATTAAGTGAAAGAGTTTGGAATATGAGGGGCCTTTTCATCAGGGGAGTGATGTTTATAAACACAGATTTTAAAGTTTAAAATGAATAAAGATTTTGTGAAGACTCATTAAATTCACCCTGAAATGTAATATAAATGATTTTATTTGTATTTTCTACTGAACAAATTATTTACCACTGCTTTCCTCCATCTGCAGAGATAATCTGGAGATTACTGACCTCTGCCATGTCTTGAACACTAAGTCTTTAATGTAATTACTTTAAGTTGGATGTAGTGATTGATCCTGTTTTACATATTCGAAGTTGCAGCCATGTGAGCTCCGTATACATTTTAAGCAAAAAACTTAAGAATTAGTTATATTATTCAAATACGTCTGCAGCACTGGCAGCAGTTTTGGGGAGAAAATATATTTCTATATATTAAATTCATTTTATTCACATAATTTATAATTAGCAGCAGATCCTTCTAAACTGTAAAATCATTTAGAGACATCTTTTCAATATGACTTTTAAAAGAAATCTATGTTTATAAATGCAATCTATGTTTATAAGTACAAATAAAACTTCTCCTTAAAATAAAGACTTGCTTTTTCAGGGTGTGTCATTTCTAACAAGAGCACTTTTAAGAACTCAGTGTTGTGGGAACACAAATCACAGCTCTGGCCTTCAGGCTACTCTGTAATACGAGGGATCTGAGATAGCCTATGAAGTCTGTGCTTTCTAATTCTCTTTCATTCTAATTATCTGGAGCCTAGGCTAGTTGAAAGAAATCTAGATTTCGGTTTTCAGAATACAGGAGTTCAAATATAACCCTGGGTGTTCAAAGCATTATTTGACCTCCTTAAATCTGGAAAGTGGAGATGTTAAAACCTGCTTAACAGGGGTGTTGTACGAATTAAATAAGACTCATTCTTTTTTTTTTTTTTTTTAAGTGGGCTTAGGGCAAGATTTATTTAATGATTTGTTTCAGGAACATCTCTGGTAAGAAGAGGTATTTCATATATGTGGCATGTACAATATACTGGCTTAATTTTCTTTTTTAAGCTAAAACTAAACAATTCGGAGAAAATTTTGAGTCTTTATAAAATGAAAATGGGTACAATATTCCCCCTATCCCGCCCCAGCCCCACATTACTTTTTGCGAAAAATACCGAAGAATCACTTCATGTAAAGCTTTCCCAGGCTGGGAGGAGGGGTGCAGAATAAAAACAAAAAAGTGATTCAGTATCTAGCACACTACTTATGCAAGCATTTACATCTTACTGTTTGAAGGTTAACTGTTCGTCATTTCAAGGTTAAAAACAAATTACTGCAACAAGTGATACCAAATAAAACCCCACTCAATTTTAATTCTTGTTTTACAAGGCACTGCGGCCGATAATTACTTTCCCTTAGAAGGATGGGCTGGGAAAGATTGAAGGCAGGGGGAGAAGGGGACGACAGAGGATGAGATGGTTGGATGGCATCACCGACTCGATGGATGCGAGTTTGAGTAAACTCCGGGAGTTGGTGATGGACAGGGAGGCCTGGTGTGCCGCAGTCCATGGGGTCGCAAAGAGTCGGACACGACTGAGCGACTGAACTGAGGAGGATGGACCAGAGATACATTCAGCCAGGTCCTCGCGGCCCCTCACGCCGCCGAAGACACAAAGGTGTCTAGACGCTCAAAACCCTCCCCGCCCCTACCCTCCGCCGCCGGCTTTTCGCGGTCGGGCTGGAAGCTCCTGGCCGGCGGAGCTCTCACCTGCACGCCCTGCTGCCGGAGGCTCTGCGTGATGTAGTCCAGGCGGCGGCAAACGCTCTTCTTGGCCTCGGCCGCCGCCTCCTTGGTGCTGCTCACCCGCACGACCACCTGCGCCCGGTCAGGGCTCGCAGACACCTCCGCGGTGCCGCTGACATGCACCTCGCGGGTGGGAGTTTGGGCTGGCGCTGAGGAGAGAGGGCGGCGGAGGCCGGGCAGCGTCTCTCCATCCGAGAGCAGATAGTTCTCCCGGCCCCGGTCGGTCCAGGGAAGCAGTTCCACGAACACCCGCGACTGAGGGGTCTGTTGTAACGACATAGCGACGGCAGCTTGGCTGTCCGTAGCAACTCAGAGCCGACGGCGGCCGAACGGGTCCAAGAGCCTCAAGGCTGGCGCGGCGCGGCGCAAAGGATGTCGGGATGGGCTTGGCGGTCCAGGAGCCGCTGTGGAGGAGGAGAGTTACGCTTTGCGGAGGATTTTGCCGCGTCTCCTTTACTAGTTGTTGACTGAGCGCGGCGCTGTGGTTTTTAACTTGCTTACCTTGTGGCCTTGGAAAACCTGAGGGAGGTTTCTATGCGGCCACCCTCCCAGTGAGCTCCCCTTTCCACGCCGTCTGTCTACCTCGGCCGGCGACGCGCCGTGAGTACCTCGGGAGTCTCCTCAGAGGCCGGAACGGCTCTTTTTATTCTTAATCTGCTGCGGGTCTCCGATTGTCCCAACTTTGTCTTTACTTTTGTCTGACTTTACTATTCCACTTGCGCAGTGGACCCCACGGCACCATAGAGCGCCAGAAATTTGTGTTGGATTGAACTTTACCAGTTTGATCTTGGAAGTTTATGATTCCTAGAATCTCAGTTTCATTGCCTCTAAAGCCGTGTTGATAATACATTCCACATTTGCAATGGGATCATAAAGTAATTGCCATATGGAAAGCAGAAAATAATGGATAATGATAATAGCTAAAGCTTTGGCATGCTTTTCAAATCTCTCGAATTTTCTCTAAAATTCCTGGAATGGTTCTGGCCTTGAATAAGGACAAGAGAAACTCAAGTGGTATCAAAGCACATTCAACATCGACATGGCAAAGCCTTACACTACTTAGTTCTTATCTTTACCCTTTGCTTGAAAAATATCACAGTCTTTAACCCAGTGACCCACATTAAGTAGATTTTCTTCCTACCAATAAGTAATGATGTATAAAAGTAGCCCTCCTGTCCCAGAGGAAAAAGATTTTTTTTTTTTGATAACTTTTTTTTAAAAAGACAACTATTCTCTTGAAAGGAGCCTGAAAAAGCCAACCGACAATCCTTAGGTAGTTTCTTCTCTATCATTATTCTTTTATTTTTGATGAATAAGATGATTCAACTAAATCAGACAGTACCCGCAGCCCCTTCATTGGTTCATGCATAGTTTTGTATATATTTATTTTGATGTTTATTGTTAGATAAAAGCAATTATATGTTACTATTTTAACTTTAAAAACCTTTCCACTATGTTTTTTAAATAATTTGTCACCAAAAATAATGTTTCTTGAATCTTGTGGAGAATTCTTTTTGTTTAATGATAAATGTGGGAAAATATAATCTTCAAGGTGAACCATTGAATGAATGAACATCATAGGTAAAAAGCAATAGGAGTTTTAAGTGCATATAAATGTTTAGGGCATGATAAAAGTAAGTTTCAAATAACTGGGAAAATGGTACAGGGATAATTGGTTGGCTATGTGAAAAAAGTATTGATCTGTATCTTCAGTTCAGTTCAGTTCAGTTGCTCAGTCGTGTCCGACTCTTGGCGATCCCATGAATCGCAGCATGCCAGGCCTCCCCATCCATCACCAACTCCCGGAGTTCACTCAGACTCACGTCCATCGAGTCAGTGATGCCATCCAGCCATCTTATCCTCTGTCGTCCCCTTCTTCTCCTGCCCCCAATCCCTCCCAGCATCAGAGTCTTTTCCAATGAGTCAACTCTTTGCATGAGGTGCCCAAAGTACTGGAGTTTCAGCTTTAGCATCATTCCCTCCAAAGAAATCCCAGGGCTGATCTCCTTCAGAATGGACTGGTTGGATCTCCTTGCCGTCCAAGGGACTCTCAAGAGTCTTCTCCAACACCACAGTTCAAAAGCATCAATTCTTTGGTGCTCAGCCTTCTTCACAGTCCAACTCTCACATCCATACATGACCACTGGAAAAACCATAGCCTTGACTAGACGGACCTTTGTTGGCAAAGTAATGTCTCTGCTTTTGAATATGCTATCCAGGTTGGTCATAACTTTTCTTCCAAGGAGTAAGCGTCTTTTAATTTCCTGACTGCAGTCACCATCTGTATCTTAACATGCACTAAAAATAAAATTCAGATGAGACAAAAAATAAAAAGAGAGAGTGGGTAAATATAAATATAGGAATGAGAAGGACTTTCTAGGCATGATTTCAAATGCAGCAACCATAAGGAAAGGTCTGAAAAATTTGATTACACTAAAAGAATGTCAGTATATGAAACAAAACAAGGTTTGGGGCAAATAAATTGGGAAAAAATATTTGTATAAAAAGCTAATAGTCTTAATGTTTAGTGAGCTCTTACCAGAAAAAAATGAAAGAAAAATGAATAATTTCACAGAGGTAAACCTTGGATCATTCATAGCTGCCATAACAAAATACCATGGAGTGGGTGGCTTAGAAATTTGTTTTCTCTGGAGGCTAAGAAATCCAAGATGAAGGCTTGGTGTCTCCTTGGTTTGCAGACAGTCTTCTCACTGTGACCTCACGTGACCTTTCTTATGTGCACAAGGATCCCTGGTATTTCTCTTCTTATAAGAAGGCCAGTTCTGAAATCCCCTGGAGGAGGGAATGGCAACCCACTTCAGTATTCTTGCCTGGAGAATTCCATGGACAGAGGAGCCAAACAGGCTACAGTCTGTGGGGTCACAAAGAGTCAGACAGGACTTATCTGCTATTTGTGATCCCATGTATAGTAGTCCATGGAATTTTCCAGGCCAGAATACTGGAGTGAGTAGCCTTTCCCTCCTCCAGGGGATCTTCCCAACCTAGGGATCGAACCGAGGCCTCCCATATTGCAGGCAGATTCTTTACCAGCTGAGCCACCAGGAAAGCCCAAGAATACTGGAGTGGGTAACCTATCCCTTCTCCAGGAGATCTTCCCTACCCAAGAATTGAACCGGGGTCTCCTGCATTGCAGGTGGATTCTTTACCAACTGAGCTATCAGGGAAGCCCAAATTTTACAATAAATATCCTTTTTTTGAACTGTCATTTTGGAAAATGATAAAGTCAGTAGGAATGGATTTGGGATAGATAAAGGAGTAATTTTGAAAGAAAAATGAAATAGTTCATGGCAAAATAATTATATAGTAAATAAAAGAGAAGGATGAACCAAAGCTAATAAAGATTTTCATTCAGAACTGGGGAAATGAATGAGGATGATAGAGTATGTATTAGTTCAGCTCACAATGACGTAGTTCTCCTTTAGAGTCAATGCTGAGCCTCTAGCAACCATCTTGAATAATGCATCTCTTAAGTTTGTACTTTATACAACTTGATTAGACCCAGAATAGGCAAGTTCAGCTCACAGTGACCTAGTTCTCTAGAGTCAATGCTGAGCCTCTAGCAACCATCTTGAATAGCACACCTCTTGACTTTGTATTTGATTAGACCCAGAATAGGAAGTTGTTTCACACTGGGCCGGTTAGAGGTTTTTTTTTTTTTTTTTTTTTTTTTAATTAATAGAAATCTATATTTACATACAATTTAAAAAATTCAGCCACTCAGATAGTGAACCACGACATATATGTACTTGAGAGAGATAGATTTGCCATTTTTCATATGCAGTTTCTAGTAGAGAAGCAGACAATGTCAATGTGTCAGTGGATAGAGAAAAGGAAAGAAAAGAGAGAGGAAATAAAAGCATTCAGAGAGGAACAGAGATGAGACTAAGACTCCAAATGAAGTTCCAATTTATGTTTATAGAATTTTTCTTAGACCTGGCTTCATTCATACCCTGGAGCTCTATAAAATATTCCTGTGTCCTTATCATAAGGTCTCCCTTGCCTTTTTTTAATGCATAAGTAGGTTGGCTGAGTTTTATATTATCCTAAAACTAAGACTTTTGACTGATAATAGTGAATAATAGAGGAGAATTCAGAGAAGACTTGTACAGCTTTGGAATTTCTCGTGGGAGCCTTTCTTAAAGAGAGGATAAGGTTCCAGTTGGCAGATCAGATGACTGGATTCACAGGATGACTATGGGGATATCCAAAAGTGAGATGCACGCTGCTTGACACATAGTATTAAACACACAACTTCCAATGGTCTTGTACAGTCCTGCATCACTTTTCAAGCTGAGACAGCTTTGGCTTTGAGGATAACCTCTGAATAAGGTAGTATGAAATAGAATAAAACTCTGATGCAATAAAACTTACCTGGTACTAAGCAAAGCACAGGGGAAAATTGCTCATCTGAAAATGCCATTCACCCAGAAAGAGAAAAAGGTTTAACTCAAGTCATGTTAAGACATGTAATCTTTTTTTTTTTTGCTCCAGACTTGTAGAAATATGGTAAAATCACATTAATCTTAGAATATATTGTATGTTGTGAGAACAGTGAAAGATTGTCCCAAGGAGTGTGAAGGTTAGATAAGTTACCTTCTGAGAATGACAAATGAACTGAAAAAGAAAACAAATTATATTATCTCAGAAACATGTCCATAAGATTTAGTGGAATCAGGAATACTGACTAACATGATACAGAAGTGATCCTAAGATGTGATGAATACAGAAATAGAGAAACAAAAGAGCAAATGACTAACATCATTGGCTCTTTTTTTCACTACCACAGTTGCTATCCTTTTAAATAACTTTCCTCTCTGTTTGCTTTTAGACTTTTCCACCCAAACCAATTGCATAATTCAATGGCCACTAAAAGAAATTTGATCATATGTATGAGTAATGTAGATCCCAATATGATCTTTCATATAAACTTCAAGTTTCAAATCTTTGAACCTCATGGTTTCTTATGTAGTTCTAATACTTTTTGTCTGTAATCTTTTGATTTCTATCTCATTTAAAGCCAAATGATTGTACTGCTACCTGTATATACCTTGCAATTTTATCTGCACTTCATAGCCAGCTCACTAGTCATCTGCCTGTGAAAAAAATAATCCCTTTTCCTCTTAATCACTTCATGTTCTGTCTTTCCCCTAAATGCAGTCAGTTTTTGTTTGTTCAGAAATAGGAAGGAATGGAACGTTTCTGAATATTTGAACAATGTGGATGATTACTACAAGTAGTCTACATGAATTATCAACCTCAAATGAATTATAATAATGATAAGATTAATATAATAAAGGGCTTCCCTGGTGGCTCAGAGGTAAAGAATCCGCCTATAATGCAGGAGACACAGGAGACGTGGGTTCTGTCCCTGGGTTGGGAAAATCCCCTGGAGGAGGGCATGGCAACCTACTCCGGTATTCTTGCCTGGAGAATCCCATGGACAGGAGCCTGATAGGCTACAGTTCATAAAGTATCAAAGAGTTGGACACGACTGAAGCAACTTAACATGCATGCAATATAATAAAATCTCTCTTTGATAATTCAGAAGAAACTTCAAAATCTTGGGGTGGCTTAGGCTCACAAATGCAAGCAAGAATCATTATTCAATAGCACTGCAAAATAAATCTGATTATTCAGGTGTTCTGAGTGGTTTTGGATTCTGGATAAATAGATTTTTCTAGCCTTCAAAATACAAATATTCTTTGGTCTTCTCATACTCATCTTGTCAGACTATAATCATTATGGGATATCACAGGTATTTATGTATTTGGCTATGGTATTTTGTCAATAAAATAATCCACCTTATTGGTTCTATGTTTTTTGTTTGTTGAGGATTCTTGTCATATAGATGTATTCTTTAATAATGCAAAGTGAAGTCTTGACTGTCTAAACAGATTTTCTCAACCTTGCCCTCTTGTAATGGTAAGAGAGGATAGACAGTTCAGTCCTCTGTCAGCTCCTGACCATTTGCTTAATGCTCCCACTGAAGTAAGTATACTGAGATGGTGACAGTTCCCGGTGAGTTCTGCAGTGTTACCTAGAAAGAGCATGGGCTTTGTGGTCCTACCGACCCGTGGCTGAATTTTTCCTAGTTCTGTGACTTTGGGGAATTTATTTGAATGTTTCTGAGACTGAGTTACCTCATCTGTACAACAGAGATAATAATACGTACCTGCTGCAGAGACTGCTAATGTTTTACTTTTATTCTTGGGCACAATAAACACTTTTGGCCTCTCTTGCAGACTGGTATGTCCAGGTCTGAATTCTTGCAGTGGAATGCTGGTTGGAAATGAAATGCGCCACTTCCTGCTTGACCTATAAAAATCCCCCAAGTGTGCTCTTCTTACATTTTCTTCATCCGCTGATTGGAAAGGACCCTAGAGACCACAGAGAAACAAGAACTTTAAGACAGAAGAAGCTTGGAACAGAGCCTGCTGCCACTCCTTTGCCACCCCATGAGATGTAAGCAAGAAATAACATTTATTTTGGTAAGTCGCTGACACTTGGAGTATGTTTGTTTCAGCAGTTAGTTTACCTCCTAATATACCTTTAGGATTAGTATAAGGATTACATGAGAAATATTTATTTACGTGACTGACGTAAATCAAGTGTTCAGTAAGTGATAGTTATTGTCATCATCCTTTACATGTATTGATTTAAGCATGTGAGCGTTCAGGCACTGCAGGTACCAGGATTCTCCCAAATGATCAGACCAATAGGATCTGAGTCAGCAGGTCTGACTTCTTGCTGCTCTTCTTGCAGTTAGACTGATTGGTACTTCTCAGATTCCTTAGAAGTATAAATGATTAATTCTTTTAGTTATAGATTTTTAAATTAAGTTGTAGTTGGCATATAACATTATATTAGTTTCAGGTATATAATGTTGTGATTTGATATTTGTATATATTGGGAAACAATCGCCATAGTATGTCTAGTCAACAGCCAGTTATAGATTTTGACATCACATATCTAGTCCTTTTGTTGGCCTGTTCATTTTATTTTCTGTCATTGTAACATGTGATACCCCTAACTTAAGTCACACTCTTTATACCTATAATTATGTACCATTTAGGATCCAGGGGAGAGAGACCAGACCAGTACTGTTCAATAGAAATACAGTGTAAGCCACAAACATAATTTTAAATTTTCTAGTAGTCACATTAAAAACAGTTTAAAGAGAACCCAAGTGAAATTAATTTTAATAATTATCTAGCCTAATATAGCCAACATTAACATTTTAACATGTAATCAGTATTCTTTGAATCTGTTTTTCATGCTGATTCTTTGAAATCAGTGTGTATATAACACTAACAGCATATTTTGACTTAGACTAGCCTGATTGCAAGTGTTCAGTAGCCACAGTTGTATAATGACTACCACATTAGACAGCTCAGGAACGGGCAAATGAGAAGGCCCATCACCAGTTAGGAAAAACTATGTAAATTATGTGCCACATTTTCTTTGTAGATGGAGAACAGCATTATTCTTATTGTTCTGGGAGAAAAGACGTGGAAGGGCAAACATTCACATCACCAGGTTCAGGAGATGGACATTTTACTTACGGGGTGTCGTTTCTCTGGAGATACAAGTCAGGAAACTTCTTTGCAGCTCAACTTTCTGTGGTACTTTGTATGTATTAGAAGCCTTTTCAACATGATGCTCAATGTTCATACAATTATATTTTCAACATTCGTAAATTTGTAATAAAAATATTTATAACTTTTATAGGAAAACTAACATTTTGAGCTTGTGTGCTAAGGGAAACCATACAAGAGCCTGATACACAGTGATCTTCAAAGTCTAAGTTAGTAATAAAATATTAATTTTTCTTAGGAAAAGTTAACTGCTCCTAGTCTCAGTTTTCAAAGGAAATTTAACTTTTTTTGTATAAAACATAGACTTTAGAAATCCACTACTGTATATTGAAATGCCCATCTATCCTTGTTTAATGAAAGCACAGGAATCACTTTCTGGTGTATAAAACAAAAAACAGAGTTTAATTTAAAGACATTGAATTTACCAAAGTAAACAATATTTGAATAATATGGTTGCTTTAAAGATGATGGGCAGTCACTCCCAGGAAGGAAATAATATGTTGCAAGTTTGAAAGAAAATGATTTTGTTAAGATGTCATTTCATGAAAAGGAATTAATATCTTTGATATTCAAAGCACCAAAATCAAATTTAATATACTGTGCTAGAGAAACCAGAGATAACATTTGATGGTTAGAAAAGATAGGATTTTAAGAAAAAAAAAGTTACCGTGTTTTTCTCTTCCATCATAGAAAGGAGATTAGATATGAGGCAAATTAGGGGGGAATTCAGGGGGAAAGTAATGTATATGAATCAGATGATATAAGGAAAAAATTAATAAAGTTAAATACAGATTGTTAAATGATAATGGGAAAAGGTCATATTTAATATAACTATATGTTTTTAAAAGCTATAGTCATGTTGTATAGTACATCCTCAGAACTCATTTATCTTCTTTTTTTTTTTAATTTTATTTTATTTTTTAACTTTACAATATTGTATTGGTTTTGCCATATATCGAAATGAATCTGCCACAGGTTTACATGTGTTCCCCATCCTGAACCCTCCTCCCTCCTCCCTCCCCATACCATCCCTCTGGGTCATCCCAGTGCACCAGCCCCAAGCATCCAGTATCGTGCTTTGAACCTGGACTGGCAACTCGTTTCATACATGATATTATACATGTTTCAATGCCATTCTCCCAAATCTTCACACCCTCTCCCTCTCCAACAGAGTCCATAAGACTGTTCTATACATCAGTGTCTCTTTTGCTGTCTCGTACACAGGGTTATTGTTACCATCTTTCTAAATTCCATATATATGCGTTAGTATACTGTATTGGTGTTTTTCTTTCTGGCTTACTTCACTCTGTATAATAGGCTCCAGTTTCATCCACCTCATTAGAACGGATTCAAATGTATTCTTTTTAAATGGGCCAAAGAACTAAATAGACATTTCTCCAAAGAAGACATACAGATGGCTAACAAACACATGAAAAGATGCTCAACATCAGTCATTATCAGAGAAATGCAAATCAAAACCACCATGAGGTACCATTTCACACCAGTCAGAATGGCTGCGATCCAAAAGTCTACAAGTAATAAATGCTGGAGAGGGTGTGGAGAAAAGGGAACCCTCTTACACTGTTGGTGGGAATGCAAACTAGTACAGCCACTATGGAGAACAGTGTGGAGATTCCTTAAAAAACTGGAAATAAGACCTACCTTATGATCCAGCAATCCCACTGCTGGGCATACACACTGAGGAAACCAGAAGGGAAAGAGACACGTGTACCCCAATGTTCATTGCAGCACTGTTTATAATAGCCAGGACATGGAAGCAACCTAGATGTCCATCAGCAGATGAATGGATAAGAAAGCTGTGGTACATATACACAATGGAGTATTACTCAGCCATTAAAAAGAATACTAATGACATTTTTAAGGCCACAGTATGTATTAGATGATTCTGACCTGAAGAAAAAATCCCTGATTATAATTACACTTTTGCTTTAGATAATTGGACTTTTTGTTTTCAAAACTGGCTGTGTGTGTGTGTGTGTGTGTGTGTGTGTTTGAAGGCACTGAGAAAAGAAAGTTTGGGGTAAGAAAGTTTAAAAAAAAGTTTTTTGTTAAATAAACTTAGGCCTGGGGCTTCCCCAATGGCTCAGCGGTAAAATAATCCGCTTGCAATGCAAGAGACTCAGGAGATGCGGGATCAACCCCTGGGTTGGAAAGATCCCCTGGAGGAGGATCTGGCAGCCCATTCCAGCATTCTTGCCTGGAGAATGCAATGGACAAAGGAGCCTGGTGAGCTACAGTGCATGGGGTCACAAAGAGTCGGATGTGACTGAGCACACACACACTCACACGAACTTAGGCTTAATCACTGTAGTTATAGTGCCTGATAGATAAAATTGCCTTGCCTTTAAGGAAGATCCATAATACTCAAAAAAGTTAATGCTTGTAATAAAATTTTAGCATAAAATAATCTTTTCATATCTTACATCGTTGGCTTTAACTTAAAATAAAGATATGTGGAAAATAAAGCAATATGACTTCTCAGAGAGATAATTTCTTTTACTTTCATTATCAAATAAATACTTGACTGAAGTAGGATAAAAATACTGATTTGTCTCTGTAAGACTTCAATCACTGCTTTGTGTGACTCCTACCCTGGATTTGCTATAGGTTTCTTGAAAGCTAGAGCCATAATGGCCCCTTGACCCAAGGAGCAGCTGGCTGTACAAGTCAGAGACAGAGTAGGGAGAATAATGAAAAACTTTGATTTCTATAGAGAAGACAGTGATTGAACTCTTCCTTGAAAGTTTAAATTTAGAGTCAGCATGTTTATTCATATAGCATGAAATAGGCAATCATGCCTTTTGCTGCTAATTGTGGATACCTAAATTGTGTGTTTTTGGCTTACTGTTATGGTCAATTTGGAAAAGAATAGTTTCATTATACAGTATCATCTACAGTATCCTTGGACTGTTCTGGAAGTATATGACATATGATTACTAAATTTTTATGACACCTAAGTATTGATGCTCCCCATAGTATTTAAAACTAATTTAACCATATTAATCTCCTAAATTCACATTTTAATGAAGCCAAAAATCCTAATAAGCTTCAAGTGCTTAAAGTTAATGCTGCAGGAAATAGTTCATGAGATTTCTTCATTTATTAAAAAAATTAAAAATGGCTCTCTTGAGGTATGTATGCATCAAGTATGGAAAGGTATGTACAGTCTATTAAAATTTAGCATCACACATATGTTTATAGCTTTGTTGCTCAAACACTTTGATATGAACTGGTTTATGTGTGAAAAACATGAATTTCTATCTCATCATGCTGACTAGAAACTTCTTCAGATTGTCCAGTGGCTTGAGAGAACTCAGTTTAACATTTTAAAGTGTCAGTTCCCCAAAATGTATGTTACTTAATAAGTTTTGTACTTAAATATTACTGTTTTCACAGATAATATTTTAAAAGACTTGATCCTCCATATTGCTAGGTTGTATTATTTTCCTCAACTATTCACGGCTTTTCCTGTAGGAGGATTAGCTTTCTCAGCCCTGGCTTGCCCCTGTGCTCTTCTTCAGCTAATGTGGACATGAATGGTAGATATATATTATCTAAGGAAAACTGTTACTTGCTGTCAATCGTTCTTTTTTTCACAAGAAGTGTTCATCACAGATGGGGATGTTCCTTCTGCTTGGCTCCTAGAAATATGTGTGGGACAGAACCACAGTCAGTCTCCAGCCAGTTTATGATGTGATGTTAGCCAGAGATAAACCATCATTCTTATAAACAACAAGATTTGAGGGTTGCTTCCTAACCACAGCAGAAACTAGTGAAAACTGACTTCTCAGACTATAATTATAGCCTGTGTTGAAAGAAAAAAAGGAAGAGGCTTAGGAGGTCTATAACTATAATTTAACTCTGCTCCACCAACCTCCACTTCAGCCTACAATTGCTTGGGTCCAATCCATTCTTTTTTTTTTTTTTTTCCCCTTGAGAATTTGAACTAAAAGACATAGAATGTTGTGTTCAGTTATGGTGGACTTGAGTTGAAAGGTGTTGAAGAGGAAGGTTAGAGGTGGCTTTATGAGTCAAAGTTATGAGGCTGCAGGCGGTATGAGTGAAAGCTAGTATGCAAGTTATGATAACAGCATTTACTGAGAGCTCACTCTGGGCACACATTGCTTCAAGCACATTCTGTCTCTTTTGACCCTCATATGCATGCTTATGAACACAGCCCATATTGAGACTTACAATTGCAATCAGATCAGATCAGATCAGTCGCTCAGTCGTGTCCGACTCTTTGCGACCCCATGAATCGCAGCACGCCAGGCCTCCCTGTCCATCACTAACTCCTGGAGTTCACTCAGACTCACGTCCATCGAGTCAGTGATGCCATCCAGCCATCTCATCCTCTGTTGTCCCCTTCTCCTCCTACCCCAAATCCCTCCCAGCATCAGAGTCTTTTCCAGTGACTCAACTCTTCGCATGAGGTGGCCAAAGTACTGGAGCTTCAGCTTTAGCATCATTCCTTCCAAAGAAATCCCAGGGCTGATCTCCTTCAGAATGGACTGGTTGGATCTCCTTGCAGTCCAAGGGACTCTCAAGAGTCTTCTCCAACACCACAGTTCAAAAGCATCAATTCTTCGGCACTCAGCCTTCTTCACAGTCCAACTCTCACATCCATACATGACCACTGGAAAAACCATAGCCTTGACTAGACGGACCTTTGTTGGCAAAGTAATGTCTCTGCTTTTCAATATGCTATCTAGGTTGGTCATAACTTTCCTTCCAAGGAGTAAGTGTCTTTTAATTTCATGGCTGCAGTCACCATCTGTAGTGATTTTGGAGCCCAGAAAAATAAAGTCTGACACTGTTTCCACTGTTTCTCCATCTATTTCCCATGAAGTGGTGGGACCAGATGCCATGATCTTTGTTTTCTGAATGTTGAGCTTTAAGCCAACTTTTTCACTCTCCTCTTTCACTTTCATCAAGAGGCTTTTTAGTTCCTCTTCACTTTCTACCATAAGGGTGGTGTCATCTGCATATCTGAGGTTATTGATATTTCTCCCGGCAATCTTGATTCCAGCTTGTGTTTCTTCCAGTCCAGCATTTCTCATGATGTTCTCTGCATATAAGTTAAATAAACAGGGCGACAATATACAGCCTTGACGAACTCCTTTTCCTATTTGGAACCAGTCTGTTGTTCCATGTCCAGTTCTAACTGCTGCTTCCTGAAAAGATCATGGTGCTTTGTCATCACTTCTCTAGTGGGAGCACATACCAAGTATGATTTCAAATAATAACAATTAGTTGCAAAAATTACTTCTTTAATGACTATTTTGATGCTTTTTCATACCCATTAAAATGTTTTATCATTTCATCTTGACAACCCTGCTTTGCTGGTACAATGAGTAATCCTTATTCTGTCTACAGGGTAACATATCATTACATTTGAAATAGGTACTAATTATTATTACGTTTTATAAATAACAGAAGCCTGAAGAGGTTAAACTGTTTGTCTATGGTCTTTTAGATAGTAAGGGTTAGAATTGAGGTTCAAGCTCAATTTTATAATAGGTATCAAAATCAGTGTACTCAGCCATGGCAGGAAAAAAAAAAAGATTAGCGGCTAGGCAGCTCCTGAGAGACAGCAAGAAGGATCTATGCTCTTTTATTATTATTTTTCTGCTGCTCTGTGCTACATGTGGGATCCTAGTTCACCAACCAGGGATCAAACCTGCACTCCCTGCAGTGAAAGCACAGAGTCTCAACCACTGGACTTCGAGGGAAGTCACAGGATCTATGTTCTGGATTTCCCAGTTTCTAGTTCCCAAGAAGCCTGGCTATACTTAATATACTGCTTTTACATGTAGGGTGGGGTTGGGGGAAGGGAAGGGAAAGGGAGGCCAAGAAAAATGCCCTCATCCATTTGCTTTTAGTGTTACTCTCCATTAGTGGTATCCTTAGCACTACTAAATTTTACTAGGTTTTATAAAATGACTGTTCAGCTTTCACCAAAGTCTTCTTTCTCAAAGGCCACAGACATGATTGCAGATAGCTAGGCTGGGGCAGATTGAACGACACCTATGCAGAATGTGTAAAAATTTGGCAAACTAAGACTTTGTTACTTGATCAAACTTATTGTGCCTGGTTCTTCTGCCTCTTAGAATACGTCCTGTCTTCTGTTGTTCCTTAGTACCTCATGTAAAAGTTTCTCTAGTGTAGCGACTCAGTTTCTCAGATATAGCTTGTCCATTTCTGAGCCCAAATGGTAGTGTTAAGAGTATTTATTCTCTAATCAGACTGCTTTCAATAGCATTACCTGCTAGGCATATGACCTTGGATAAATTACTTCCTAAGTCTCTGTTAAAGTACCCACCACATTGGGCTGTTGGGAAGCTTGAGTGAGTGAATACATGTAAGTTCCTGGCACAGGCTGAGTGATGAATGGATATTGACTGCTTTGTTATTTATCGTTTACTTACAGTGCCTACTGCGCTTGTTGGTGTTGAGTCGCTAAGTTGTGTCCAACTCTTCTGTGACCCCATGGACTGTAGCCCACTTGGCTCCTCTCTCCATGGGATTTCCCAGGCAGGAATACTGGAGTGGGTTGCCATTTCCTTCTCCAGGGGCTCTTTCCAACTCAGGGATCAAGCCCAAGTTTCCTGCATTGCAAGTGGATTCTTTACCACTGAGCCACCAGGGAAGCACTAGTGTGCTTACAGACTGATAATCCTTTGAAATAACTTTGAGGCCTACAGTTTCCAATCTGATAGTTTAGAAGCCCAGAATCTAAATTCATCAAAATGCTTTAAGCCTTTAAGGTATTTTGATTTTTCTCTTAAAAGGGAGTTGAAATATTGAAAGGATCTTTCAAGTCAAGTCTCCCCTGAAGGCCTCTGTGTTGCTGTTCTCACTGGCCAACATTATTCAGTTTCACTGCAGGGCATGGTGCAAAGGAATTCCTTACTCTAATTGTAGCTGGATTGACCCTGGTGAGGGCTACCTGGCGTGCCTGCTTAGTTGCTCAGTCATGTCTGACTCTTTGTGACCCCATGGACTGCAGCCCACCACGCTCCTCTGTCTGTGGATTTTCCAGGAAAGAATACTAGAGTGGGTTGCCATTTCCTATTCTGGGAGATCTTCCTGATCGAGGGATCAAACTCATGTCTTTTGCGTCTCCTGCACTGGTAGGCAGATTCTTTACCACTGTGCCACCTGGGAAGATGCTTCTAAGGATATCCTATAGGGACTAAAATTCAAGACCTTCCGCTGTCTAATTTTGATCTGAGATTTTAAGACTTAAAGTTTTGCCACATCCTTCCCTTTTATACTTCATGGGCTTTTGGTAATTGGTGGTGGAGTAGGGAGCTTCCCCTTGTGAATCACAAGGCATGGGCAAGAATTCTAGGTTCTCTAGAGGAGCGGGATGGGGGCAGTGGGAGGGAGATTTAAGAAGAAGGGGATATATGTATACATATAGCTGATTCACTTTGTGGTACAGCAGAAACTAACACAGCATTGTAAAGCAATTATACTCCAGTAAAAAAAGAAAAAAAAAAAAAAAGAATTCTACGTTCTCTATCATCTGCAAGTGCAGCCTCTGAGCTGTTAGGAATCTTCAGCTTGGGGTATCCAAAGCATGCAGCCATATTGACTATAGAGTTTAGACTAGTGATTTTCAAATTTCAGCATGCATCAGAATCACTTGGAGGGCTTATTAAAACATAACTGTTGTTCTTTGTGTTCTCAATTTCTGATTCATTAGCTTTAGGTGGGGTCTGAAATGAACATTTCTAACTAGTTCCCCAAGATATGATGTTGCTGGTCCAGATATCTAGAAATATTCCTATAATTGTTATGCTGAAAAGTGTTTAAAATGTAAATTGTGTCTTCTCTTCATAGAGATTTTGCCACTCAAGAATCTTTTTATTAACCAATATCACATCAAATATGGGTACATTTGACCAGCAGACACAACTCTAAAAAAGTTATTGATAGGGACTTAACATTGAATTTGCTCTCGGAAACCAAGGTATTTAATTAAAGCATTCATTTGTATGCTTTTTATTTTGTAATCATAAAAGTTAAACTGAAGTATATCTGCATGAAGTACAAAGATAAGAAAAGTCAAATTTAACAATATAAAACAGATTTTTTTTTTAGTGATTGAAACTTTTAATCTAAAGGTATTTTTTTCAACTTTACTGAAGTATGGTTGACAAATAAAAATTGTGTTTATTTAGATTGTACCATGGGCTTCCCAGGTGGTGCTAGTGGTAAATAATCTGCCTGTCAATGCAGGAGATGAAAGAGACATGGGTTCGATCTCTGGGCCAGGAATATCCCCTGGAGGAGGGCATGGCAACCCACTCCAGTATTCTTGCCTATAGAATTCTACGGACAGAGGAGCTTGGCAGGCTACAGTCTGTAGGGTTGCAAAGAGTCAGACATGACTGAATCGACTTAGCACACACACATGCAGGTTGTACAATATATGAGTTTTCTAAAGGTATGTAATGTAACATAGTGAAATGATGACCACAGTCCAATTAATTAACACATCCATTGCATCACGTGGTTCATGGTGGTGGTTTAGTTAATAAGTCGTGTCTGACTCTTGTAATCCTGTGGACTGTGGCCCGCCAGGCTCCTCTGTCCATGGGATTCTCCAGGCAAGAATGCTGGAGTGGTTTGCCATTTCCTTCCCCAGGGATACTGAAACAAATTTTTAAGAAGAATAAGGCAGCTTTACTTTCTATGTTTTAGTTGCTCAGCCGTGTCCTACTCTTTGCGACCACTACTAGAATGGCTTGCCATTTCCTTCTCTAGGGGATCTTCCCAATCCAGGGATTTAACCCATGTCTCTTGTGTCTTCTGCATTGGCAGGTGGATTCTTTACCATCTGAGCCATCAGGGAAGTCCAGGTTTACTTTGAGGGACTATATTTTTTATTGGCATCAAAATATACTGTAATCTAATTTGAAAGGCCTACAATACCACTGCTGAAACAATAGTCTTTGCTGAACACTAATGAATGAGACTTGAACATATTTACTCCCAACAAGTCAATGTGCTCAAGAGGTATGTGAATTGATATTAATGACAAACATGTATTAATTGTTTATTATATGCCAGGCATTGTGCCAGATTCTTTTCATGTACCAACTCTTTTCATCCCCATCAGTTCAGTTCAGTTGCTCAGTTGTGTCTCTTTGCGACCCCATGAATCGCAGCATGCCAGGCCTCCCTGTCCATCACCAACTCCCGGAGCTCACTCAGACTCACGCCCATTGAGTCAGTGACGCCATCCAGCCATCTCATCCTCTGTTGTCCCCTTCTCCTCCTGCCCCCAATCCCTCCCAGCATCAGACTCTTTTCCAATGAGTCAACTCTTCGCATGAGGTGGCCAAAGTACTGGAGTTTCAGCTTTAGCATCATTCCTTCCAAAGAAATCCCAGGGCTGATCTCCTTCAGAATGGACTGGTTGGATCTCCTTGCAGTCCAAGGGACTCTCAAGAGTCTTCTCCAACATCACAGTTCAAAAGCATCAATTCTTCGGTGCTCAGCCTTCTTCACAGTCCAACTCTCACATCCATACATGACCACAGGAAAAACCATAGCCTTGACTAGACGGACCTTTGTTGGCAAAGTAATGTCTCTGCTTTTCAATATGCTATCTAGGTTGGTCATAACTTTCCTTCCAAGGAGTAAGTGTCTTTTAATTTCATGGCTGCAGTCACCATCTACGGTGATTTCAGAGCCCCCCAAAATAAAGTCTGATACTGTTTCTACTGTTTCCCCATCTATTTCCCATGAAGTGATGGGACCGGATGCCATGATCTTCGTTTTCTGAATGTTGAGCTTTAAGCCAACTTTTTTACTCTCCTCTTTCACTTTCATCAAGAGGCTTTTTAGTTCCTCTTGACTTTCTGCCATAAGGGTGGTGTCATCTGCATATCTGAGGTTATTGATATTTCTCCCGGCAATCTTGATTCCAGCTTGTGCTTCTTCCAGTCCAGCGTTTCTCATGATGTACTCTGCATATAAGTTAAATAAGCAGGGTGACAATATACAGCCTTGACGTACTCCTTTTCCTATTTGGAACCAGTCTGTTGTTCCATGTCCAGTTCTAACTGTTGCTTCCTGACCTGCATACAGATTTATCAAGAGGCAGATCAGGTGGTCTGGTATTCCCATCTCTTTCAGAATTTTCCATAATTTATTGTGATCCACACAGTCAAAGGCTTTGGCATAGTCAATAAAGCAGAAATAGATGTTTTTCTGGAACTCTCTTGCTTTTTCCATGATCCAGCGGATGTTGGCAATTTGATGTCTGGTTCCTCTGCCTTTTCTAAAACCAGCTTCAACATCAGGAAGTTCACGGTTCACATATTGCTGAAGCCTGGCTTGGAGAATTTTGAGCATTACTTTACTAGCATGTGAGATGAGCGCAATTGTGCAGTAGTTTGAGCATTCTTTGGCATTGCCTTTCCTTGGGATTGGAATGAAAACTGACCTTTTCCAGTCCTGTGGCCACTGCTGAGTTTTCCAAATTTGCTGGCATATTGAGTGTAGCACTTTCACAGCATCATCTTTCAGGATTTGGAATAGCTCAACTGGAATTCCATCACCTCCACTAGCTTTGTTCGTAGTGATGCTTTCTAAGGCCCACTGGACTTCACATTCCAGGATGCCTGGCTCTAGGTGAGTGATCACACCATCGTGATTATCTGGGTCGTGAAGATCTTTTTTGTACAGTTCTTCTGTGTATTCTTGCCATCTCTTCTTAATATCTTCTGCTTCTGTTAGGTCCATACCATTTCTGCCCTTTATCGAGCCCATCTTTGCATGAAATGTCCCCTGGTATCTCTAATTTTCTTGAAGAGATCTCTAATCTTTCCCATTCTGTTGTTTTCCTCTGTTTCTTTGCATTGATCGCTG
This sequence comes from Bubalus kerabau, assembly GCF_029407905.1. Classification (NCBI taxonomy): domain Eukaryota; kingdom Metazoa; phylum Chordata; class Mammalia; order Artiodactyla; family Bovidae; genus Bubalus; species Bubalus kerabau. Next base: position 26,286,753 of record NC_073632.1, on the reverse strand, counting down.
AGGAAGGCTTTCTTATCTCTTCTTGCTATTCTTTGGAACTCTGCATTCAGTTGCTTATATCTTTCCTTTTCTCCTTTGCTTTTTGCTTCTCTTCTTCTCACAGCTATTTGTAAGGCCTCCCCAGACAGCCATTTTGCTTTTTTGCATTTCTTTTCCATGGGGATGGTCTTGATCCCTGTCTCCTGTACAATGTCATGAACCTCATTCCATAGTTCATCAGGCACTCTATCTATCAGATCTAGGCCCTTAAGTCTATTTCTCACTTCCGCTTTATAATCATAAGGGATTTGATTTAGGTCATACCTGAATGGTCTAGTGGTTTTCCCTACTTTCTTCAATTTCAGTCTGAATTTGGCAATAAGGAGTTCATGATCTGAGTCACAGTCAGCTCCTGGTCTTGTTTTTGTTGACCGTATAGAGCTTCTCCATCTTTGGCATATGACCATTTAAAATAGATATTGATGTCCTTATTTTAACAATGAGAAGACTGAGGCTCAGAAAATGATTGGCCTTGGTCGTATGTCTAGGTATTATTTGTGTGAAATTCTCACTCTCAAGTTTATGCTTCTAATCAGTATTCTATACAGATTTTAGTGCAGGGAGGAACTGAGAAGTCACTGCATTGTCACCTTTTAACAACCTTTCCTCCTTCAGAGGACTCACTCTTACCCCTCATGTACACCGCTTCTAGTACATTTCTAGTCATTTATCTCTATTAAGAGATTTCATTTTTCATTTGCATGTGAGAAAGAACATTTACATGAATGTGTTTGTTCTGGCCTTTTAATCTTTTCTTTTTTGTTAATTAAAGGCTCTGTTTCTTATTCAAGAAATTTTAGGCAGTATTATGCAGGAGACTTTTTTTTTTGAATAAAGTAAAATCTTTTTTTTGGCCACACTGTGAAGCATGTGGAATCTTAGTTCCCCAACCAGGTGTTGAACCTGTGCCCCCTGCAGTGGAAGAGTGGAGTCTTAACTGTTGGACTGCCAGTTAAGTCCCAAACTAAAATTCTTGTTTCTAAAATCACGAGATTCCTGAGGTTAAGTCTAAAAGCTGACCTGCTAGTATTACACTATTTGGATTATTTGGATCGTAGGAAAGAAAGAGTGGAATTCTTGGTTCTGTTGCATTCTTTCCTCTGGCCCTGCTCCTGATTAGCTCTGTGAAATTGGCCAAGCCACCTGCCCTACTTACATCTTAGATTCCTCATTTACCTTTTATTCTATGCCTTCGTATTTTGGTACTTCTGTAGCATGATCTTCTCTCTGAACACAATGTTTACTCATCAAAGGGTGAGTACTTTCAATAATCAAGCTTATTTTATTAGTGAAAAGCAAAGAGACAGTGTTGAGGACTAAAATTGCATTGCATGCATCTTATGTATACCTCTAACTTACTTTATAGTCCAATTTATTGTGTTTATTTCTTGTTGTAGGGAGATAGTTTTTATAAGAACTATTCTGTTCTGTTGTTTCCTTTTTTTTTCTCACCAAACATTCTATGAACATTACTCTTGAAATGCTTGATCCGAGCTAAGTTGACAAGTGCTTATTTTCCTTCCTGAAGCAAAAGTCCATTAACTCTTCAAAAGGTTTCACACCATAAGATTTCCATTACTCCAAATATTCTCTCTAATTCAGATTGACAGGCTTCCCACTCCATCAAACACTTGATAAAATATTGTGTTATTTGTGTCTTCAGAAAAGCATGACAAAAAAAGTGTAAAGCAATGCATATATAAATTTCACTTCTAGACTAACGAAAACCAAAAAAAAAAAAAAAACCAAGAAAAATGAAATTATATGTTCTTTCAGCAATTACTTTATTCATTAATTAAATATTTATTAGAAAAAATTTTTGACATGTATACACTGCTAAAGCTGGCTTAAAACTCAACATTCAAAGAACTAACATCATGGCATCTGGTCCCATCACTTCATGGCAAATAGATGGGGAAAAAGTAGAAACAGGGATAGATTTTATTTTCTTGGGCTTCAAAATCACCGTAGTCAGTGACTGTAGCCATGAAATTAAAATATGGTTGCTCCTTGGAAGAAAAACTATGACAAACCTAGACAGCATATTAAGTAGAAATATCACTTTCCTGACAAAAGTCTGTATAATTTTTTTGAAAACTGAAAAAGCTATGGTTTTTCCAGTAGTCATGTATGGATGTGAGAATTGGACCATAAAGCAGGCTGAGGACTGAAGAATTGATCCTTTTGAACTGTCGTGCTGGAGAAGACTCTTGAGAGTCCCTTGGACTGCAAGGAGATCAAACTAGTCAATCCTAAAGGAAATCAACTCTGAATATTCTTTGGAAGGACTGATGCTGAAGCTGAAGCTCCAATACTTTGACCACCTGATGCGAAGGGCTGACTCTTTGAAAAAGACCCTGATGCTGGGAAAGATTGAGGGCAGGAGGAAAACGGGGCAGCAGAGGATGAGATGGTTAGATAGCAACTCAATGGGTATGAGTTTGAGCAAACTCTGGGAGATAGTGAAGGACAGGGAAACCTGGTGTGCTGCAGTTCATGGGATCGCAAACAGACACAACTTAGCGACTGAACAACAACAATAACAACAATACACTGCCATATTTATATTTATTTATTATTTTTGGGACTTCCCTGGTGAGTTAGATGGTAAAGAATCTGCCTACAGTGCAGGAGACCTGAGTATTTTTGGCTCTGCTGGGTCTCCATTATTGCACGTGGGCTTTCTCTAGTTGCGGAGAGCAGGAGTCACTCTCTAGTTTGGTGTGTGGGCTTCTCATTGCCGTGGCTTCTCTTGTTGTGGAGCATAGGCTCTAGGTGTGCGGGCTTCAGTAGTTGTGGCACAGGTGCTCATTAGTTGTTGCTCGAGGGCCCTAGAGCACGTGGGCTTCAGTAGTTGTGGTGCACAGGCTTTGTTGCTCTGCTGCATGTGGAATCTTCCCAGACCAGGAATTGAACCATGTTCCCTGCATTAGCAGGTGGGTTCTTACCCCTGTGCCACCAGCGAAATCCGAATTCAGTATTTATTGAGCGCTCGCTATGAGTGGGACACTGATGCTGAAAGACTCAGATCATCTTTTATAACATTTGAATGTACATGATTTTTACCATGGCTTTCCTGGTAGTTATACAGATATTTTCATCAGGATAAAAAAAAAAAGTTTATTAAAGTAATTGGAGATAATATTCTCTCCTTGTACTGTAGTCTCATTGAACACCTCACTCTCAAGGCCTCACCTTCCACATGCATGGAAGTTTATCAAAGCATTTTCCTAAATGAAGACAGTTTCCTAAATGGAACTCCAGTACCAGTGGTTAATAATACTTTACGAAATATTACATTTATTTCATTTCATATGTATACATGTATTTCATTTAAAAAATAAAGCTAGTAAAATCCTCTTGTTCTGTCTGTTCTTCCCTCCCTCCCCTCAGTTGCTGACCTTTTTCCTGTCTCCATACATTTGCCTTTTCCAGAATATCATGTAAGTCGAGATCATACAAAACCTATTCAGATTGGCTTCTTTCACTTAGTAATACCCATTTAGATTTCTTTCTTTTTTTTTGGCTTGATAGCTCATTTTATTTTAGTGCTTAATTATATTCCTTTGTCTGAATAGACCACAGTTTATCTTTCCATTCACCAACTGAAGTACATCTTGATTGCTTTCAAGTTTGGGCAATTACAGAAAAGTTACTGTAAACATCTCTGCACAGGTTTTAGTGTGGATTTAAGTTTTCAACTCCTTGGCTAAATATCAAGTAGTGCATTACTGGATTGTATATTAAGAGTATGCATAGTACAACTAAGTTGTCACATTTTATCAATAAAATATCAATAAAAGAGTGAAGGAAGATATTGGACATTTATCAGTAAATTGTATTCACCTTTCACTGACTGATTTACTGGAAGCTTAGCTTAGGAATATTAAGTACTTTAATTTAGATTTTACTTGGGGGATTGAAGAAGCGTCGGCTCTTCAAAATCGAAATTATTACATCAAGTTTTTTTCTTACATTAAGTTGTTTGCTATATAAAAAGTGAGTTGTAATATATTCTTATTAAAACTGCCTCTTTTGTCACAGTGTTGTATTGTTTAATATGTAATCGTTAAAATATGCATTGTGTAAGAAAGGTGAATTTATAGTAAAATAAAATTTTCCCAATTTTTTTCCTGATTTTCTTTTTTCAGGTGAATCTACTGTCTTATGTCTTAGTGATAATCACTGTTGTGGTTCTTATGAATATAAGAGATATGCTTGCTTAGCTACCTAAGTGTAAGAGTGAGATAGACACTCAGGAGTCAGTGGTAAATCATTTGAGTCATTTACAGTTTGGTGTGAATGTGCTTATTACATCCTTCCCTCAAAGAAGGTTTTTATAATGCATGAAACAGGGCATTGGGACAACTCTGAGGGATGGGATTGGGAGGGAGCTGGGAGGGGTTCAGGATGGGGGTGGGAGGGGTTCAGGATGGGGGGCACATGTATACCCATGGCTGATTCATGTCAGTGTATGGCAAAACCACTACAATATTGTAAAGTAATTAGCCTCCACTTAAAATAAATAAATTAATTTAAAAAAAAAGAGAGGAAGAAGATCCTGGATATCTTTAAAGGGTAAATGGAAGGCAGTAGAAGTGGTAGGTAGAACTGAAGACAAACTTCATCTTCTTTGTAATTTTATTTAGCACTCACTGTACTAGAATGTTTGGAGAAGGCAATGGCACCCCACTCCAGTACTCTTGCCTGGAAAATCCCATGGACGCAGGAGCCTGGTAGGCTGCAGTCCATGGGGTCGCGGAGAGCCGGACACGACTGAGCGACTTCACTTTCATTTTTCACTTTCATGCACTGGAGAAGGAAATGGCAACCCATTCCAGTGTTCTTGCCTGGAGAATCCCAGGGAGGGGGGAGCCTGGTGGGCTGCCGTCCATGGGGTCGCACAGAGTCGGACACGACTGAAGTGACTTAGCAGCAGCAGCAGCAGCATACTAGAATGTTAGTTTTGTTGGAGTCTGCCATTAAACCATTAGGTAACAAAGTGATTTACAAATTCTGAATTTTCAGAAAGAATATTTTAAAATATAGTTTTGATTATTTTGAATTCTGCTCAGTGTCTCTGCATAGTTCAGTCTGCATCTGCCTATTTTGATGTTTTGAATAACCTTGCCTTTTTGATTATTTAAATATTTAACTCTGGTTTATGTCTTATAGCATCGTAACCAGAATTCATTTTCATGCTATTTTTTTTTTTTCTGCTTTCAAGCATTCTTTACTGTAGATTTTTCTTCAGAAATTTTGGAAGTACTTTAAGGTAAAAACAGAATTCTTTTGTTTTAACTTTTTATTTTGGAAAATTTAAGACATATATCAAAGTAGATAGAATATCATAGTGTATGTATATCCATGTACCATCACTCAGTTTCAACAGTTACCAACTCATGCCAATGTTATTTTGTTTTTGCCTTCACCAGCTTCCTTTGTCATATTATTTTGAGGCAAAAGCCAGGTATTATATAGTTTCATCCACACTTATTTCTCTAATAGTGACCAAGTATTTTTAAAAATCATGATGAAGTCATGAATTAAATATATTTGATGTCTTTTAGGGCTTCCCTGGTATCTCAGATGGTAAAGAATCTGCCTGCAATGCAGGAGGCCTGGGTTTGATCCCTGGATTGGAAAGATCCCCTGGAGAAGGGGGGAGAATCCATGGACAGAGAAGCCTGGAGTGCTATACAGTCCATGGGGTCACAAAGACTCAGACACGATTGAGTGACTAAGCACAGTGCATGATGTCTCTTAGTCTACTACAGTAAGTATCTTTACTGATGCTTACATTGTTCTATATTTGACTGGTAGGTGCCTCTCTTTGGGTTGGTTTCCGAGCTCTTTTGATTAGTAGTCTCCCTTTTCAGAGTTTTTGATCATTTCCTTTCTGTCTGTTGTGACAGAATGTCCAGACTCATCTTATACATTTCCTACTCTATACTTTTGGTAAGTTTTTCCTTCACTGAATTCTTTATAGTGAGGAATGGAATTTCAAAACAAGAATTTGGGTGGGAAGGCTGCTCTTTGTTCAAAAAGACTTTCATTTTAATATTTACAAGCTTTACTGTTTATATTCTCTGTTTTATAATATTTATTTTACATATTTGTGTGTAAATGAATTACTGTATTCTATTATGTGAAGCCACGATGTATACCATGAACTACCTAGTTAATGATATTTATTTTGAAAAAAGTCACCTAAACTATTAAATGTCTGTCAGATAAAATATCCATTTCAAATATGCTATTTTCTTCAGTATCCCAAAGAAAATTGGAGTCTTCAAAGAAAATTAACGGAGTCTTCATGTTTAGACTCTAAAGATGGGCTTTTGTGCTGGCTCAGTTGGTAAAGAATCTGCTTGTAGTGCAGGAGACCCAGGTTCAATGCCAGTGCTGGGAATATTCCCTGCAGAAGGGAATGGCTACCTTCTCCAGTATTCTTGCCTGGAAAATTTCATGTACAGAGAAGCCTGGTGGGCCACAGTCCATGGGGTCGCAAAGAGTTGGATGTAACTGAGTCACTAACACTTTGCATTCCTCTTAATTAATTTTTCCTATTGGCAGTTATGCATAGTTTTGTGGTATCACACTGTTCTTCATAACTTCTGTTATGATCTGGACATCATTATTATCTTGCTGCCTTACCAGCACCCAGAATTCTGAAGAACTGGTTTGAGGCTCAGAGCAAGGCAAATTTGTCTGAATAGTAGGGAGGAGATATGAGGAGTAGAGGCAAAGATGGTGATATAGTCTTAAGTTGCTTCTCTGTGGGTCTGGTGTCTGAGCCACACTGGGGAGTTCTCTGCACCTTCTCCTCTTTGCCTTATCCTGTCCAGTGCTAAATGAGATGTGGAAGCAAGTAAACACTAAAATATAAAGAGATGATGAAGTAGTTGGCATGGAATGGAAGTCAAAACAGTGCTGCTCTCTGGCCTTGTGTCTAGGGTAAGTTAGTCTCTCCAAGTCTGAGATTGCACGCTTTATCCCATTACTCTGTAATATTTTTTTAGACCATTTATACTATATGTGTATACAGTACCACATACTTTTTGAAAAAGTATTTGTGGTGTATCTTCTTTTTTCTAAAGTTCCATGAGAGCAGGAACCTTTTCCACTACTGACTCCTCAGTGCTTTGAATAGTCTTTAGAACAGAGTGAGTGCTCAATAAACATTTAATGAATTATTGCTGAGTTTTTGAGAAGACAAAATAAGATAGTGAATGTAGAAAGTTTAGCACTATGCCTACTATCACTTCATGGGAAATAGATGGGGAAACAGTGGAAACAGTGTCAGACTTTATTTTTCTGGGCTCCAAAATCACTACAGATGGTGACTGCAGCCATGAAATTAAAAGACTTTTACTCCTTGGAAGGAAAGTTATGACCAACCTAGATAGCATATTCAAAAGCAGAGACATTACTTTGCCAACAAAGGTCCGTCTAGTCAAGGCTATGGTTTTTCCTGTGGTCATGTATGGATGTGAGAGTTGGACTGTGAAGAAGGCTGAGCACCGAAGAATTGATGCTTTTGAACTGTGGTGTTGGAGAAGACTCTTGAGAGTCCCTTGGACTGCAAGGAGATCCAACCAGTCCATTCTGAAGGAGATCAGCCCTGGGATTTCTTTGGAGGGAATGATGCTAAAGCTGAAACTCCAGTACTTTGGCCACCTCATGCGAAGAGTTGACTCATTGGAAAAGAGTCTGATGCTGGGAGGGATTGAGGGCAAGAGGAGAAGGGGATGACAGAGGATGAGATGGCTAGATGGCATCACTGACTTGATGGACGTGAGTCTGAGTGAACTCTGGGAGTTGGTGATGGACAGGGAGGCCTGGCATGCTGCGATTCATGGGGTCGCAAAGGGTCGGACACGACTGAGCGACTGATCTAATCTGATCTGATCTGATGCCTACTATTCAGTGAGTGCTTGATAAATATTTTTAAAAGATTCTGGAGAACATACTTTCCATTTTGACTTGTCATCATAGCTTTTTAAATCTAGCTTATGACTTACAATAGTTAATAAATATTTTTAGTAAATGAATGGAAGGGTGAAATAAATGAATACTAGTGTTGCTATTGGAGCTGATTTTATAGAAGCAGTTCAGTTCAGTTCAGTCACTCATGTCTGACTCTTTGCAACCCCATGGACTGAAGCACGCCAGGCTTCCCTGTCCATCACCACCTCCTGGAGCTTGCTCAAACTCATGTCCATTGTGTTGGTGATGCCATCCAACCATCTCATCCTCTGTTGTCCCCTTCTCCTGCCTTCAGTCTTTCCAGCATCAGGGTCTTTTCCAATGAGTCAGTTCTTTGCATCATGTAACCGAAGTATTGGAGTTTCAGCTTTAGCATCAGTGATTCCAATAAATATTCAGGTCTGATTTATTTTAGGATGGACTGGTTTGATCTCCTTGCAATCCAAGGGACTCTCAAGAGTCTTTTCCAACACCACAGTTCAAAAGCATCAATTCTTTGGTGCTCAGCTTTCTTTATAGTCCAACTCTCATATCCATACATGACTATTGGAAAAACCATAGCTTTGGCTAGATGGACCTTTATTGGCAAAGTAATGTCTCTGCTTTTTAGTATGCTGTCTAGGTTGGTCATAGCTTTTCTTCCAAGGAGCAAGCTTCTTTTAATTTCATGTCTGCAGTCACCATCTGTAGTGATTTTGGAGCCCAAAAAATAAAGTCTGTCACTGTTTCCATTGTTTCCCCACCTATTTGCCATGAAGTGATGGAACTGGATGCCATAATCTTGGTTTTCTGAATGTTGAATTTTAAGCCACCTTTTTCACTTTTATAGAATAATTTTATATATTTTATTTATATATAAATAAAATATTTATATATTTTGTAGAATAAGCAAATGATATTTAGAAATATAGAAAGATGTCCCATTGTTGATCCAGACATCTGATATTTTTCTAAGTTTAATCAGTAGGTCATTATAAATAATAGGAGGAATCCCTTTATAGTGAACATATTTTCCCCTTTATAACAGTAACTTTTCCATATACATGTTTCAGAATTAAAAAAATTGTATTTGAATTGTGTTACTTCTGCTTGTTTACTACTTATTGATTTTTTTCCCTAATGGATTGCATTATTTAATGAATAGAGGACAGCAAACTCATTTTTAAAAAATTATTTCTTTATTTAAAAAATTATTTTTGGCTGTCCTGGATCTTCATTGTTCTGTGTGGACTTTCTCTAGTTTTTAGAGAGTGGGGGCTACTCTCTAGTTGTGATGCGAGAGCTTTTCATTGGTGGCTTCTCTTGTTGCAGAGTACGGGCTCTAGGTGCATGGGCTTCAGTAGTTGCGTCTTGAGGGCTCTAGAGTAAGGGCTCAGTAGTTGTGGCACAGGGGCTTAGTTGCTCTGAATCATGTGGAATCTTCCCGGACCAGGGATTGAACCAGTGTCCTCTGCATTGCAAAGTGGATTCTCAACCACTGGACCACCAGGGAAGCCCCAACTCCTTTTGCCTTAGCACATTTTTCCCATTTTGGCTTATCTAGGAAAAAAAAGACAATATAAAACAAACATTTGTGGATCAAATTAGCTATAATAAATGAGGTCCTTCTCATTCTCCTTATAGAAAAGCTCCAGTAGATCTAGAATCTCTGTTTCAAAGTATGGCCAATACTTACAGATGTGAATGGAAGAGGGGTCAGGTGATTCCCTCAGTATTATTCAGTTGTCAGACTACTTTGTTGCTTATAGAAGCCTCAAGCTTGCTTATAAAGATAAGATTTCCTTGGTGGAAGATAGGATCATTAGAATCCTTACTCCTAGTTGAGTTAAGATGAAGGGAGAGCTAATTTACATTGAAAGAGAATACTTCAAACTAGTTTCCTGTGGTACCTGAAGATTGTCCTGCCACTGTAACCTGAATGGAGACTGATGATACTGATCAAATTAAAAACTTAGGTATATCATATGACACCATAAGCAAAGTGAAAGAGAAGCCACAGACTGGAAGAAGATAAATACAGTGTATATAATAAACAAATGAGTAGTATTTAGACTAAGTAAAGAATTGTTTTTTAAAAAACTAATTTTAAAAAAAGGTTTTTTTGGCTGTGCTGGGCCTTTGTTGCTGCGCGGGTATTTCTCTAGTTGTGGTGAGTGGGGGCTGCTCTCTAGTTGCGGTGCACGGGCTTCTCTTCGGGGTCGTATCTCGTTGCGGTGCACGGGCTCTAAGGTGTGAAGGCTTCAGCAGTTGCGGCATGTGGGCACGGTAGTTGCGCCTGCTGGGTGAAGTTGTAGACATGCATGCCCTTCAACCCCTCAATTCCACTTCTAGGTCTAAAACACCCTAAAACAGTGCTTCTGCAACTTCAAGAGGGAAACAAATCAATTAGCAATGTTGCTAAAGTGCAGGTTGGGATTCATTAGATGGAGCCTGAGATTCTGTTTCTAAAGAGCTGCCTCCTGGTCCTTAGACAACACTTTGAGTAATCAGACAAGATTTCAGAGCAGTGCTATTCAATATTCCAGATTTCTGAGATGATGGAAATGTCCTCTGAGCTGTCCAGTAACTACTGAGTACTTGAAATATGGTAAGTGCAGGTGAGGAACTACTTCTTTTATTTATATGATTGAAGAAGCACAAGCTGGAATCAAGATTGCTGGGAGAAATATCAATAACCTCAGATATGCAGATGACACCACCCTTATGGCAGAAAGTGAAGAGGAACTAAAAACTTCTTGATGAAAGTGAAAGAGGAGAGTGAAAAAGTTGGCTTAAAGCTCAACATTCAGAAAATGAAGATCATGGCATCTGGTCCCATCACTTCATGGCAAATAGATGGAGAAACAGTGGAAACAGTGTCAGACTTTATTTTTTTGGGCTCCAAAATCACTGCAGATGGTGATTGCAGCCATGAAATCAAAAGATGCTTACTCCTTGGAAGGAAAGTTATGACCAACCTAGATAGCATATTGAAAAGCAGAGACATTACTTTGCCAACAAAGGTCCGTCTAGTCAAGGCTGTGGTTTTTCCAGTGGTCATGTATGGATGTGAGAGTTGGACTGTGAAGAAAGCTGAGCGCCGAAGAATTGATGCTTTTTTTTTTTTTTTAATTTTATTTTATTTTTAAACTTTACATAACTGTATTAGTTTTGCCAAATAGAATTGATGCTTTTGAACTGTGGTGTTGGAGAAGACTCTTGAGAGTCCCTTGGACTGCAAGGAGATCCAACCAGTCCATTCTAAAGGAGATCAGCCCTGGATTTCTTTGGAGGGAATGATGCTGAAGCTGAAACTCCAGTACTTTGGCTACCTCATGCAAAGAGTTGACTCATTGGAAAAGACTGATGCTGGGAGGCATTGGGGGCAGGAGGAGAAGGGGACAACAGAGGATGAGATGGCTGGATGGCATCACCGACTCGATGGACGTGAGTCTGAGTGAACTCTGGGAGTTGGTGATGGACAGGGAGGCCTGGCAACCCACTCCAGTGTTCTTGCCTGGCGAAACCCAGGGACAGGAGAGCCTGGTGGGCTGCCATCTATGAGGTCACCCAGAGTCAGACACGACTGAAGTGACTTAGCAGCAGCATCAGGGAGGCCAGGTGTGCTGCAGTTCATGGGGTTGCAAAGAGTTGGACACGACTGAGCGACTGGACTGAACTGAATTAAATTTAAATAACCACATATAGCTAGTGACTGTCATGCTGAACAGTGCAGCCTATAGCATATCCAGGGAACTTGTTAACAATATAAACTATCAGACCCAGTCTCAGACCTGCTGAATCAGAACCTGCATTTTAACTAGATGCTCAAATGATTTATATGCACATTAAAGTCTGAGAAGCACTGTCTGGAGAAATTTCTGCTCTTCAAGAGTCATACATTAGAATATGTTTCAGCATGTTAGTAGTGTGACAATGGACAAACTGTGGTGCTGTTTAATATACAGCAGTTAAAATGAATTATTTGCATGAACATGGATAAGCCTTGCAATAATATAGTATCAAATAAAAAAGCTATCTGAGAAAGATACATATATTATGATACTATTTTTATAAAATTTAAACATAAAAGAACCCATATATGTATATTGTTTGGAGATTTATACATATATGGTTAAATTATAAAAACTTTTATGGAAATGATGAGCAACAACTTTTGGACAGCTCCATCCATTTTGAGAGGGTTGGTAAGAATGGGAGAGGTAATGGGAGAGGAAGAATGCTGAAGACTTTAATTGTATTTTTGATGTTTTAGTTAAGCTAGGTAATGGGTATGCAAGTGTTTATTACTCTCTGTACCTTGTTGTTTATCTGAAAAATATTTTTTATATCTCCACCCTTAATTAAAATTTAATTTTGTACTGTTGATCCATTCTGAGTTTGGTGATTCTGAGGGTCATCATAAAGTTGAAGACCCTTTCTGTGAAAGTTCAAAGTCACTGAAGTTCTCTTTATAATTTTTCAAGCTGAAAAATGTCTTATTTGCAAACGGATTTAGATGAAAATGATCCAAATTTGGATGAATGCCTTAAAAACTGCTCATATAGTTGATTTCAAGCCTTTTTACTTTGAGGTTGGTAACAACCCCCAAATAACAACAGATGTATTAGTCCTGGAAGCACTTTTTTAAAAACTGCTGATTCTCACTAGCACAGAAATACCAAGAGCTTAATATGTCCACTGCTTGATTTTATTAGATGTTTATACCCACAGGCCTTGAAGAGTAAGAGCACCAGGGAGGATTTCTGCTTTATTTTTTCAGTGTTTCAGCGATCAGTCCCTCAGATAATTTCTTGGTGCCATGGCTACTATAAATTATCACCTTTGTATTCTGGAGTTACAGAAAATATCACTTATGTTCTAATTCCCTTTGAAATTGACTCTTGGTTTGGAATACAAATCTCTGTTTTGAATGCATTCAATCTGACTATATTGTTTGCTTGATTTCATCTATTGCTATGCTTTGAAATTCTTTATCTGTATTAGAATCGTCTGGTGATTTTTTTTTTTTTTTAAATCATGGACTCAAGTTTTAAAGATTCTACTTTAATTGATCTGGTACTTAAAAAAAGACTCCTTAGGAGATGCAAATTTGTAGCCATGTTGAGAGGCCCTGATTTCCTAAGATGTGTTTTCTTTGTTGCTCAGTATTTATTAACATTCCATCTCTGAATTCCTACATCTGTGTCCCTTAACACTGTGAGCATCAAATATTCTATAAGGAAAAAGTCCTTTAGAAAAAGGATGGCATCAAAATAGAGTTTTCTCAATCTAGGCTTCTGGAATGAGTACTCAATTTAGAAAGTTCAGGCTATCCCTGCAAAACAGAATTTGAGGAATGATTCAGTTTATTTAGTAAAAATATTGCTAGCTCTAGGAAACTAAGAGAGCCTTGTTTGGCTTTAGGCCTATTTGGTTTAAATTGACTAAGTAATTAAAGGTGATTTAACAGTGATTTGTATAGGTACTTTTTTCTTAGGAAACCAGGCTTAAAACTGATGTTATGTATATGTGTTCCTGTATGTGTCACTGTCTTAGCAAGAAGTATCACTATTTAATTATATCACTATAATTAAACTTTGTTCAGTTTTTATGTGATTTATTACTGTTTGTGAAAGAGTTATTTTATTTATGTTCCCTTGTAAATTTGTTGGTCAGTTTTTATAGTTTTACTGTATAATGAAGCAAATTGTTCAGAATATACTCCTGTATGTTCATTGTCATACTTATTTCTTTATATGAAAGAAATTACTTAAAAACCCGGAAGGTGAGTCTGTGGGACAATTAGTTTTCTTTTTTTCTGAAACAGCTAGTGCAATGTGGTATTTTCTGTATTACACTTATTCTTTTGAATATTTTTATTTTGAAGGGAAAATCTGTGACTCCCACCTTCTCTACTACCATCCATAACTGTTGCTAAAGTTAAGTAAACATCAAGTGGTCGAACAGTTAAGATCTTAATAATTATCACTTGGATGTCGAAGAACTGATTGAATATATTAATATTCCTAGATTTTGCATTAGGATAATTAACAGTCTAACAAACATTATTGATACAGAACCTAATTTGTGGAAGAAGTTTTTCCTTATAGGATACAAGACCTGGAGGGATTGTACATCTTCACCCTCTTTTTCTGGCAACTGAGGTTCTGAACTTATGTTAGTTAGCATTTCAATTTTTATTTTTTGATATTGTTTTATTTTAAAAGTTAATGCCCACTTTGACAATCCAGGAAGATACAGAGAAGAAAATGAAAATCACCCATCATTCCATTAGGGTTGACTCTTAATAGATGTCTAGAAATGGAAGTTAGTTCCTGGCTTGATTTCAGGGGTTATTCTGTTGAAAGTGGTAGATTCTTCTTGTTAGTATCATTTTTTCCCAATTTTGACTTTTTTCCTCACTGAGAACAATAGCCTAATTTCCTCTTGAAACACCTTAAATAATTTCAAAGAATTTAAACAAAACACTCATGTATGTTGTGTGTGAAATGAAGCAAATCCATTCAGTCTTTGCTCCTAATACTGATATTTCCCATCTACTGGGCAAATTTGTTTATCTTTTGGATCTTTCCAGTTTCTCTAAAAATCATTTAAATTTGTAGTGTAAATTATGACAGGAAACAAGCCTGTGAATAGAAAAAGATGAGTCAGCAGTATTCCGGTAATTTGTGTCTCTTCCACAGTCCTACAGATTTTTCAGAATTCAGCTGAAAATTTACCTTGCTTTCATTCACTGAAGTCCTCATGGGGTCTAGTACATTCATCTTTGTGAGTAAGTTTTGGAGATCTTCAGGGCCAGGGAGTTTATCTTTGCAATTTTCAATTGTATGACCTCTGCTCTATATCCCTTAGCGCTGTAAAATTCAGTTGGTTTTATACTGATTTGTTCTTGTAAATGACTCTGTGTCCTTTGGGTCTTTCATTTGTTTTTTTCTGAAGGACAAGTAAGCTCATTTTAGGGTCATGGGAGGAAAGGGGCAAGTCAAGTTTTCTGTTTCTTTAATATTTTTCTTGTTCCCCTTTCTTAACTCCCATGAGCTAGTATGGATTGTGCTTCTGGTTCTTATTTATTAAAGTTGAAAGAGTCTGACAAAGACCAGTTTTGGAAAAGACCTTTTGAGATTGCTGTATTGTCAGTGGCTCTCTGGGCATGACTTCTCCCATTTGTTGTGCCACTCAGGGCATTTCTTTGTGTGTTTCCTTTTATTTTCCAGCCACTTCATCTTTTGCAGCAATAATCTTCTGTGTGCTCTGGGTTATGGAAGTGTTCCTTTGAGGAGGTTTTACGGTTGCCTGTTATAGTGCAGTACAAGGTTTACCTGATCTAGACCATTTCTACTAGTTTTCCCCTTGGGATTTTTAGGGTTGTATGAGAATTTAGGCTGTACATCTGCATGCAATACAGGCCAGGTGCTCTGCTTTCTTACAGAAGATTCTGGTTTGGCCTGGGCCTGGGTTCGCTGCCCATATCTATGTGGATCTTAACCTCGGTGGGAGATGTTCTCCTGGCCAGGCCTTTTCCCAGGTCAGCGGTGGCTCTTGCCTGTGCATTGAGTCTTGCATCTTCATATCTGTCTCCTGGATATATTCATCCCAGTTACCTCTGTGAAATGCTCAAAAGCATTACTATTGGTTCTCTTTATCTATGGCATTTGACAATTTCCCTTACATGCTTCATTTATTTTTCCTCCTCCTCCTCCTCCTAAGTCGCTTCAGTCGTGTCCGACTCTGTGCGACCCCATAGACGGCAGCCCACCAGGCTCCCCCGTCCCTGGGATTCTCCAGGCAAGAACACTGGAGTGGGTTGCCATTTCCTTCTCCAATGCATGAAGGTGAAAAGTGAAAGTGAAGTCGCTCAGTCGTGTCCGACTCTTAGCGACCCCATGGACTGCAGCCTACCAGGGTCCTCCGTCCATGGGATTGTCCAGGCAAGAGTACTGGAGTGGGGTACCATTGCCTTCTCCATTATTTTTCCTATAACCTGGTAGTATTATGTATGTAATAATACATATAAAGAAAGAGAAAGAGAAGCTTTCACCTTCAGCTTAACCCACCACCTGGACTCAAAGTCTTAATTGTAGGCCAATGTTAATCTCATTCCTTGTGGTGGATATTGTTTGTTTCTTTCCACTACAAATACCTCCCTTATATCTTGCTAACTTTGTTCACAGTGACTGTGCTGAGCTAAAAACTACCCCACCTTCTCTTGCATCTAGAAATGGCCAGGTGACATACTTCTGGCCAAAAGACCAAGAATATGGAGAACAGATGTATTTAGCACTCTCTTTTTTCACTTTGTTCCAATCTTGATGCTAATTTATTGTTTGGAGCTACAGCAATGATTTTGTAAGCATGAGAATGAAGGTCAATGTTCTAAAAATGGTGAAATGGAAATCTAGAAAGAACTTTAGAAAGTGATAACATTGTTCAGAAATAGAATGAAAGGCAAGACAAACTTTTAGTTGCTTAAACCATAATTAATTAGTATTTTTATTGTTACTTGTGGATAAACACGTTTTTAATTGATACATTTCTGTACTAGTTGGGATATTGGCGTTAGATAGTCAAATATGAGTGGGGAGACTCTTACTGACAGATTTCTAAATTTCATTAGGTTATATGGTCTTCTGAATAGTAATTGACTAGCAATGTATTAAAATTTGTCAGATTAGAATTGTCAGAACTTATAGAAAAACAATAACACTTTGCCTATTGCATTGCTATTTTTAGGTTGAAGTTTGGCATATATTTATAATTACACAGTAAATTAAAATTCTTCTATATCAGCTTGGTGGCTTTTGACCTGGCTGGTTTCAGGATAAACTTGTTAAAGAAAATCTGCTGACTTCTGTTGCTTTAAAGACTGGAACTGTTCATTGTTTCTGCTTTATTTATACCTTTTAATTTTCAGCTTTTGCATTTCTCATGCATTTGAATAATATATAATGCTGCATAGCATTTTACATCAAAATAGCTGTATATGAGATAATAAATATGACCAGAAGTGAAAGTTTAAGAAACTAATAGAAAATAAATGATAAATAATTTACTAAATGACTGAACTTAAAAAAAATCCTGTTGTAAATAGATGAGGACTGGAAAAAGATTTTATTTTTATGTGGAAAATTCGGGTTAACATAACAACTTCCAGAAAGTGCTTTTGTTTTTGCTTAATGTATATTCCTCCTTTTGTGCAGTGACAAGACATTACATAAGATGGCAGTAGGAGATCATAAATGTTCCCTCTCAGAGTGACACATTGCAATGAATTGGCTGGTGAAGTATAATAAGCACGATTATATAATAGCTATTTTGCCAGATTTCTTACAATTATTATTTTCCTTGACTTTTTATCCCCCTTTTTAATGGAAAGAATAAAGCTTCTAATTTTGAGTTCACATACATTTTTAAAGGAATTATATACTATCGCTTTTCTGTACCTAACTCTCTAAAAACAAACCTTTGCTTGATTTTGTGGGGCTCTGACTTCCTATTGTAAATCAAGATTTTTTAGGACATTTTAGCATCTTAAGAATGGAAGTATTTTAGGACTTCCCTGGTGTCCAGTGGTTAAGCATCTCCTTGCTAATGCAGGGGACTTGGGTTCAGTCCCTGGTCCAGGAAGATCCCACATGCATGTGGCCCACGTGCCATAGCTACTGAAGCCTGCGTGCCCTAGAGGCTGTGCTATGCAGCAAGAGAAGCCGCAGAAGTGAAAAGCTCTTGCAATCCAGCTACAAAGTAGCCCTGCTCACCGCAGCTAGAAAAACCAGCAATGAGAACACAGCTCAGTCAAAAATTAAAAGAAATATATGAATATTTTATTGGCCACTATAAACCCCACTAAGAGGATATATTTCCAGAGATTAACTGTTTTCTTTTTGTTTTTCCTAAAAATGTTGCTGGATTAAAATGTTTTTTTAGAGTACACAATTATTTTAAATCTTAAAAAATTAATCTGAGGTGAGCTAGGTTTTCCAGGGTGTAGTTGGGTATAAGAGACTGACAATGAACTTGATGTCCATTGCTGCTTCCCAAAAGGATAAATTGCTCTGTGTCTCTGCATTTGAGAAGCTTACATGTGAAGATGACCCATGATGATTATATATTGATAAATAGTAAAGAAAAACTGGAGGGAAAATTTCTAATATTAAATTTGCACTTATCTTTTCTGAAATAACTTCAGTATCCCTATGATACTGAAGCATCAGGGGACCCATAAGCACCAGAGGATAGTCCATAAGCACCAGGGGATCATCTGAGCATGGACAACACTCACATTTGTCAGCCAAGTTGGGATTGGAAACATTGAATCTATCTGTATAGAATCTTTATGTGGATTGGTTGTCATCTGTGGAGAACTGAGGTCCACAATCCAATGAACAAGTTACCATGGGAGAAACACTTCACAGATGACAAATGCAGTCTTGTTCAGCTATTACTTTTTAGATTAAGAAAACTGCCTTTCAGTTTTCCATATGAACTCTCTAGAATACTATGAGGTATGGTATTTTTTTCAAAATAATAAACTCTGAGGATTTGGGATTTTGGGACTTCATCTCTTGAGATAAAGTAAGGTGCATAGCTTTGTTTTACCACATCATGTATCCTAAACCCAATAAAATGTGCAGTTAAACATATATGAATTTATATGTTACATATTACAAACCTGTTAGATGGCTGGAATTTTAAAAATAGACTTTATTTTTCTTAGTGCAGTCTTAGGTTCACAGCCAACCTGAGTAGAAAGTACAGAGAATTCCCACTACCTTCTGACCTCACACACACAACCACCCTTCTGTCAACATCCTGCACCATGGTGGTATATTTAATAGGATTGATAAACCTTTGATTGACTCGTCAGAATAACCCAAAGTTTATAGTTTACTTTAGGATTCATTCACTCTTGCTGTTTTATGGGGTTTTTTCCTGTATGAGTTTTGACAAAAGAATATGGTAACGTCATTGCAGTAATATACGAAGTAGCTTCCCTGCCCTAACAATCCTCTTTGCTCCACATATTCATCCCTCCCACCTTCCCTTGCTGTGTGCTTAGTCGCATCCGACTCTCTTGTGACCCTGTGGTTTCTTGCTCCTCTGTCCATGGGATTTTTCAAGCAAGAATACTTGAGTGAGTTGCCATTTTCCTCCTCTGGGGGATCTTCCAAACCCGGAGATTGAACCTTCATCTCTTGTGTCTCCTGCATTGGCAGGCAGATTCTTTACCCATTAGCCATCAGGGAAGCCTTTCCCAGTCCCTGGCAATCAATGATATTTTTAATGTCTACATAGTTTTGCCTTTCCCAGAATGTCATAGAGTTGGAGTCCTATAGTATGTAGGCTTTACAGATTGACTTTTCTCACCCTAGTAAAATGTATTTAAATTTCCTCCAGTCTTTTCATAGCTTGATGGGTCATTTTTTTTTTTATTTTAAGCAATGAATAATATTCCACTGGGCTTCCCTGGTGGCTCAGTAGTAATGAATCCTCTTGCCAATGCAGGAGACACAGGAGATGCAGGTATGATCCCTGGGTTGGGAAGATCCCCTGGAGTACGAAATGGCAACCCATTCCAATATTCTTGCCTGGGAGATCCCATGGACAGAGGAACCTAGTGGGCTATCTAGTCCACAGTATCTCAAAGAGCTGGACATAGAGACTAAACAACAACAACAACAACAACAACATTCCATTGTCTGTGTCTACCACAGTTTATTTTTCCACTTACCTGCTGAAGGATATCTTTGTTGCTTTCAGGTTTTGGCAATTATGAATAAAGCTGCTACAGATGTCTGTGTGCAGGTTTTTGTATAGACTTAAGATTTCAACTGCTTTGAGTAAATGCCAAGGAGTGCTATTGCTGGGTCATTTGTTAAGAGTATGTTTAATTTTGGAAGAAATCACCAAACTCTCTTCCAAAATGACTGTACAGTTTTGCATTTCCACCAGCAATGAATAAGAGTCCTGGTTGCTCCACATTCTCGTCAGCATTTGGTATCAGTGTTCTGTTTTGTCATTTTATTAATAACAGTGGTCAAACTGAATTTTGAGACCTGTGAATTGGTAGTTATTAGAGTATGTCAATATGTAGCTATTATAAGCCATAATTTAAGATGAAATAATAAGGTATGATTGCTGTTATTATTTTAAATTTTAATTGTGTCATTTTGTTTATTGCTTTCTGAATAAAACATATTCTTAATTTTAAAATATAATGCAGTTTACTTCTGTTCATTGCATGTTTATTGTTTATCATTAAATAATAATATGTTTATTAATATAAATTATTATATATTAAATTATATATTCATATTATATAATATATATGCATATATAATTATTATACATAAATAATGTATTTATTATAAATGCCTTTCAAGTGTATGTATTAACATTTTTTGATCTTTTATTTCCCCAGTTACTTAATATTCCTTTAAGTATTTCATAGTGTTACACCAAAATTTTATTTTTGATTTAATAGTATTATATTAACATTTGACCAGGTTTTGTTAAAGAATCAGCAATAAAATATTCTTGAATAGGAGGTTTTAAAATTTTTATTTTTTAAAAGAAACTGTATTATTCTGCTTGTGGTCCTAGTTCCTCAGTCAGACCCCTGTCTTTTTCTATTTGACATACCCACAGTGTACGAATTCTTACCCATACAGCCCCAGTGAACATCATGGTTCCACTCACAGTTCCCTAGCAAGCTTCCCAGTGAGTATCCTTCAGTATCATTTATAGTTCTTTTCTGGGCAGCTTTTCATAGTGGAGGAATCTATCAAAATTGCCCTTTACTTCAGAGTCTTAAACTATTTCCATAAATTCTGGAGGAAATCACTGATATTGGACAGTTTCAGCAAACTAATTATGTTTTCATCTTTCTAGCCTTAAAAAAGGCAATTTTTCATATAACTGTGGAAAAATCTAAAAATCCTTTTTTTTTGAAGTCTGAAGCTCAAACTCAGCCAGTGGTATCAACCTTGAAAATATGTGACATGATTAGTGTGGTATTTCCACAGAGTTTGCCTGGGAAGTAAGTAATACTAAGATGCTCCATCTGAAAAGGGCAATGATAAGTTGGTGGGTTTGGGGAAATGGCCCAGTGGGTGTTAGATGCCAGGTTCTTGATGTGGATCCTGAGGTGCAGAAAATTCCTCAGGCTTTCCGAACTACGAGGAATTGGGGATACTGCTTCCTTAGTCTTCTACTAAGAAAATTTCACTTTCCTGTGAGAAGGACCCATGTGGCACTAGCAGTAAAGAAACCACCTGCTAATGCAGAAGATGTAAGAGACTTGGGTTTGATCCTTGGGTGCAAAGATTACCTGGAGTAGGAAATGGCAACCTGCTCCAGTATTCTTGCCTGGAAAATTCCATGGACAGAGGAGCCTGGTGGTCTACAGTCCAAAGGGCCACAAAGAGTTGAACATGACTGAGCACTCACGTGTGAGGGACCCACCATGGCAGTAACTTTGGGAGCCATTTTATTGCAATCACAGGAATCCTTTCTTGTTGATCCTTTGCAGACAGACAGTTTTCTCTTTAGCTTCTCTTTACTTTGCTATACTAAACTCAGTGGGGACGCTAATTTGACTTTTACTAAAGGAAAAACCAGTGTAATCAGAAGACTGTGATTAAATTTAACTATCATATTTGGGTACTTGGCCTTGAAGGAGGAGGTGTCTTCAGGCACAGAAAACAGCCTAAGGAAAAATGTGGAGACTTGAAAGGACATTCTGTGTTTGGGTAATGGAAAATAGTCTGGTTTATCAATAATATTGAGGCTAGGGCCTTGAAGAAAGGCCAGTAAAAGAAGAAAGATGGACTTCTAAATCTCTAGAGTAAAAGTTCTATTCAAGTAAAAGACACTTCCAACTCAAAGACATTCTCAGCTATGTACACTCTTGCCCTTCTTTTTCTTAACAATTTTTTCCTGTCAGTTCTTTGCAGTTGGTAACTGAATTACTGTGGTAACTCTGGCCTTGAGTGATAGTCTTGGCACTGGCTAGAGTCCTGTAAATCATGCCCATACCTGCCTTCCTGTTTCTGTATCTTCTTTTTTTTTTTTAAACTCTTTTTTGCGACTCTCTTAACTGAATTCCACTTTTGCTCCTCAAATGCTTTGATTTATTCTGGCTTGGCTCCTAATGCCCTTGTTTGTTCACTAATTTCTGATTGTTTATATTGGGTGAAGTTTCTTTCACTGGCTTTCAGTCCTGTCTGGACCAGATTTTGTCTCCACTATACCTGTACCTCCTCCAGTGCTCTAGCCATATTTTCTCAGGCAGAACTAATTCCTTACACAACTTACTATTGACTTGCCCTATAGTCTGTCTTGAAGTATAGTTTCTCTAACTCATTTTTCAAAATTTTTCTTTTTCCTTTTTTCTCCAAGTAAGTTATATGGAAAGGCCTAATTTATCCTCATACCTTACAGGATTGCAAATAAAAATGCTTAATAAATGTTTATAAAGTTGAGTTCTATTTGAGTAGAAATTTTAATTTCCTGTTCTATACAGTAACTCAAATTACTGCATTGTTTTTTTATACCTCAGATTTATTGAGGCATAATTGACAAAAATTGTATATTTTTAATGTGTACAACTTGATTTTTTTTTTTTTTTTTAGTAAATCCTCCGTCCATGGGATTTTCCAGGCAAGAGTGCTGGAGTGGATTGCCACAACTTGATGTTTTGATATACAGCATTGTTAAATGTTTACC
This sequence comes from Bubalus kerabau, assembly GCF_029407905.1. Taxonomy (NCBI): domain Eukaryota; kingdom Metazoa; phylum Chordata; class Mammalia; order Artiodactyla; family Bovidae; genus Bubalus; species Bubalus kerabau. The sequence continues at coordinate 26,263,998 of NC_073632.1, read as the reverse complement.
ACAATCAAGCCGATTAACATATCTTTCACATCATGTGGTTACCTTTTTGTTTCCCTTTGGTGATAAAATTTAAGGTCTATACTCTTAGTAAATTTCAGGCACGCAATACAGTAATGTGAACTATCGTCACATTGCTGCACATTAGATTTCCACAACTTATTTGTCTTAGATAACTTAAACTTTGTGCCTTTGACACATTTCTCCATTTTCCCACCATATCCCCAGTCTTTGGAAACCACCATTCTGCTCTCTACTTCTAGGAGTTTGACTATTTTAGATCCCACATATAACTGAGATGATATAGTATTTGTCATTCTACATCTGGCTTATTTCACTTAGCAGAATGTCCTCTAGGTTCATCTGCATTGTTGCAGGTATGATTTTCTTTTTTAAGGCTGAGTAATATTCCATATTATGTGTATATAATCACATTTTTTTCTTTCCCAGTTTTATTGAGATAAAACTGATATATAATGCTGTATTATTATAAAGTATACAACATAATGATCACCACAATAAATTTGATTAACATTCATCATTTCATAAAGTTACAAGTTTTTTCTTGGGATGTGAGCTTTTAAGACGTATTCAGCAACTTCCAAATATACAATACAACTTTAGTCACCATGCTGTGTATTATATCCCTAGAACTTAATTATAACAGGAAGATAGGGCCTTTTCACTTTCACCCATTTCTCCCACATACCACCCCAATGTTCTGGCAACCACCGATCTATTCTGTTTCTATGAATTCATTTTTTATTTTTTAAAGATTTCATATATAAGTGAGATCCTTGGGTTGGGAAGATTCCCTGGAGTAGGAAATGGTAATCTGCTTCAGTATTCTTGCCTGGAAAATTCCTTTGACAGAGGATCCTGGCTGTCTCTTGTCCATGGGCTTGCAAAAACTGGGACCTGACTGGGTGACTGAGCACATGCACACAACGTGGTGTGCTGGGACATATTGGTGTACCATGGGCGAATATGGTTGCAAGACACTGGTTCTGTTCCCAAGAACCAGCCTTGGGAAGCCAGGCTGGTTCTGGACCTGTGGCCTCTTACGTTTCATTTATTGCAGTTTTGTCATACAAACAGTACCATTTTCTATATGAAGTATGGCCCGGAAAAGGTTGGAAGCAGTGCTATAAAGCAGTGTGGCTGATATTTTCATTTTAGGATTTGATATTATGGACAGTTCAATATATCTTTACAGACTGTAAGTTCAATTCTTTGGTTAATACATTAAAAGAAGTGAGAAAACTCAAAATATTCATGAAAAATAGTATATATTTAAGTGGATTTTGGGAGTTGCATAATTAGAGGAATTTAACATTGATTTACTCTATAACATTTTGTTTATTAGTATTGGAAATTCACTACAGGTAAAGGACATATTTTAAATTTTTTAAATTATGGTAAAAGTCACATGATATAAAATACTATTTTAACCATATTTAACTGTACAGTTCAGTGGCACTAAGTTGAGAAACCTATATGCAGGTCAGGAAGCAACAGTTAGAACTGGACATGGAACAACAGACTGGTTCCAAATAGGAAAAGGAGTATGTCAAGGCTGTATATTGTTACCATGTTTATTTAACTTATATGCAGAGTACATCATGAGAAACGCTGGACTGGAAGAAGCACAAGCTGGAATCAAGATTGCTGGGAGAAATATCAATAACCTCAGATATGCAGATGACACCACCCTTATGGCAGAAAGTGAAGAGGAACTAAAAAGCCTCTTGATGAAAGTGAAAGAGGAGAGTAAAAAAGTTGGCTTAAAGCTCAACATTCAGAAAACGAAGATCATGGCATCCGGTCCCATCACTTCATGGGAAATAGATGGGGAAACAGTGGAAACAGTGTCAGACTTTATTTTTGGAGGGCTCCAAAATCACTGCAGATGGTGATTGCAGCCATGAAATTAAAAGACGCTTACTCCTTGGAAGGAAAGTTATGACCAACCTAGATAGCATATTCAAAAGCAGAGACATTACTTTGCCAACAAAGGTCCATCTAGTCAAGGCTATGGTTTTTCCAGGGGTCATGTATGGATGTGAGAGTTGGACTGTGAAGAAGGCTGAGTGCCGAAGAATTGATGCTTTTGAACTGTGGTGTTGGACAAGACTCTTGAGAGTCCCTTGGACTGCAAGGAGATCCAACCAGTCCATTCTGAAGGAGATCAGCCCTGGGATTTCTTTGGAAGGAATGATGCTAAAGCTGAAACTCCAGTACTTTGGCCACCTCATGCGAAGAGTTGACTCATTGGAAAAGACTCTGATGCTGGGAGGGATTGGGGGCAGGAAGAGAAGGGGACGACAGAGGATGAGATGGCTGGATGGCATCACTGACTCGATGGACGTGAGTCTGAGTGAACTCTGGGAGTTGGTGATGGACAGGGAGGCCTGGCATGCTGCGATTCATGGGGTTGCAAAAAGTCGGACACGACTGAGCGACTGAACTGCACTGAACTGAACTGAAGTACATTCATGTTGGGCAACTCTCACCATCATCCATCTCCTGATTTTTTCACATTCCTAAACTGAGACTCTGTCCCCATTAAACAGCAGGGGGTTTTTGAAAAACCATAGCTGTTGACAACCCCCTCCCCTCACCCCAACCCCTTGCCCCTGGCATCTACCACTGTGCTTTCTGGCTCTATGAATTTGACTACTCTAGGTACACTGTTGCTGCTGCTGCTGCTGCTAAGTCGCTTCAGTCGTGTCCGACTCTGTGCGACCCCATAGACGGCAGCTCACCAGGCTCCCCCGTCCCTGGGATTCTCCAGGCAAGAACACTGGAGTGGGTTGCCATTTCCTTCTCCAATGCATGAAAGTGAAAAGTGAAAGTGAAGTCGCTCAGTTGTGTCCGACCCTGAGCGACCCCATGGACTGCAGCCTACCAGGGTCCTCCATCCATGGGATTTTCCAGGCAAGAGTACTGGAGTGGGGTGCCATTGCCTTCTCCGAGGTACATTGTTAAGTAGGAATATAACAGTATGTGTCTGCATCTAGTATGTACTGGAATACATTTTTAAGGTTAACAATATACGTAAAGGACATATTTTAAGAAATCAGGCTATGTCTTAAATCCAAAAGTTGAAAGTGTTTTGAACCTGAATAGGCTTTGATCCAGAACCTGGAAAGTGGGAGAAAGAGGTTGCCTTTGGTTATTCCAGCCCCCACTCTGCCTCTGCTCTTTGTGTATCTACACTAATGTTTCTCTTTTCCATAGCCCTAGTTCAAGTGCCTGGTGGAGACTGACAGTCATCAACCATCTTTCAATGGCAAATTCACACTCCCAGGAGAGAAACTGATTGGCCCAGCTTAAGTGGGTTTCCAAACAATGGCAGTAGTTTCTCTTGAGAAAATGATTAACCTAAAGTCAAATAGTATGAACATGGCTGAGTGGTTTATCACTTTCCATAGGAAAAGAGAGGTTCTCATAGAGTACATAATGATTGGGCAGATGCTGCAAACATAGCCATTTTGGGCATGAAATCAATTACCTTTTCCTTTATGATATGTAGAGTGTTGTATCATCACAAATTTCTCACCACAGTTGCCTTGGAAAATTGAGTTTATTAATTATTTTCATAATATCAGAACTTGAAAAATATATTTTTGAAAACAAATTTTTTTTCAAGGGAGAACATATTAAAGCCATTGTTGTAGAATGTGGGTAATCAGTCTGTGTGAAACAGTTTCTGGTTACATTAAAGTGTGGCTTATATGCATGGAAAGAGCTCTGAAACAGTGGGCTGGATAGATTGGAAAGTGATGAGATGAGAGGCAGGGGAACCTTTAGCTGCAGTCATCCATAATGAAAATAATGCAGTCCTGAAATAAGTCAGAGAAGTGGGGAATGGAGAACAAGGGAATACAAAGATGGTATTAAAGAGGCAAACCGGGGGTTTCCTTGGTGGTCCTGTGGTTAAGAATCTGTCTTGCAATGCAGGGGACACAGGTTCAATCCCTGGTCTGGGAAGACCTCACATGCTGCAGAGCAACTGAGCTCATGTGCTACAAATTCGGAAGCCTGGGTGCCCTAGAGACTGTACTCCACAACACAACAAGCCACTGGAATGAGAAGCCCATGCATTGAAACTAGAGAGTAGCCCCTGCTCTCTGCAACTAGCGAATGCCTGTGCACAGCAATGAAGACCCAGCACAGCCAAAAATAAATAAATAATTAAATAATTTTTTTTTTTTTTTAAAGAAAAGAGGGTGATTTGTAGAAGATAGTATATATTGGTTTGGGCAGTAAGGAAAATGTAGAAAGTCAGAAGAGGTGATGATTTTAACTGTGAATGCCATTTATTGAGATACAGAAGATAGGAGAGGGGAATATAGGTTTTAGGGATACAACAAATTTAGTGTTAGACATTTTCAGTTGTTCATTCCTGGAAAGAATCTAGGTTCCAACTGTGTAGTTGGAATACTATGAATATGTATTCATAACTATGAATATGTATTTATAGCTCAGGAAAAAAATCCTACCAGAAATGTAGAAGTAGAATCAGTTACATGTATTTTTATTTCTAAGAATATTTGGAATCCTTCATTTTTTAAGTATCCTTCATTAAAAATTGGTTAGTTATAGATTTAAGCAATGACATGTGGAAAACAGCATTATTATTATTTTTGCAAAACTCTTATTGAGTATACTCAGAATACTTCATATACTCAGAAAATTTTTAGTGGATTTTCACGAAGTTGTACATTCATGTAACCAGCACTCAGATCAAGAGACAGAACATTGTCACCACCCTTCCCCCTAGAATAGCTCAGCTACCCCTTTACAGATATGATAACTTCCTCAGGAGTAACTTTGGCATTGGAATGAAAACTGACCTTTTCCAGTCCTGTGGCCACTGCTGAGTTTTCCAAATTTGCTGGCATATTGAGTGCAGCACTTTCACAGCATCATCTTTCAGGATTTGAAATAGCTCAACTGGAATTCCATCACCTCCACTAGCTTTGTTGGTAGTGATGCTTTCTAAGGCCCACTGGACTTCACATTCCAGGATGTCTGGCTCTAGGTCAGTGATCACACCATCATGATTATCTGGGTCATGAAGATCTTTTTTGTACAGTTCTTCTGTGTATTCTTGCCATCTCGTCTTAATATCTTCTGCTTCTGTTAGGTCCATACCATTTCTGTCCTTTATCAAGCTCATCTTTGCATGAAATGTTCCTTTGGTATCTCTGATTTTCTTGAAGAGATCCCTAGTCTTTCCCATTCTGTTGTTTTCCTCTATTTCTTTGCATTGATCGCTGAAGAAGGCTTTCTTATCTCTTCTTGCTATTCTTTGGAACTCTGCATTCAGATGTTTATATCTTTCTTTTTCTCCTTTGCTTTTCGCTTCTCTTCTTTTCACAGCTATTTTTAAGGCCTCCCCAGACAGCCATTTTGCTTTTTTGCATTTCTTTTCTATGGAAATGGTCTTGATCCCTGTCTCCTGTACAATGTCACGAACCTCATTCCATAGTTCATCAGGCACTCTATATCTATCAGATCTAGGCCCTTAATCTATTTCTCATTTCCACTGTATAATCATAAGGGATTTGATTTAGGTTGTACCTGAATGGTCTAGTGGTTTTCCCTACTTTCTTCAATTTCAGTCTGAATATGGCGATAAGGAGTTCATGATCTGAGCCACAGTCAGCTCCTGGTCTTGTTTTTGCTGACTGTATAGAGCTTCTCTATCTTTGGCTGCAAAGAATATAATCAATCTGATTTCAGTGTTGACCATCCGGTGATGTCCATGTATAGAGTCTTCTCTTGTGTTATTGGAAGAGGGTGTTTGTTATGACCAGTGCATTTTCTTGGCAAAACTCTGTCAGTCTTTGCCCTGCTTCATTCTGTATTCCAAGGCCAAATTTGCCCTGTTACTCCAGGTGTTTCTTGACTTCCTACTTTGGCATTCCAGTCCCCTATAATGAAAAGGGCATCTTTTTTGGGTGTTAGTTCTAAAAGGTCTTGTAGGTCTTCATAGAACCGTTCAACTTCAGCTTCTTCAGCATTACTGGTTGGGGCATAGACTTGGATTACTGTGATATTGAATGGTTTGCCTTGGAAACGAAGAGAGATCATTCTGTCATTTTTGAGATTTCATCCAAGTACTGCATTTTGGACTGTCTTGTTGACCATGATGGCTACTCCATTTCTTCTGAGGGCTTCCTGCCCGCAGTAGTAGATATAATGGTCATCTGAGTTAAATTCACCCATTCCAGTCCATTTCAGTCCGCTGATTCCTAGAATGTCGACATTCACTCTTGCCATCTCTTGTTTGACCACATCCAATTTGCCTTGATTCATGGACCTGACATTCCAGGTTCCTGTGCAATATTGCTCTTTACAGCATTGGACCTTGCTTCTATCACCAGTCACATCCACAGCTGGGTATTGTTTTTGCTTTGGCTCCATCCCTTCATTCTTTCTGGAGTTATTTCTCCACTGATCTCCAGTAGCATATTGGGCCCCTACTGCCCTGGGGAGTTTCTCTTTCAGTATCCTATCATTTTGCCTTTTCATACTATTCATGGGGTTCTCAAGGCAAGAATACTGAAGTGGTTTGCCATTCCCTTCTCCAGTGGACCACATTCTGTCAAATGCAATGCCAAAGAATGCTGAAACTACTGCACAATTGCACTCATCTCACACACTAGTAAAGTAATGGTCAAAATTCTCCAAGCCAGGCTTCAGCAATATGTGAACTGTGAACTTCCTGATGTTCAAGCTGGTTTTAGAAAAGGCAGAGGAACCAGAGATCAAATTGCCAACATCCTCTGGATCATGGAAAAAGCAAGAGAGTTCCAGAAAAACATCTATTTCTGCTTTATTGACTATGCCAAAGCCTTTGACTGTGTGGATCACAGTAAACTGTGGAAAATTCTGAAAGAGATGGGAATACCAGAACACCTGACCTGCCTCTTGAGAAATTTGTATGCAGGTCAGAAAGCAACAGTTAGAACTGAACATGCAACAGCAGACTGGTTCCAAATAGGAAAAGGAGTACGTCAAGGCTGTATATTGTCACCCTGTTTATTTAACTTATATGCAGAGTACATCATGAGAAACACTGGACTGGAAGAAACACAAGCTGGAATCAAGATTGCTGGGAGAAATATCAATAACCTCAGATATGCAGATGACAGCACCCTTATGGCAGAAAGTGAAGAGGAACTCAAAAGCCTCTTGATGAAAGTGAAAGTGGAGAGTGAAAAAGTTGGCTTAAAGCTCAACATTCAGAAAATGAAGATCATAGCATCTGGTCACACCACTTCATGGGAAATAGATGGGGAAACAGTGGAAACAGTGTCAGACTTTATTTTTCTGGGCTCCAAAATCACTACAGATGGTGATTGCAGCCATGAAATTAAAAGGCGCTTACTCCTTGGAAGGAAAGTTATGACCAACCTAGATAGCATATTCAAAAGCAGAGACATTACTTTGCCAACAAAGTTTCATCTAGTCAAGGCTATGGTTTTTCCCATGGTCATGTATGGATGTGAGAGTTAGACTGTGAAGAAGGCTGAGCGCTGAAGAATTGATGCTTTTAAACTGTGGTGTTGGAGAAGACTCTTGAGAGCCCCTTGGACTGCAAGAAGATCCAACCAGTCCATTGTGAAGGAGATCAGCCCTGGGATTTCTTTGGAAGGAATGATGCTAAAGCTGAAACTCCAGTACTTTGGCCACCTCATGCGAAGAGTTGACTCATTGGAGAAGACTCTGATGCTGGGAGGGATTGGGGGCAGGAGGCGAAGGGGACGACAGAGGATGAGATGGCTGGATGGCAGCACTAACTCGATGGATGTGAGTCTGAGTGAACTCCGGGAGTTGGTGATGGACAGGGAGGCCTGGTGTGCTGCGATTCATGGGGTTGCAAAGAGTTGGACATGACTGAGTGACTGATCTGATCTGATCAGGAGTAACTAATGTTTAGGATTAGTTTGGTCTGTTTTCAATTTTTAATAAATACTGGGTTGGCCAAAAAGTTCATTTGGCTTTTTCCACAAAATGTAACAACAAACGTTTTGGCCTACCCAGTAGAACCATAATAATATGTGCCTCTCATGTCTGGTTTCTTTCATCCAACCTAATGTTTTTGAGAGTCATCCATATTACTGCATGTAGCTGCAGTTGTTCATTCTCATGGTTATAAAACATTCGAAATAAAGTTGTGACTATACCAGTTTATTTATCCATTCTACAGCCGATAGACAATTGGATGAAGCAGCATTATTATTAGGGATATTAGCATTATTTTTAGCTATACTGTGGCTATTTTAAATAATGCTGCAATAAACATGGCTGCAAATGTTTTTTAAAATCAGTGTTTTCATTTTCTTTGGGTATATACCTAGGAACGGAATTGCTGGTTCATATGATAGTTCTATATTAATTTTTTGAGACCCCCTCCCTCCCATATTGTTTTCCGTAGTGGGTGATCCAGTTTACAGTTTCACCAACAGTACATGAGGGTTTAGTGGTGCCAAATTCTTTTTAGCTTTTGTTTCTCTGGAAAATTCTTTATGTCCCCTTCAATTCTGGATTATAACCTTACCAGGTAGAGTATTCTTGGTTGAAACTTTTTTCCTTTCAACTCTTTGATATATAGTACCACTCTGTACTGGCCTGCTAATTTCCTGCTGAAAAGGCAGCTGTTAGTATTCTGGGAGTTCCCTTATACATAACTAGTTGCTTTTCTCTTGCTGCATTTAATATTCTCCCTTTTAAAATTTTAACATTTTAATTATCATGTGTTTGTTATGGATTTCTTTGAGTTCATATTGTTTGATGCTTACTGTGCTTCTTGCTTATGGATATTCACTTCCTTTCCTAGGTTAGGGAAGTTTTCAGTTATTACTTCTTCAAATATTTCTCTGCTTTTCTCTCTCTCTCTTCTCCTTTTTGAACCCCTATAATCAGATGTTAGTATGTTTGATTTTTTCCTAGAGTTCTCTTAAACTCTCATTATTTAAAAAGATTCTTCTTTATTCTGTTCACCTTGGGTTATTTCCAGGACTCTGTCATCTAGATTGCTAATCCGTTCTTCTATATCATCTAATATATTGTTGATACTCCCTAGTTTATTTTTTCATCTCAGTTATTGTATTCTTCAGCTTTGATTGATTTTATTTAATGTTTTCTAACTCTTTATTGAAATTCTCACTGTGTTCATCCATTCTTCTGAGTTTGGTGAGCATCTTTATGATCATTACCTTGAACTCTTTATCTGGTAGATTGCCTGTCTTCATTTTACATGGCTCTTCTTCTGAGGTTTTTGTCTTGTCCTTTTATTTGGAATATATTCCTCTGTCTCCTCATTTTTCTGAATTCTCTTGTTTATTTCTGTGTATTATGTAGGTCCTTTCTCTCCTGATCTTGGCAGAAGTAGCCCAATGTAGGAGATGTTCTCTGGGGCTCATCAGTGTGCTTCCGTCTGACTATCAGAGGCTCCAGGGGTCCTCTATGTGGGCTGCATATGCCCTTCTGCTGTGTTTGGGGCAAGCACTGAGTGCATGCTGGTAGGTGGGACTGGCCCTTGGCCCACCTGACTGTTGCCCTGCCTTGTGTGCTTGCTGGGAGTGTCACGGTGGGAGGGGCAGGACCCCTGGGCTGTGATTCCAGCTGTGTGTGACTCCTGTGCGGCTGCTGGTGGGCAGGTCATCTCCCCAGCACAGCTAGTTGTGAGGCCTGGCAGCTTGGTGGTGTTGCAGGTGCTCTGTTGGGTGAGGCAGGCTCCCCATGCAGCTGTTTGCAAGGCCTGGTGGGGTGTGACTGGTGTAGGTGTGTGGCTTGGTGGAGCAGGTCCTTGGCACTAGTAAGCTAAAGGGAGGATTCCAAAATGGTGCCTTCCAGAGCTGGTGTTAGCACGGTAGAACAAGATCACAAAAACAGCTGCCACCAGCTTCTTAATCACCAGGAGAGTCCCAGCTGCCTCTTGCCTTTCCAGGATACTCTTCAAGATCAGCAAGTAGGGCTGACCCAGGCACTTTTCAAACTGCTCCTTCTGTGCTGAGACTCAGAGTGTGTGAGATTTTGTGTGCAGCCTGTAAGAGCAGAGTCTAAGTTTCCTACAGTTTTCTGGGTCTCCCTAATGTCAGCTGTGCTGGTTTTCAAAGTCAGGTGTTTTGAGGCTTGTTTTTGTGGTGCAGGACCTTTGGGCTGGGAAACCCAGTGTGGGGCTCAGACCCCTCACTCCTTGGAGGAGGGGGAATCTGTTGTCTAGGGACTCTGAGGATATGATGAATTTGGACATGCAAAGCTAAGGGCAGCAGATATTTCTGTGGAGAAAAGACACAACTATGGGAAAACTTAGGGTGTACTCAGAAGTGGTGAGAAGCTTGGACTGGTTGGAGAGATGGGCTTGGAAAAGGAGATAAAGCTCTGGAGGTGAAATGACAGAGTTATCAAGGACTTTGAATGGTTTTAGCTCTTAGAATTTCCACATGCACAATTTTGAAGGCTGGCATTCAGACTTCCTAATATGGCAAGTCTTAGTCTGTTTGAAGTGATGTGAAGTGAAAGTCTCTCAGTTGTGTCTGACTCTTTGTGAACCATGTACTATACAGTCCATGGAGTTCTCTAGGCCAGAATGCTAGAATGGGTGGCCTTTCCGTTTTCCAGGGGATCTTCCCAACCCAGGGATCGAACCTAGGTCTCCCACATTACAGGTGTATTCTTTACCAGCTGAGCCACAAGGGAAACCCAAGAATACTGGAGTGGGTAGCTTGTCCCTTCTGCTATAATAAAGTACCCTAGACTGGGTGACTTATAAACAACAAAAATTTATTTCTCATGGTTCTGGAGGCTAGGAGTTCTGATAAGAACTCTCTTCTGGTTTGTAGACTGCTGACTTCTCGTTGCATCCTCACATGGAGGAAAAAAATGTGTGAGCTACTTCTCTGGATTCTTCTTTTAAGAGCACTAATCCCCCTCATGAGGGCTTCACCCTAATGACCTAATTATGTACCAAAGGCCTCCAACCCAAAATACACTGGGGATTAGATTTCAATATATGAATTTGGGGGAGAACACAAACATTCAATCCATAATCCAGTTCCAGTTCAGTCGCTCAGTCGTGTCTGACTCTTTGCGACTCCATGAACCGCAGCAAGCCTGGCTTCCCTGACCATCACCCACTCCAGGAGTCTACCCAAAGCCATGTCCATTGAGTTGGTGATGCCATCCAACCATCTCATCCTCTGTCGTCCCCGTCTCCTCCTGCCCTCAATCTTTCCCAGCATCAAGGTCTTTTCAAATGAGTCCAGACTTTGCACCAGGTGGCTAAAGTATTGGAGTTTCAGCTTCAACATCAGTCCTTCCAATGAACACCCAGGACTGATCTCCTTTAGTATGGACTGGTTGGATCTCCTTGCAGTCCAAGGGACTCTCAAGAGTCTTCTCCAACACCACAGTTCAAAAGCATCAATTCTTCTGTGGTCAGCTTTCTTTATAGTCCAACTCTCATAGCCATACATGACTACTGGAAAACCATAGCCTTGACTACATGGACCTTTGTTGACAAAGTAATGTCTCTGCTTTTCAATATGCTGTCTAGGTTGGTCATAACTTTCCTTCCAAGGAGTAAGCGTCTTTTAATTTCATGGCTGCAATCACCATCTGCAGTGATTTTGGAGCCCAGAAAAATAAAGTCTGACACTGTTTCCCCTGTTTCCCCATCTATTTCCCATGAAGTGATGGGACCGGATGCCATGATCTTAGTTTTCTGAATGTTGGGCTTTAAGCCAACTTTTTCACTCTCCTCTTTCACTTTCATCAAGAGGCTCTTTAGTTCTCTTCACTTTCTGCCATAAGGGTGGTATCATCTGCATATCTGAGGTGATTGATATTTCTCCCAGCAATCTTGATTCCAGCTTGTGCTTCCTCCAACCCAGTGTTTCTCATGATGCGTATAGGTTAAATAAGTAGGGTGACAACATACAGCCTTGATGTACTCCTTTTCTCCTTTGGAACCAGTCTGTTGTTCCATGTCCAGTTCCAACTGTTGCTTCCTGACATGCCTACAGATTTCTCAAGAGGCAGGTCAGGTGGTCTGGTATTTCCATCTCTTTCAGAATTTTCCACAGTTTACTGTGATCCACACAGTCAAAGGCTTTGGCATAGTCAATAAAGCAGAAATAGATGTTTTTCTGGAACTTGCTTGCTTTTTCAATGATCCCTTCATTTTTTCAGATTTTGAGATTAAATAGCACAGATACCAACAAGACAGGGCTTCCCTGTTAGCTCAGCTGGTAAAGAATCCACCTGCAATGCAGGAGACCCCGGTTTGATTCCTGGGTCAGGAAGATCCTTTGGAGAAGGGATAGGCTATCTACTACAGTGTTCTTACCTGGATAATTCCCTGGTGGCTCAAATGGTAAAGAATCTGCCTCCAATGAGGGAGACCTGGGTTTAATTTCTGGGTTGGGAAGATCCCCTGGAGAAGGGCATGACAACCCACTCCAGTATTCTTGCCTGGAGAATCCCCATAGACAGAGGAGCCTCTCAGGCTACAGTCCATGGAGTTCCAAAGAGTCGGACATGACTGAACGACTAAGCACAGCACAGCATCAACAAGACAGGCCTTATTCCTTGGATGAAAAGGTATGACAAACCTAGACAGTGTATTAAAAATAGCAAAGACATGACTTTTCTGACAAAGGTCTGTATAGTCAAAGCTGTGGTTTTTGCAGTAGTCATATATGGATGTGAGAGTAGACCATAAAGAAGGCTGAGTGCCAAATAATTGATGTTTTCAAACTGTGGTGCTGGAGAAGACTTAAGAGTCCCTTGGACAGCAAGGAGATCAAACCAGTCAGTCCTAAAGGAAAACAACCTTGAATATTCAGTGGAAGGACTGATACTGAGGCTGAAGCTCCGATACTTTGGCCATCTGATGCGAAGAATTGACTCACTGGAAAAGACCCTGATGCTGGGAAAGATTGAGGGCAGGAGGAGAAGGGGATGACAAAGGATGAGATGGTTGGATGGCATCATCGACTCAATGGATATGAGTTTGAGCCAACTCTGGGAGATAGTGAAGGACAGGGGAGACTGGCGTGCTGCAGTCTATGGGGTTGCAAAGAATTGGACACGACTTAATGACTGAACAACAACCAACAAGACAAATGGTACATACAAATGAGTGTTATAAAGATCAATTAAATCATGTTATATTAATGTCTCAATGGTTCAAATAGCTATTAGAAGTAAAAGTATAAGTAGTACTAAACAAGATGATAGAATCTGAACTAGTCCAAGTCCTTTGGGATCTCTGGTAGTCCCTAGCTGATATGGAGGTCAGAGAAGTGGATACACAGTATTATACATCCCCATAATGTCTCAGCATAAAAACAAGGATTCCTTATTATATTCTTTGTTTTCACTTTGATTCCATTAGCCATACAGATATATCTTTAATACTGGCTAATAGGTTCTAGGGACTGTAAACCTCTAATTAGCAAGCTTAGTGAAAAAGCTTTTTCCTGATATAATGCTTATTTGCTCAAATAGTTCATTTTTAAGTAGTACAGCAATTAGAATCTCCTGTGATAAAACTGAAGTCTGAGCATACTCTTTAAAGCATTCGATTGAAAATAAATTCAGATTCAGTTTTAGGAAAAGAAACTGGTTGTTAGATTTATGTCTGTGCTGTATCTTGTAACTCTCCTGCTGTTTTTCCTATAAGCATTAAAAAATGCCTTTCTACATTATTCCCTGAAATTTCTTGTAACTCTCAGACTCCAAAAATATAAGACTATCATCTGGGTAAGGCTTTTTATCAATATTTAAGTTCTACTAATTAATTTATGTAAAACAGTGTTCAAACTTGGGTTGGTATCCCAGCTATATGCTTAAAAAGCTTATTAGTTGAAAGAAGCATTGTCAGACATTGCTGGCTTCTCAAGCCCTTGGTTAAGAATTAATAAAATCACCAATTCTAGCAAGATTGTTTTGGTCTTAAATTTAGTGTTATCTTTTTGTTTCTGTGAAGGCTCTTGATATTCCACATGCCAACACTCCTTAAGAAGAAAACTGAGGAGTGAAAGTAAGCTGGTAGACAGGGCAGCTGGCAGTTTGGGTCTGCCCCCAACCCCAGGCAGAAGCCCATGAGAGCTTTCTCCCTGGGCTATGAGTTCCTCAGTGTGAGTCAACTCTCTGAGTGGCCTTAGGGGCAAATTAGGTGCATGAAAGGGGAATTCACACAGAGATGACCTTGTAGGCCAGTAATACAGAGAAATTTAGCAATGATGGTAGAGAATCAACCTGCAATGCAGGAGACCTGGGTTTGATCCCTGGATTGGGATGATCCCCTGGAGAAGGGAATAGCTACCCACTCCAGTATTCCTGCCTGGCGAATCCCATGGACAGAGGAGCCTGGTGGGCTACAGTCCATGGGGTCGCAAAGAGTGGGACATGACTGAGTGACTAACACCTTCACTGTTAGCAATGAAAGCGTTATTTTCATTTCCCATCTAGCTGTTCAGAAGACAGTTTCACAGTTAGGAAGGTAACTTTCTTATCATTTTAAACAAAGACATCCTTTTGTATTCTATCCTCCTAGACATTCTTCATGTCCTACTACCTTTGAAGAAAGAAAACACAACAGAATACATGAAGTAATGTTTTTTATATTGATAATTTCATTCCAAATACCGAAAAGAAAAATTGAATGTGCAAACAGTGCTGCCTGTCCTAAAGTACCTAGAAGACTCCATTGGCAGGCTGCCAGGCCCTTGGATGGGGAGCAGGAGAGCTGTGAATATTTTTTAGGCAGATGGTGTGATGTTGAACTTTTATCTGTAGGGGATGCTGGAGGGGCACTGGAGGAGAAAGTGTGCCTCTTTTGCCATGCTTCTGTGGGGCAAACGAGTTCTCCAGAACCTTGCTCCTGCAGTGTGGTGGCTTCTCCTGGCCTGGTTCTTAAAGTATGGGCAGTGCCTCCAGCATGCAGTGTCTCCAGCCTGCCGCTCAGCACCAGCAGCTTCTCCAGGGCCTACTGCCCAGCTCCTATAGTGTGTGGCTTCTCTGGTGCCTGGCTCTGACCGCGTACCTCTTCCTTGGTGCTTGGCTCTTGTAATATGTGTTGATCAGCAGCACCTAGTGGCCAGCAACTTCCCTTGACACAGTTTGGGTGACTTCTCAGTGTAATGCCACCACCAAGACACCTCCCTATTGAATGGCTTCTCCTGGCACTCTCTTCAGAAGCTTTGCAATGAGTTCCAGGGCATAGCGTCTTGCTGTGGATAGTCTTCCCGAGGGTGGATTTTTCAGCAGGTTCTGCTAGTGTTACTTCTCAGTGACTTCAACAGTCATGAACCATCTTCATGTCTTTTCCAACAAGGTCTGGATTTTAGTTCTGGTGCAGGGTAGGGAGGGTGCCTCTTCTTATGTCAGCCCTAAGGTGGTGCCTGCTCTTTGTAACAGCT
The DNA here is from genome assembly GCF_029407905.1 of Bubalus kerabau. Classification (NCBI taxonomy): domain Eukaryota; kingdom Metazoa; phylum Chordata; class Mammalia; order Artiodactyla; family Bovidae; genus Bubalus; species Bubalus kerabau. The sequence goes on along the minus strand of NC_073632.1, from coordinate 26,248,555 downwards.
ATTCCTGGCTTCTTTAGAGTTATCTTTATTTCTTGTCAATTTCTTATTACCTCAATCCCCTATAATAGTTCATAATTCCTTATATTAAACTTTATGTGATCAAGTTATTGCATAGATTCTCTCTTGATAGACTCTTGATACATTTACAAAGATATACCTTGGAGGTGATCATTTTGTGTTAGTTTTCCCAGAGACATGATGTAGTTATTTGGTTTGTAGATTCAAGTCTTATTTTATTTCTGCAGAACTTTTTTGAATGATACTTTAATATTTTTCCATTCCTTTTATTTCCATTCTCTTGGGAATATGTATGTTGAATTTCCTTTGCTTCTCACAGCTATCATTTTTCCTCTGATCTTTAGTCATTTTCACTCCGATCTTTAATCATTTTCACTCAAGATTTTTTTTAAATGTGTTCTTTCAGTCCTCCTCTCCATAAGCCTGAACTTTTTTCATGACCCCTGTGTTTTTAATTTTTGAAATTGCTTGATTTTTTTCCTTCTAATTTCTTTCTGTTTTTGGAAGCTTTAACTAATTTTGTTGTTTTGCTCTGTCTTCTTTGATCATGTATAATTCTATTTTGAAGCCCTTTGTTATAAATGTGTTTGTTTTACTAAGTGTTTTGTATCAATGCCTTATATTTGGTTACATTTTCATCTACTTAATGGCAGCATTAGTATGAATATTTTCCATCTGTCATTTGTTTTTCATGCCCCTTTTCTCTATTTTTCTATTATATACTCATATAAATCTCATGCTGAGTCTCATATAATTTTTACCCACCTTTAGATGAATTGAATTTTCTCCAGATCAGGAAGTTCTACTTAATTTTCTTATAAAACAGGTTTGACTGTATATGCCTTTTATGAATTTTTATTTTACTTCAACCAACAGAGCTAAGTAACTTCAAATATGTGCATGATTTAGAGTGTATGTCTTCCCCCTGCCTTGTCTTGAGGCTCCTTTGTATGTGATTTCTCAGTCATCACTCTCTGTTGCTCTTCTCTGGGTGTGCCATAACTTTAAACTACTAAAATTTTTTAACTGTCGGAAATTTGCACACATAAAAGCACTTTCTTGAAAGCTTCTACATTCCAATCTACCTTGTGCTGAACTTAGCAGCCATTTCTCTTATTGGAGATGAAGATGAAGTTTGCATTTGAAATGCAAAGGCAATTTGCATTCTTGTGATGACTTCCATTGGTAAGGTCTGTCTTTATGCTGATGTTTTAATACTAAAGATATATTGGGATTTATAAACTAAAAACTTTATGAAGACAACCAAAGTTTGTTGTCCTACATTTAGTCTTCCGAATGAGTGAAAAATATTAATTTGAGCTAATTTTAACATGTATTAATCTTTTAAATACATGTTAATAAAAAAATACAAATATTATTCAGTCATGATATCATCTTTCAGTTCATCCTAGATAGAAGTGACCCAAGTGTTGACTTAAAAAATAGCCACAACCTAAAAGTTGAGAGTTACATTTTATTCGGCAGAAATTTTTAGTACTTAAGCCCAGGAGGAATCATCTCAAGTAACCCTGAGAGAAGTGCTCCAAGGAGGCAAGGTGAGGAGCCTGGTTATATAGACGTTTTACAACAAAGGGCAGGTAGCCTGAACATCAAGAGATTATTGTTAATTGAAAACAGACATCCCAAGTTAAGGAATTTAGCACTTTCCTATGTATTGGAAGATGCGATGGTTTGGGCTCACTGAAATCAGCCCCTTCACATGCATCTCAGCTATCTGGGGCCAATATCCTGTGTTGTCACATCCTGGGTTCCTCAAGACTCCTGTAGGAAGTGGCTGCAGCCTGACGGCTGCCAGATCACGCAGGTCTTCTTCTTGAGTGCCCTGGAGGGCTGGAATTGCTGATGACTGTGACATCCTTGTTTGCTGATATGGCGGAAAATATTCCATTTCTCACAGTGAATGGTCTCTGTTCTCATCTGCTGTCCACATGTTACAGAACCAAACCTGGGTCCAACTGCCCTCAGGCAGTAAAGCCAATTTACTGATACTGGGTTGTGGTGAAGGAAAGTGCAGTATTTATTGTAAAGCACCAGCTAAAGAGTCTGTAATATTAATGAACTCTCCAGTGAGTTTCAGCAAAGCATTTTTTAAGGCCAGGTGAGGTGGGGGAGTCATGGTATGTGGTCAGCTCGTGCACAATTCTCTGATTAATTGATGGTGAAGTAATTGGGCTGTGTCACATTATCAGTCCTTAGGCTCCAGTAGGCCTGGGGGCTTCCATTTGGTGAGTGTTTCAGCATCTGTACAAAAAACTCAGGAAATGTGCATCAGAGAGTATTATCTAGGTCCTTCAGAGAGGAGCTAAAGTAGAGGATGTGGGGAAGGGGTTTGTCCTTGGAAGGCCCCATAGGGTCCTGCTTGGTGACACACATCTTGTGTTATCTGTTATTCTGATATCCTTTGTGTGCCTCATATAGTTGCTGTGTGATGTTTGCACTGGGTTTTTGTTTTGTCATTTTGTATCCCTTACTATTTGCAGTCATCTCTCAGACTAATTTTGTCAGTGATCAAAGTTCATGCTTAAAAAAAGATTTTACATCTTTTTTTTTTTTTAAATAAAATCTGAGATGTGCAGGCTGTATATTCCCTATTCATGTAGAAATAGATTTTGTGACTTGCTTGGATATTCAGTTTTCTCTGTAGCCCAAGTTGTAATAGGGAACCAGTGTGACTCCATATTGGATTTATTCCTTTAGCTCTCTCTAGCCCTTGTGCTTTGCTGCCTGTGCTTAGTCATGCTGACTTTGCATCTTTTGTAAAAGAATGGTGGCTATAGCCTAAAATATACGTGATAGCCCATTCTCAAGGCTCTGCCTCCCAGGCTTGACATTTAAAGGTATAACACTTGTAACAGAGAATAATGTTTGTCTTGTTGGAGGTTTATAGGTATGCCTAAGACAGCAAACTTAATTGATAAATGTTTGTGTTCTGACTGCTTTGTTGATCAGCTGTTCTCCCATATTTCTCCCTCTCCTTGGGCCTCTCTGTTCCCTGAGACACATGATGCAAAAGTTAGGCCAATTTATAAAGCTACAGTGGCCTCTCAGTGTTCAAGTGAAGAGAGGAATTGCACTTTAAATCAAAAGTTAGAAATGATTAAGCCTAGTGATGAGGACATTTGAAAACCAGAATGGGCTGAAATCTAGGTCTCTTGTCACACAGTTAGCCAAGTTGTGAATGCAAAGGAAAAGTTAAGGGAAATAAAAAGTACTACTCCACTGAGTGATAGGAAAGTGAAATAGCCTTATTGCTGATAATGGAGAAAGTTTTAGTGGGCTGGATAGAAGATCAGCCACAACATTCACTTAAACTAAAACCTAACCTAGAGCAAAGCCATCAGTTCAGTTCAGTAGCTCAGTCATGTCCAACTCTTTGTGACCCCATGGACTGCCACATGCCAGGCTTCCTTGTCCATCACCAACTCCCAGAGCTTGCTCAAACTCATGTCCATCAAGTCTGTGATGCCATCCAACCATCTCATCCTCTGTCACCCATTTCTCCTCCTGCCTTCAATATTTCCCAGCATCAGGGCCTTTTCCTGATGAGTTCTTTACATCAGGTGGCCAAAGTATTGGAGCTTCAGCTTCACCATCAGTCCTTCCAATGAATATTCAGGACTGATTTCCTTTAGGATGGACTTATTTGACCTCCTTGCTATCCAAGGGACTCTCAAGAGTCTTCTCTGACACCACAGTTCAAAAGCATCAATTCTTCGGTGCTCAGCTTTCTTTATAGTCCAATTCTCACATCCATACATGACTACTGGCGAAACCATAGCTTTGACTAGATGAACCTTTGTTGGCAAAGTAGTGCCTCTGCTTTTTAATATGCTGTCTAGGTTGGTCATAGCTTTTCTTCCAGGAGCAAATGTCTTTTAATTTCATGGCTGATCTAATTTCATGCTTCACAGATGTGAAGCAGCAGCCTTTTATTCAAGCAAGATTGGAGGAAGACAGGTAGCTCTATTGCAGCTCACACATATTGCTGTTTATTTTCTGGTCACTCTCTTGGCATGAGGTAGCAGCTGAGTTGTAGTTCCTTTTGTTTAACCAGACTTTTTTTTTATATTGCACTGAATCCAGGGCTAGGTACATGTTTGTTGCCTGTTATTGGTTGAATCATGACCTCACAGAAAAGATATATTGGAGTCCTAACTATTAGGACTCCAGAGTATGGCCTTACTTGGAGATAAGGTGTTTACATGAGTAATCAAGTTAAAATGAGGTCATTGGGGTGGGCCTGACACCAACACAAATAGTGTCCTTCTAAAAAGAGGAAACTTGGATACAAAGACAGACACATAGGCAGGGAGAATGGCTGATGAACAGGAAGGAAGAGATTAGTTTAGCAGATGCCAAGGGGGCTTCCCCTGTGGCTCAGAGTAAAGAATCTGGCTGCAATGCAGGAGCTGCAGGAGACATGGGTTTGATTCTTGGGTCGGGAAGATCCCCTGGAGGTGGGCATGGCAACCCACTCCAGTATTCTTGCCTGGAGAATCCCATGGACAGACTGGCAGGCTACATATAGTCCATTGGGTTACATAGAGTGCAGACACGACTGAAGCAACTTCGCACACATGCATGCACAGCAGAAGCTGAGAAACACTGAAGTTTGCCAGCACACCAGCAGAAGCTGGGAAGCTAAAGTTGTGTGATATTTTCTCTCTTGATCTCTGACTTTCTAGTCTCTAAAACTAAGACAATTTCTAAGTCATCCAGTTTTTATCCCTTTGTTCCAGCAACTCTAACAAACTGCTCTATCTCTCCAATCACTGAAGTTGGAGGTTTGAAGGTGGTGAGAGATTGACAAGAGTTCCAATCTGTCCTTGGTATTCTAAGCCAACCTTAAAGGTTCATTTGTCCTTGCTTCTCTTATTTCACATCTAACTTTCCTTCTCAACTGCTTTATTTACTGACCTCAGGTTCTAGAATCATGTGCAGAGGCAACTGCTTCACAGAGACAGTCTCCCATAATTTCATGAGGTCAAATTCATATGATAAAACCTCTTTATCTTTCTCTCTCTCTCTTCACACACACACACACACACACACACACACATATGCACATACATGTACATATCTCCTAGGAGTTCTGTTTCTTACATCAAACACTGAGTGATATAGAATCCTTTATATATTCTTAATACCAGTCCTTAGTCAGATATATGTTTTTTTTCCCCCTCCAGTCTCATTGTCTTTCCATTTTCATAATGGTATTTTAGATAACTTTTTTTTAAATTTTGGTAAAGTAAAATTTATTGGTCAGTGGTTTCTTTAAAATCTGGTCTAAGAAATCTTTGTTTCAAAGTCATAAAGATATTATCCTACCTTTTTTTGAGCATGGTATAAGCTAGTGGTCAAAGTTTTTTCTTTAATGGAGATTTAGTTGTTCCAATTCAGTTCAGTTCAGTCTCTCAGTTGTGTCCGACTCTTTGTGACCCTATGGACTGCAGCATGCCAGGCCTCCCTGTCCATCACCAACTCCCGGAGTTTACTCAAACTCATGTTCGTTGAGTTGGTGATGCCATCCAACCATCTCATTCTCTGTTGTCCCCTTCTCCTCCTGCTTTTAATCTTTCCCAGCATCAGGGTCTTTTCAAATGAATCAGTTCTTTGCATCAGGTGGCCAAAGTATTGGAGTTTCAGCTTCAGCATCAGTCCTTCCAATGAATATTCAGGACTATTTTCTCCAGGATGGACTGGTTGGATCTCCTTGCAGTCCAAGGGACTCTCAAGAGTCTTCTCCAACACCACAGTTCAAAAGCATCAATTCTGCGCTCAGCTTTCTTTATAGTCCAACTCTCACATCCATACATGACTACTGGAAAAACCATCGCCTTGACTAGATAGACCTTTGTTGGCAAAGTAATGTCTCTGATTTTTAATATGCTGCCTAGGTTGGTTATAACTTTTCTTCCAAGGAATAAGTGTCTTTTAATTTCATGGCTGCAGTCACCATCTGCAGTGATTTCCAATACCATTTATTAAAACGACCTTTCTTTCTTCATTGAATTAGTTTAGGATCTTTGTTGAAATTAATTGACTGTATCCAGATAGGTTTATGGCTGAACTCCATTCTGTTCCACTGATTTACTTGTCTACACTTAGGCCAAGATCACACTATAATGACTACTATAACTCTATAGTAAACCTTGAAATCTGTGAATGTAAATCTCATAGCTTTGTTCTTTTTAAAAACTGTTTTGGCTATTCCAGACTCTTTGAATTTATGTACAAATTTCAGAACAAGTTTGTTAATTTCTTTTAAAAATCCTCTTGGGATTTGATTGGGAATGAATGTGATATGTAGATTAAATTAAGGAAGTGTTCATACCTTACTAATGTTGCTATGCTATAAACATGACATAAATCTCTGTTTATTTGGATTTTCCTTAAATCCTCTCAGCAAATGGTTTTTAGTTTCCCATGTAGAAGTTTCACACATCTTTTATTTAATTTATTCTTAAGTATTTTTAATCTATTGTCAATAGTACTTAAAGATATTTTCTAATTATTTGTTGCTAATATATGTAAAGGCAACTTATTGTTGTATGTTGTTGTTGTTCAGTTGGCAGGTTGTGTCTGACTCTCTGAAACTCCGTGGGTTACAGCATGCCAGGCCTCCCTGTCCCTCACCATCTCCTGGAGTGTGCCCAAGTTCATGTCTGTTGAATCGGTGATGCCATTCCACCATCTCATCCTCTGTCCCACTCTCCTACTGCCTTCAATCTTTCCCAGCATCAGGATCTTTTCCAGTGAGTCAATTCTTTGCTTCAGGTGGCCAAAGTATTGGAGTTTCAGTCTCAGTATCAGTCCTTCCAGTGAATAGTCAGGGTTGATTTCCTTTAGGATTGACTGGTATGATCTCCTTGCTGTCCAAGGGACTCTCAAGATTCTTTCTCAGCACCACAGTTTGAAAGCATCAATTTTTTGTTGTTCTTGTTGTATACTGACCTTGAATCCAACGGTCTTGTTGAATTCATTTGTTCACTTTAAAAAATAGATTCCTGGATAAAACTCAAAACGCGGAAACCATCCAATACTGGCAAGGAGATGGAGCAACAGAAAAACTCATTCATTGCTTGTGGAAATGCAAAATACACAGCCTCTTTGGAAGGCAGTTTGGCAGTTGTTTATAAAGCTAAATATGGTTTACCATGTGATCCAGCAATTGTGCTTCTAGGTATTTACTCTCAAGCCTGCACATGCGTGTTTACAGCAGCTTTCTTCAGCTTTGCCAAACCTGAAAGCAGGCAAAATGGACTCCGATAGATTTATGGATTACCAAACTGTGGTACATCCATACAATGGAATATTATTTAGTGATACAAAACTATGAAAAGGCATGGAGCAAATGTAAATGCATATTGCTAAGTCAAAGAAGTCAATCTGAATAGGCTGTGTATTCTATGATTGCAACTGAGTGACATTCTGGAAAAAGTCAAGCTATGGAGACGGTAAAAACATCAGTGATTGCTAGGGGTCTGTGAGAGAAAAGGGTCACATTCAATGCAGATCTCTGCAAGACCATGGCAGCAGGTGGCAAGGGGGTGGAGTGAGGGTGGGGTGGTGGCAGTAAGGTGAAGGGAGGTGACTTGTTAAACTCTGACTGCACCAAAAGTAAGAGTCTAGGGCCTAATGGTGTGTAGCTATTACAGCTTAAGTTTGGACTATACAGACTCTGGTTTTAGCAGGGTATTTGGGCCAAGTGCAGCCTCATCAGATGATAACTGGCCCCAGAAGGCTTAGGAAGCAGGCCCAGCTGATGCAAAGAAGGAGAAGGATTTTCCCATTTTAATGTAAAAGACTTTTAGATATTGAAGCCTAGAAAAATTATGTGATACTTATTCTATTAAAGCCTGTAAGTCAGGACTTAATGCTACAACCAAGTTTCATGAGTGGCTTAGAACACTGATATGAATATTTCTACCAGTCTGAGGTAGGTGGAAAAGACAGGTGACTTCAGATCTGTTCCTCTTTATGCTGTTTTCAAGTCATTCTGGGCCAAGGGAGGATTGTGTTGTATGTGTCTTGTTGACAGTCTTGTAGGGGATATTTTTCCCATCACATGGCCTCAGCTGACTCTGGGTTTATTAGTTATATAAGTCCTGATCATTACTTTAGAATTTAACACAAATTGTAGCTTCGTCCATTAGTGTGAGATTAGTAATAAACAAGTAAGGTTTCTGGTTTTTAAGAAGATGAATGAGCCAAGGTGTTTGGCTTCTTCCCCCAGATCAACCTTGGAAAAACTGTAGAATCAAGAGGTAAAAATGAATTAAAAAATCTGACAACAATGAAACCCCATGAAGAAATGCCTGTGAGACTGAAGTCTGTGTTCACTTGCTATGTATACAGAAGGTAGACGGCTGCAGCCCAGGGTGGAATGGGTTAATCAGAGGATTTGTTGGAGGAACACAGTGGATAAGATAAACAGTAGAAATCTGTGGAGGGTGATTATGCAGCCTTAACAAATGTGGGGAGATAGATTCTGCAGGCCTAGGCAGTTTCATATCCTGAGGCAGAGGCCTCCGCACCAGATTCCACGTTCCTGTGAGAGTGTAGTCATGGGGACCAGGAAAACAGGGCTCAAAAGGGACATGGAAATGAAGAGGCTCTGAATGTGCAAGAAAGTCACTTCAAGTAAAACCCAGTGACACCACTCCATTGTAAATTTCTAAATTTTCCAGAAATTTATGTCTGGCATGTCTCAAATGCCAGTTTTCTGAGAAACAAGTAGATTTTCTCTCCAGATATAGTACACACAGTCATTATTATCAGAATTAAATGAGCAAATGCAGCTAAATTGCTTAGCCCAAGACCAGAGGAACAGGGCTCAACAAATATTACTTGTCACTTAAAAGTATTTTCAAGTTTTATCTGAGGGGTAAGTTACTCCTTGAGTGGCCAGTTGAACTCGGTAAAGCCTCTAGTTTGCCAGTCTTTTTTTTTCAATATGACTATCAAAAGAAAATATCTTATTATAAGGCAAGAAGAAATTTGATTCCCATGAATATGATATATTCTTGTAGAAAAATCTATGAACCTACAAGCAGAAATACCCAGGAAATCCTTTTGGAAACTAGACATAAATGATATTGTCAAATAGTATCAGAGACTGCTTGGGCAAATGAGCATGTATAATGTATTCTTGAAATAGATCAACAGAAGTTCAACAGGGAAAAGAGATAATGAAGGCAGGGCTTTTCCTTACCTGGACATCTCTTGGCTTATTCAGGTAAAATCAGATGCTACTGTGACAATTCATTTTTAAAAGGCATAAAGTGATAAACTGAATTGCTGTGCTGTTCCTAATTTGGCCAACATTTTAGTTGGTAAAATTGAAGTGTCTGAACTCTTGAGATAAAGCAGTTTTTTTATTATGACAGTTTAAAAGACTACACAAAAGTGAGTGATTAATCAAACATCTATGTAGTTATCACCTGGATTTAATAATTATTCACATAAGTTTTTTCTCTGGGTTTCTAATACTGCTGAATGTCAATGTGGAAAATATTAAGTTTGCAATAATAGTTTGATAAGTCAAAAATAAAAGAATGGAGCTATTTATCAGGATAGTAACTCTTCTTGATATTATGCTACACCTACTGTTCATTTTGCAATTCGTTTGCCCATTATAAGTGGATTCCTTTCTGAGTTTTTCATGAGTAATCTTCATGGCTGTTATTTCTCCCTTTGAAAAAAGTGGGTGGTCCTTCATTTTCAGTGGGATGCACTATTTTTCAATATGGAGGAAAGATCATTTCAGTGAAACACTTTGGATCTGAGAATCCTGTATAGAGAAAATGAAGCAATCAATACTTTTATTTTTATTGATATGGAAAGTAATGATTCTGAGAAATATCTGTCTATATGTAGGATAATGGTAGGGTGACTTCTACTTCAAAATAAATCTTGAATTTATAAATAACATAATATTTCACCTTTATATGATACTATTCCTTCCAAGAGCTCAAATTTTTTTCAAATTTATTTCTCATTTATTTTCACCATGACTCTGTGATGTAGATAAGAAGGGAAAGATATAACTTAATGATTAATATTCTAAAGGGAAAATGTATTTTGGGAATGCTTTATTTGAAAGTCAAGAGAATATAGCTCATTGTTTCTTACCAAGAATTGTGAAGACCATAAAATACATTGAAGCATATAAATATAAGTTTATAGTGTAGGTATCTCTTTTTTCTTGAAAATTTATATATTGATGCTTTCAAACTGTAGAGCAGAAAAATGAAACACATAAAATACTATATGATTTGTTTTATGATTGTAGATGATATGTCATTATACCTCTGAAAGCCAAGCATTTGTCTGTCATAAACCCTGGAAACATAAAATCGTCTTAAATATAAGCCTTGGTAAGAGTAGTATAGCAGGAACAATGTTTGCAGGCTTCATGAAGTCCTGTTAGATACTAACAAGAAAGATCATTAAAGCTGTTTGGACAATTCTATTAATAGTTTTCTAACAATTTGAACACTGTGCATGTAATTCTCATTGAAATGTGTTTGACATCATATCTTTCATTGAAGAGTATATACTAAAGTATTTTTAGGTATAATCTATTCTTAAAGGAATTAGAGATACTTTTACTTTCATGTTTATATTTTCTAATATTTATTGCTAATCTTTATAATATTTGATATTAAGAAGAGTAGAAATACATGTTTTTAAAAAGAAGTAATGTCTTCAAACTGAAATTGAAGAAAGTGGAGAAAACCACTATACCATTCAGGTATGACCCAAATCAAATCAAATATGACCTAAATCAAATATGACTATACAGTGGAAGTGAGAAATAGATTTAAGGGACTAGATCTGATAGACAGAGTGCCTGATGAACTATGGATGGAGGTTTGTGACATTGTACAGGAGACAGGGATCAAGACAATCCCCAAGAAAAAGAAATGCAAAAAAGCAAAATGGCTGTCTGAGGAGGCCTTACAAATAGCTGTGAAAAGAAGGGAAGCAAAAAGCAAAGGAGAAAAGGAAAGATATACCCATTTGATTTAGTGGGTAGAGTTCCAAAGAATAGCAAGGAGAGATAAGAAAGCCTTCCTCAGCGATCAGCGCAAGGAAGTAGAGGAAAACAACAGAATGGAAAAGACTGGAGATCTCTTCAAGAAACTTAGAGATACCAAGGGAACATTTTATGCAAAGAGGAGCTCAATAAAGGACAGAAATGGTAGGGACCTAACAGAAGCAGAAGATATTAAGAAGAGGTAGCAAGAATACACAGAAGAACTGTACAAAAAACATCTTCACGACCCAGATAATCATGATGGTGTGATCACTCACCTAAAGCCAAACATCCTGGAATGTGAAGTCAAATGGGCCTTGGGAAGCATTACTACAAACAAAGCTAGTGGAGGTGATGGAATTCCAGTTGAGCTATTTCAAATCCTGAAAGATGATGCTGTGAAAGTGCTGCACTCCATATGCCAGCAAATTTAGAAAACTCAGCAGTGGCCACAGGACTGGAAGAGGTCATTTTTCATTCCAATCCCAAAGAAAGGCAATGCCAAAGAATGCTCAAACTACTGTACAATTGCACTCATCTCACACACTAGTAAAGTGATGTCCAAAATTCTCCAAGCCAGGCTTCAGCAATACGTGAACCATGAACTTCCAGATGTTCAAGAAAAGGCAGAGGAACCAGAGATCAAATTGCCAACATCTGCTGGATCATCAAAAAAGCAAGAGAATTCCAGAAAGACATCTATTTCTGCTTTATTGACTATGCCAAAGCCTTTGACTGTGTGGATCACAATAAACTGTGGAAAATTCTGAAAGAGATGGGAATACCAGACCACCTGACCTGCCTCCTGAGAAATCTGTATGCAGGTCAGGAAGCAACAGTTAGAACTGGACATGGAACAACAGACTGGTTCCAAATAGGAAAAGGAGTACGTCAAGGCTATATATTGTCATCCTACTTATTCAACTTCTATGCAGAGTACATCATAAGAAACATTGGGCTGGAGGAAGCACAAGCTGGAATCAAGATTGCCTGAGAAATATCAATAACCTCAGATATGCAGATGACACCACCCTTATGGCAGAAAGTGAAGAAGAACTGAAGAGCCTCTTGATGAAAGTGAAAGAGGAGAGTGAAAAAGTTGGCTTAAAGCCCAACATTCAGAAAACTAAATTGTGGCATCCAGTCTCATCACTTCATGGCAAATAGATGGGGAAACAGTGGAAACAGTGGCTTTCTTTATTTTTCTGGGCTCCAAAATCACTGCAGATGGTGATTGCAGCCATGAAATTAAAAAATGATTACTCTTTGGAAGGAAAGTTATGACCAACCTAGACAGCATATTAAAAAGCAGAGACTTTGCCAACAAATGTCTATCTAGTCAAGGCAATGGTTTTTCCAGTAGTCATGTATGGATGTGAGAGTTGGAGTATAAAGAAAGCTGAGCACAGAATTGATGCTTTTGAACTGTGGTGTTGGAGAAGACTCTTTATAGTCCCTTGGACTGCAAGGAGATCCAACAAGTCCATCCTAAAGGAATCAGTCCTTCCAAGTCCTGTTCATTGGAAGGACTGATGTTGAAGCTGAAACTCCAATACCTTGGCCACCTGATGTGAAGAGCTGACTCATTGGAAAAGACTCTGATGCTGGGAAAGATTGAGGGCAGGAGGAGAAGGGGATGACAGAGGATAATATGGTTGGATGGCATCAGCAACTCAATGGACGTGGGTTTGGGTAGACTCCGGGAGTTGGTGATGGACAGGGAGGCCTGGTGTGCTGCGGTTCATGGAGTCTCAAAGAGTCAGACATGACTGAGCAAGTGAACTGAACTGAATGTCTTTGTGAACTCTAAGAAATTTACTTGTATGAGGAACCCAACCCTAAACAGTACATTTACCGAACCATGGCATCAGAGAAAATAAAGATTCTTCCTTATATTTTTCAGTTACTGCCCCTATAATTCCTGTGTGTTCAACAGGATTCTGATCCATGAAATTAAAAGGCTCTTGGAAGAAAAGCTACAACAAACCTAAGCAGCGTATTAAAAAGCACAGATACTTTGCCCACAAAGGTCCATTAGTCAAACTACGGTTTTTCAGGTGGTCATGTATGGATGTGAGAGTTAGACCATAAAGAAAGCTGAATGCCAGAAGAATTGATGCTTTTGAACTGTGGATTTGGAGAAAACTCTTGAGAGTCCCTTGGGCTGCAAGGAGATCACACTAATCAACCCTAAAGGAAATCAGTCCTGATTATTCATTGGAAGGACTGATGCTGAAGCTGAAGCTCCAATACTTTGGCTACCTAATGTGAAGAGCCGACTCATGGGAAAAGACCCTGATGCTGGGAAAGATTGAAGGCAGAAGGAGAAGGGGACAACAGAGGATGAGATGGTTGGATGGCATCAATGACTCAATGGACATGAATTTGAGTAAGCTCTGGGAGTTGGTGATGGACAGGGAAGCTTGGCGTGCTGCAGTCCATGGGGTCACAAAGAGTCAGACACAACTGAGTGACCGAACAAGAAGAAGACTATTAATACCTTAATATATATTAAGTGGGGCAAAAAAAATTATGATAAATCAGTGAACTTTCTTGTAATGAGTGTAAAATCATTCTTTTTAGAGAAAACAGGCATATTAAAAAGTAGGGGAAAATCAAATGGTAAACTGCATCATTGAGAGTGCAGAGAATGGAGAGTTCGGGTTGGAACAACCTGAGATTTTATGAAAGAGATGGGATTTGAGGTTGATTTTGAAGGAAGTGTGATTAAGGAGCCTTGAAAGTCGGGACATTGAGGTACTGATTTTTTATGTTCAGTAAGGATTCATCGTCAGTCTTGATGAAGTGAATTATGGGGAAAATTCTGTCTTTGGAGAATTAGTTTGGACATCCTCCATTAAATAGGGGGACTTGGGAAAGAATAGTAGAGGAGATTAGTTGTCCCTGATTTTTCTTTTCTCTCTCTCTGTAGCAGAAGAACCCGTTTTTTTTTTTTTTTTTTTAAAGCAGGGCAAACAGCCATTCATTTCCCAGTTTTCCTGTCACTGAATAATGGCCATGCAATTATGTACTAGCCTGGAAATTGTGAGGGAAAATGATAGGTGATACTTCCAAAGACATGTCCTTAAAGGAAGGGCTGTATTGTTTATCCCTCTCTCTTCTATCTTGCTGCTATGTGGAAGAAAGAAATTATCTTCTGTCTTTTTAAAGGTATGTTAATTCAGCTTTCTATTTCATGCAGCTGAATCTATATCCTAACAAAATTTGGTTTGTGAAAGTAGAATACTACATACAACAGAAACTTAAATAGGCACATTTATTTGACAGTTTTAACCATATGGACACTGCAGAATATAAACGGGATCACATTTTTTATGATGTGGCAAAACAGTGGCAAAACAAATCTCTGATACTTGGATGGGCAGATTATGGCCCAGGTGAGCCAAAAACTCCAGGGAAATGGTGGGAAAAAAATAAATGTCTGTTGGCTGCTTCTGACCTCTTTTAAAAGGCCCTGCAACAAAAAGGAGAGCTGAGGTTAGTTTGAGAGTAGAGATGGGAAATGCAATTTTGATGAGGGACTCTGTGCCTGAGGCAATCTCAGATGACTGGGGTTCTGGTAATTTGAGGCCTCACAGGACTAAAGAAGTAAACTGATTCTGGAATACAAATTCAGGCAATTATAGAACTGTCAGTTTTAGCAGGTGATAAGAATAGGGCCGCAAACCTTTTCAAGCAGCCCTGTTAGACTGTGGGAACCAGTCTGGCTGTGAAGATGAGATTAAGGGTTGCCTTGTCCCCAGGTCTCAGCTGACTTCCCGTAGCTGCCAGTGCTCGAGGCAGAGTTACAGACGCTGTGAGATAAATGTCAGTCCTCAAGTCTTGAAGCAATTTTTGATTAAATCTTTGGCTGAGTTCATCCCTTAAAAACTGTAAGACTAGAATCCTACTAAATTTTTCAGGGAATACTATTACAAATGATCCACACGTTAGGCTTAGAAAAGCCTGTGATTTTTTTTTTTAACCTCTAAGAAAGAAAGTGAAAGTGAGTTGCTCAGCTGTGTCTGACTCTTTTCGACCCCATGGACTGTAGCCTACCAGGATTCTCCATGGGATTTTCCAGGTAAGAGTACTGGAGTGGGTTGCCATTTCCTTCTCCAGGGGATCTTCCCAACCCAGGGATTGAACCCGAGTGTCCTGCATTGTAGGCAGACGCTTTACTGTCTGAGCCAGCAGGGAAGTCCATCTCATGAAATATGCCCCATATTAAATCATTTTAAAGATACATCATCACTTATATTTGATGCTTTCTATCTGGTTTATCCTTTATCATGGTCCGTGAACCTGCATTTGTTTTCTCTACTAAAGCTCGATGCAGAATATAATTGCCCTCATGAGGAAGAGTGAGAAGTATAGGACACTAGGAAAACCGGTCTCAGTTACCATTGATGATGCCAAGAGGTACTCAGCACCACAACCATGTTATTTAAACATAAATTAGAAGATAAGCTATGTGAGTGCACTTCATGAAGTTTTCCATGTAAAGTGTATTTTATATTACTAAAGATATTTGATAATCATGTAGCTTTTATTGTGATTACCCTGTACCTCCACTGCTGCTGCTGCTAAGTCGCTTCAGTCGTGTCCGACTCTGTGCGACCCCATAGACGGCAGCCCACCAGGCTCCCCTGTCCCTGGGATTTTAAAGGCAAGAACACTGGAGTGGGTTGCCATTTCCTTCTCCAATGCATGAGAGTGAAAAGTGAAAGTGAAGTTGCTCAGTCGTGTCTGACTCTTAGCGACCCCATGGACTGCAGCCCACCAGGCTCCTCCAGCCATGGGATTTTCCAGGCAAGAGTACTGCTGAGTATATTGGGTAAGACAACTGCTTTTTTGGTTTGTATTTAGTAAATGACTAGACTACATCTGGACATGGGCATATTACTGAAAAAAGGAAAAAAAAAACAGTACAAAATGAAACAACAAAACCTGAATTTTGAGCTGATGCAGTAATTGGATACAGCCTTGAGGTGGTAGCCTTTGAGGTCTGGGTGAGTGTGTTGCATATACTGGAAGAAGTATACCAGGCCACTCAGGTCTATTTTAAAGAGAGTTTCTCAAGCAAGGAGGGCAGTCAGCAGTACTGCCTTTGAGCAGAGGACTTATTTTCCCTGACTGTCTGGGTGACTCTAGCCAGTGATTGAGCACAGTGGTGGTTCTAGGTACTGGCCATTCCTGCCCAACATGAAACTCATGCAAAGGGCAATTTTTGCTTTGTAACTTCCTGTTGGGCTGGCTGAGAGTGTCTCAAGTGGTACCAGTCTGGGCTCTTCTTATCCAAGCCTCTTTCTCCCTTTTTCACAGGCATCAGACCTACATTGGGCATTGAAAGCTTTTCGTGCCTACTCCTACTCCTTCTCCCCTTTGTCTTTCGCAGGCATCTTCACCAAGACATCTCTTGCCATTCTAACTCTGCCTTGACCACTGCTTCCTGGAGGCTGGAGCCAACACAGGTGCCCATGCATATTTGTTCATTGTAGAGTCAAGAAACAGCCAGTAGTACATGTCCTTGCCTTGGAGTACAAGTTATTACTACTCTGCCATGATGGAGAATGCTCTTTGTGTCAAGTTCAAATAGATTTTCCTTTTTACATTTCACCAAGTACCTTTGTTTTATCAACAAGTTTTTCCTAACTCCCATCCATGTTATTTATTCTACATATTCTCAAAATTTCCCCAAGTCTTTCTGTCCCAATTCTCTGTCTTCTAGCTGCCATCTCCATGAGGGCTCTCTAGGACAGCTGTGTGGCCATCAGTTCCCTTCACTGCTGTCTTGAGTTGGAAATCACTATTTTGAGGGGCCCTATGGAGAAGGTGATGGCACCCCACTCCAGTACTCTTGCCTGGAAAATCCCATGGACGGAGGAGCCTAGTTGGCTGCAGTCCATGGGGTTGCAAAGAGTTGGACATGACTGAGCGAATTCACTTTCATGAATTGGAGAAGGAAGTGGCAACCCACTCTAGTATTCTTGCCTGGAGAATCCCAGGGTTGGGGGAGCCTGGTGGGCTGCCGTCTATGGGGTCACACAGAGTTGGACACGACTGAAGTGACTTAGCAGCAGCAGCAGCAGCCAGTGTCAATGTTAGTCAATCAATTGTGTCTGATTCTTTGCTATCCCATGGACTGTAACCCACCAGTTACAGGGGTAGCCTTCTTTTTTCATTTTGATTGGATACTCTTCTGTTTTTTTAAACTTACTTGTTTTATTTGGTGGATAATTACTTTACAATGTTGTGATGGTTTCAGTCGTACATCAGTATGAATCAGCCATAGACAAACACGTGACCTCTCCATCCTGAGCCCCTCTCACACCTCCCTCCCCACCCTATTCCTCCAGGTTGTCACAGGGCACTGGCTTTGGGTGCCCTGCATCATACATCAAACTGCTACTGGCTGTCTATTTTATAAATGGTAATGTGTATGTTTCAGTGCTATTCTCTCAAATCATCCCACCCTCTCCTTCTCCCACTGAGTCCAAATCTGTTCTTTATGTCTGTGTCTCCTTTGCTGCCCTGCATTTAGGATCATCAGTGCCATCTTTCTAGATTGCACTAGATATGCATTAATATTCAATATTTGTCTTTCTGACTTACCTCACTCTGTATATTAGGCTCTAGGTTCATCCACCTCATTAGAACTTACTCAAATTTGTTCCTTTTTATAGAAGAATAATATTCCATTGTGTACATGTACCACAACTTCCTTATCTATTCATCTGCCGATGGACATCTAGGTTGCTTCCATGTCCTAGCTATTGTAAATAGTGCAGTGAGCACTGGGGTACATGTATCTTTTTTAGTTCTGATTTCCTTGGGGTACAGCCCAGGAGTGGGATTGCTGGACTGTATGGTAGTTTTATTCCTAGTTTTTTTTTTTTTTTATAAACATGTTTTATTTGTTTGCTTATACCATCAGAAGTGAAACTATTGACTGTCATTTCCCTAAAATAGGGAAATCAATCTAAAACACATACTGGTGCTTTTCAAAAGATAGCAATTTAAAAGGGTGGCAGCAGCAGGCATTTGATGTCTTTTTCTTTTAAAAACTTTCAGGCTGCAGGAAAAACATGTAACCAAGAGTGTTATGATTATCCATTAGATTTTCATCAGTACCTGTACCAATTTAGGTGACAATACAGCAAGATCCAAGGATTAGTGACAGACAATGTACGTCATAAGGAATGATATATACTACCAATCCTTACAAAACTCATTGTCAAAGAAACTGTTAAGTGTTTGAAAGGTATCTAAATATTTCACATTAAGTACAGAAGCGGCCATCAAGATTATATCCCTTAATTGTTGCATATTTTTCAAAAAGTGCCAATCAAAGCCTAATTTTGCATTTTGGCTTTGTCTTACACAGTATCAGCTGTTAAAAAGCAATTTACATGTGTCTTAAACCACAGTTGTCTGGCCAGAGGGTGAACAGTGCCGTGTCAAGCCTAAGGCTGGCACCAGCCTTGTCTGTGTGATTAGGGCCCGTGCATAATTTGGTATGCATCTAAATGTTCAGTGCTCCAGTTTAAGTGGAAAAGCTGTGAAATGCAGTTGTTCTGCCAAACCACACTCCACTCCTTCCATCTTCCTTTCAAGGGAAATATTTTAGTTTTGTCAGTTACCATTGAATGACTCTAGGGCTGATTTGTAGATTTTATCCAATGTCAGAAGTCAATCTTGCTTTATCCAAGCCACTTCAAATAACTATGGAGATATCACCCCATTAAAGTATATTATGTTTTACTCCTAAGCAAGGGTGAGGAATCTGAGTATCATGTGCAAGGCTCAAGATGACGCTTAGGACAGAACATGCAGAGTAAAAATAGTTTCCTTCCATATCCAGGTAATATAAAGCTGACAATTGTAGTCCTGTCTTTATGGGATGAAAACAGTCCCTTTACAATAAGGTTCCTGAAAGGGAGAACAAATAGATAATAACTCTTCTGGTAACATATTATGGTACACTGGCCAGTGTGTTTTTGGCGATTAAACATAATCCTGTGAATCAGATTAATTCACTTGCTGAGTGTTCATTTGCGGCATCCCTCTGTTGGGTCTTGGGGGCCCTCCACGACCTCGTGGGGCTCCCCGTGGTCCACTCTGCCCAGAGCCTCGCTTGAAATTCTGCTGATATCCATCCCGCTGATAGCCAGAGTAGTCCCGGGGAGCACTGAATTGAGATTGTGTATAACCACTGTTTGGAGTGTTAGTAGAGAATGAAGGGCGGTAACCATCATATCCTCCTCTGAATCCATTAGCAGGTCCTCTGTATCCATTCATCAAGCCTCTAGCACCACGGGAACCTCCACGAGACACACCACGACTGTTGTAATAGGGCTGACTGCTACGTGGAAATCCAGTGTTCTGCTGAGGAGGCTGCTGGTGGTTACCAGTCACTTGATGGGGCTGGTCCTGAGAACCATGATAAGTGCCAACCACTGTTTGAAGCTGTTCTTGCTGAAGCTCTGCTTGTTCTACTTGGTGAGGCTGACTGGAAAAGCTCTGGTTGTAACTGGCCTGGTACTGATTTTGCTGTTTTAAAGTTTCTGGTTCATTAACAGGAGGAACTGGGGCATTCATATTGAATACCGTTTGCATGGATTGGAATGGAGCTGCATTTACATTGATTCCACTGCTATGTAAAGGTTTGCTTGTCCCAGCCTGGAACACTTGAGGCTGAGAAGCAGCAGGAAGGGATGATGATGCTGTAGTCTGGTCTGTATTTAAAGAGGTCGTTGCCTGAATCTGGTCAATCGGTTCCTTTTGTGGTCGTTGCTCAGTAGCATGAGAAGGTTGGTACAAGGGTTGAGATGCTGTATATCCCTCACTTGTGGATGAAACCAAAGGAACCTGTGTAGCTTCTGGCTGTACAGAACCTTGATTAAGTTGAGCAAGTCTAGATTCAGAATGAACTGGAGGGCAAACCAGCTGGGGTATGTCCATGTTCTGTGCTGGATTCATTGGCTGTGCAGATACAATGGCAGGATCAAGTGTCTGGTTTTCAAAATCCAGCATTGAATCCTGTATGAAATTATAGGGCCCCTGCATCTGTGCCATAAGGTCCTGTACTCGCTGTCTTCTCACGAGGGGATCGGCTTGAGCCACTGGGGTCAAAGAGTGGGGTTCTGGTACTGAAGGAGATGCAGCCTGAGGTTGCTGCTGGAGTGAATTTACCACCTCAACTGTTTCAACTGTCCAATCATCTACCTGCTCCTTTTCACCACTGCTGAACTGTGTTTCTGCCATAAATTGTCTATTTACATACTCTGTTGATTCAACCTCATTTTGTTCAGTGTATTCTTCCACTGGCTCAGGTTCAGCTTCGGCTGCCTGGTCTTCAACCGTAGGTGCTGAGGCTGCCTCCTCTTCCTCACACAGACCATTCTGGTGGTTGTGGGTGCTGTCAAAGTAGTTTGACTGGAAAACACGCTCAACAATTTCCTTTAGAGCTTTATAAGTTGTTCCACATACAGGTTTTTCCTTTCCTTCCAACAAGTCCCACAGGTGAATGGAGGCATGTTCATACTGCTCATTCAACCTCAAGCTCATGTCTCGTTCAGGGTCTGCTAATTTGTAGAACTCATCTAACAACGACAATTCCTCTTCAGACAATATTGGCACTCCATTCAAACCTTGCTTCAGGTCAGTTCTCACTTCATCATCTCCCAGTTTATCCAAAACATACTGCAGCTCAAGTACTGTTTTTAAACGTTTCTGTTCAGCTTCCTCTCTCATAAGCTGCTCCCGACGTGCTGTCTTCTTTATTGTTTTCTGAATATCTTGGCTTAATGCCATGAAACTCCTCTGTAATTCTTTTGCAAACTCCAAGTTATTTGTGACTTCCTGGTACTTAGACACGGCATCCAGCTGATCTTGATTAAGCCTTTCCCCTTTGTTCATTCGTTCCTGATAATCATCAAGCTTGCCCTTTTTCTTCTCCAGGTTCCGAAGTTTCTTGTCGATCACCCCGAGAATCTGCTTCATGGCCTCGGTCTGGACAGCCCCGGTGCCGGTCATGGGGTGTTGGGAAGCCGGCGCGGCGGCCCCGGCCCCCGCCTCATTCCCGGAGGAACCCGACGGCGGTGGTGGCCCGGACGACTTGCTGCCGCTTCCGCTGTGGCTGGTGGCCGAAGGCATCTTGAGACCGTAAGGGGAGAGAAGAAAAAGCGGGAGGAAGGACAAGAGCGGCGAGTCAGTCGGCGGACGGGGCGAGACGCTATTCCTAGTTTTTTAAGGAATCTCCACACTGTTCTCTGTAGTGGCTGTAACAGTTTGCATTCCCACCAACAGTTTAAGTGGGTTCCCTTTTTCCCACACCTTTTCCAGTATTTATTGTTTGTAGACTTATTGTTTGATGGCCATTCTGACTGATGTGAGATGATACCTCACTGTGGTTTTGATTTGCATTTCTCTAATTAATGAATGATGTTGAGCATCTTTTCACGTTTGTTAGCCATCTGTATGTCTTCTCTGGAAAAATGTCTGCTTAGGTCTTCTGCCAATGTTTTGATCGGGTTATTTTTCTGACATTGAGCTGCATGAGCTGCTTGTATATTTTGGATATTAATTCTTTCATTTCTAAGAAAGAGTGCATTTAAGGTCAACTTCCAAGTCCTTCCATGTTTGAAAATGTTTTTACTATGACCTCATGAATGGTTATTATGTTGGCTACAGAAACCTGATAGAGGGCAGGAGAAGGAGGCAACAAAGGATGAGATGGTTGGATGGCATTACTGACTCAATAGACATGAGTTTGAGCAAATTCCAAGAGAGAGTGAAGGACAGAAAAGCCTGGCGTGCTGCAGTCTGTAGGGTCACAAAGAGTGAGACATGACTTAGTGACTGTACAGCAACAGAAATCTGGAATAAAAGTCATTTTTCCTGGGAATTTTGAAAGCCTTGCTCTATTGCCTTTCTGCATCCTGGGTTCTGATGAGATGGCTAATGTTCTTGATTTTCATTCCCTAGTCTTTTCTCCTGGGTAGCTTTTTGTCTATCCTCAGACATATTACTCTTTGCCAGGATATATCTAAGTCCTTGGTGCAGAATGAGTCTTTTTGGCCTGAAGACTGACTTTATCTGTGAGGACATTATCAATTAGCACTTCTGTGATAATTTTTCCCTCATTCCTTTTTTTTCTGCTCCTGGAATTCTTGGGTATAAAATGTCTTGAAATAATCCTTTGAATCTCTCTTTTCTCCCTTGTTTCAGTCTCCTTGTATTGGAATCTGGGAGATTTCTTTAGATTTATTGTCTAACTGTTCTCCTGAATTTTTATGTGGCAATCAAATTTTAATCTCCAAAAGTTTTCTTGTTATCTAATACTATCTTGTACATACTTTCTTGTAGTTATTTCATAAGTGCAGTATCTTTTTATAAGGATAATATTTTGGGAGAAATACATTATACATTCAAGAGTATTATTATGTATTTTAAATGTATAACGAAATGAATACCCCGTTCCTGTCACTCCAGGTAAGAAAGGAAACAGCAGCACCACAGAAGCCACTGTGTTCTCTTCTTTAATCATATTCTTGTCCCTCCAGAGGTAGTTCCTACACTGAGGGCTGTGCTGATCATTTCTTTTCTTTTGAAAATAGTTTTTGTATATATGTATTCCTAAGCACGGATCATTTAGCTTTGCCTGTTTTTTAACTTTATAAATGGATTTATACTGCAAGTTTATCTTTATCAATTGTTTTTCTTTATTTGGTGATTGCTTTTTCACCAACAGTTTCCATTCTCTGTTCTTTGAAGTCAACAGTTTATATCTTTTAAAGAAAGCATTATTATCATGTTAATGAAACTTCACTGGGAGAAGGAGGTAAATGTATGTGTATGCTTACTCTGTCATATAAAGCTAGAAGCTTAAATGAGATTTTTTAATAGTATGTGAATCATGCTTTAATTCATACTTGTTCTTATTGGCATGTTAGCACATATGTGTGTATTGTATGTGATATATATGTAAGTGGGGCTTCTCAGGTGGCACTAGTGGTAAAGAATCCACCTGCAATGCAGGAGACACAAGAGACTTTGGTTCGATCCCTGGGTTTGGAAGATCCCCTGGAGAAGGGCTATATATAAGTAACAATTAAAAAAATAATTAAAATAAATTTATTATTAAAAACAAATGCTCTTAAGGAGGTGGTGGGATATAACAGGCTTTGGTAATCAATCAAACCAGGGTTTAAATCCTTATTCCAGCACCTTTTAGTTGAGAGGTATTGGGCAAGTCACCTAAGCTTCTAAAACCTCCAATTTCCCCCCAATTCCCCCTTTTATAAATGAGGGTAAAAGTACCTACCCCAAAGTATTGTTTGGCGATTAAATGAGGTTATGTATGTGAAAGATTTAACCTAGTGCTCAACATAAAGTGAATACTGAATAAACAAAGTTCCTGTTCTTCCCTCTCTAAAGGAAAATGAAACTTTTCTGTCCTAAGAAGTCTATAAGCAGGGCTAATTTTATGTCCTGTGCAGTCACACCGGGCCCTGTGCCTAGGAGGGCCAATTTGGTTTAATGCTCTACTGTCCCTGTCTTAAAATTATTAATAATTTTATCTTTGAGCTTGTGTGAGTGAAGTCTGGTGGGGCAATGGAGCGTGTGCGTGAACAGAGGAGGTAAATTTAATATGTGCATCCACCTTTTCTTGCCACTCCACTTCCATGAAGTGCTCACAGTGTCCTCTGAACACAGAACTCCAGCAAATTCATGATACGTGGGAGTTTAGCAAGACACAAACACAGGATGCATTTTATGTCTGTGACTAAGTTGGGGTGACAGTAGCCCCGAGAACACATTTTTTTGAGCTAAACTTGTTTAGAATGCAGAAAGCAGGCAATGGTTGTGACTTGCCTAGCAATCCAGTGGTTAAGTTTCTGCACTTCCACTGCAGGGGGCATGGGTTTGATCCTTGATTGGGGAACCTAGATGCCACAAGCCATGCAGTGTTCCCAAAGGGGGAAAAAAAGGCTATGGCATTCTAAGAAATACAAAATAGACTGCATACAAAAGACAATGGCATTCTAAGAAATACAAAATGACTATGGAAACCTCAGTTGACTCCCTGCCTTCTGTTAGATAAGTCCTTATGCAAGAAGTGATAATATAGAAAGGGATAGTTCGTTTTTCTTTCTGTCTTCCTTAACTACCTAGTGGGCTTCCCTGGTAGCTCAGCTGGTAAAGAATCTGCCTGCAATGCAGGAGACCCTGCTTCAATTCCTGGGTCAGGAAGATCCCCTGGAGAATGGATCAGCTACCCACTCCAGTATTCATGGGCTTTCCTGGTGGCTCAGATGGTAAAGAATCCACCTGCAATGAGGGAGACCTGGGTTTGATCCCCGGGTTGGGAAGATCTCCTGGGGAAGGGAACGGCTACCCACTCCAGTAGAATTGCCTGGAGAATTCCATGGACAGAGTAGCCTGACAGGCTATAGTCCATGGGGTCACAAAGAGTCAGACATGACTGAGTGACTTTCACTTTCACTTAACTAAACTTTCACTTAACTAACTAGTAAGCCAAAGGTAGAGAGTGTTGGTAGAATGTGCTGGTACCAAGAAATGAAATAAAAACAGTTGAGTTAGTTTTATGCAGTGTTTCTAGTTTTTGCTAAGAATGAAATACATATGCATGTACGAGCTATGAAACATGGATTATGTAATTTTGATGAATCTGTGATCAATTAAGGGGATTCCCAGGTGGCTTAGTGGTAAAGAATCTGTCTGCCAGTGCAGGAGAGGCAGGAGATACGGGTTCTATCCCAGGGTCAGAAAGATCCCCTGGAAGAGGAAATATTAACCCATGCCAGTATTCTTGTCTAGAAAATCCTATGGACGGAGGAGCCTGGCTGGCTACAGCCAGTGGGGTTGCAAAGAGTTGGACATGAATGAGTATGCATGCATGCAGTTAAATCCTCTTATATTTAAAAACTATTATTGCATAATATAAATACGAGGAGTAAAACTCTTAATAATTTAAAAACATAATTTAATTTTAATTCAATTTATTAATTTATAATAATAATTTTAGACTTTAATTTTTTTTTAGCTTACAATGACATTAAGTTACAAATAAAAACACTGTAACTAGTCAAAAGACAGACCATGGAAGAAAGGAGAAAGCTTTATATTCGAGTAACTTCAACAGCAATTTTATCCCCAGTGTTTTGAACAAGGGACTTGTTCTTTCATTTTACACTAGACCTCACAAATTATGCAGCCAGCTCTGCTCACAAGAATATTTACTGACTTTCAAAGCCTACTCTTTATCAGCTCAATCGAAAATGATAGCTAGTAAGTTTGGTTTGCGATTTTCTTTTATGACAGATGGAGACAATATCATAGAACACAATCTAATCTTGCTTTAAGTTTATTAATTGTTTTTGCTGAATTGGTGAGTCCAGAGCCAAATAATCCTTAAATGGGGAAAGTGGAAAGGGACGAGACATTAAATCTTTCACTGGGCTTCAGTGGTTTTAGGAGAAGAAATTAAGAAACAAGATTATGTGGAGGAGATGCCAAATGTGAATGCCTTTGGGGCTGTTTTACTTTTTTATAAAAAGGGTGTGTGAGTATGATTAGAAGGTTCTAGAATCCAGTGTCACCCCAGGCTTCTGCCATCATTCTGTTAGGCTGATAGTTGGTGGCTAGAAATGAGAAGGGATAAACAAAATTGAATTGAATGGCTTTTTTTTTTTTTCTCTTCAAATTCATGAGAAAGAATTCATATGAAGTTCATCATCTAATTAAAGACCAAGAAGTAACTGATGACGTTAGTGTGTCAGATTAAATCCATTTTTAAACATAGAGTTTTTTAATATTTAAAATAATTTTTACAGACAGAAGCTGTAAAAGAGAATAGCAGCCAAGATGAATGCCACCGACAGGAGAAAGACAGGAATGGTTTAGGATCCTGTAAGCAAGGCTGAAGAGAAGTTCCAGGAAGAATGTTTTTCTTGTGATTACCTATTTTTTAAGAGAGCATAATGGTGATGGATGGTTTTAGAACCTGAGCCATGATGCCTGAATGTATAATATTGATTTCACTTTAGAAAGGCATTTGAATGCCACAGTTGTCTGACTGCCTTAAAATGGGTAGCTGCCATTAGACGACAGTGCTTGCATGTTTCTGCAGACCGGAGTTGTTCTAAAGAGTGTTAGTGAGGATCTAAAGAAAAGGATTAAGGAGTCAAAGAAAATAGGTTTTGTTTAAAATGCATACATACACAAGCACCTTCATGCACTTTTTTATCCAGACAGCAGTGGATATGTACAGTTGGCATATGGATAAATCCAGAGTCTACAGAAAACATTAAAAGATGAGATCTAACATGTAAAGCAAGCAAGGCAGTAAAATATTACCTTTTTAAGGTACTACCACTTCCTTCTTTTTTTTTTCTTTCTTTTTGTTGACCACTGCCATTTATTGCAGTGTAATATTGCTGGCCTGTTCTTAGCCTTCACTTAGAGCCTTGAGTCCTTGGTGGGTCTATGCTCTGTGAAATGCTGAAGGTGTTTTCTTGCTGGTCTGACTGCTTTAATAACTTGTATGATATGTCATAAGTCAGTAAGAAGCAAGGTGCTTTACAGTTAAAGGCTTCAGGCTGTTTAATTGTTGAATTAATACCTTATCTTCCTACATCCCTTCAAAAAACTCTTTAATTTTGGAAGTAGTCTTTTTGCTTATTTTACACTGGTAAAAACTGAAACTTCAAAAAAGAAAGTTAGGCAAAATTTGTACATCTTTTGAATTAGTTGTATGAGATATAAGAAAAGTAATTCAGTATGAATACATTTTGACTTCTAATGCTCATCACTTTTTTACCCCTAAGTGCTCATGGACAGTCTCTTTTATTATTTGACAATAGTAGTAATTACAGAAATAACAAATGCAATTTATAGTGCTTACTATGGGGCTTCCCCTGGTGGCTCAGTGGTAAGGAATCCACCTGCAGTGGAGGAGCTACAGGAGACAAGAGTTCAATCCCTGGCTAGGGAAGATTCCCTGGAGGAGGGCATGGCAACCCACTCCAGTGTTCTTGCCTGGAGAATCCTATCGACAGAGGAGCCAGGCGGGCTACAGTCCATAGGGTGACAAAGAGTGAGACATGACTGAAGCGACTTAGCATGCATGCACATGTGTCAGCTACTAAGGGCTTTACATGTATGAAGCCATATCATCCTTGTACTTACTATTATTCACATTTTCTGCACAAATAAAATGAAGCTCAGAGACATTAAGAAATATGCAGAAGTCACACATCCAGTAAGTGGTGGATGCAAGATTTGAACCCCAGGTGTCTGGTACCACTATGCTGTGGTAGTTGCTTTCTCAACTTTTATCTGTAATTTTTTAGTTTAGAATAAATTTTTAAATAAAATGAAGTGTTATTGTCATATGACCTTGCAACATTTGGATTTAAGTCTATGTATTCCAGTTATGATGCCTTTTTGAAAATTAGAATGAGTAAAATATTTTGTTTAAAAATTTGTGAAGATATGTAGAATTGATTACATGCTACATAGGTTCTGAGAGAAACTTAAGATATATTTATTGGTTGTTACACTAGAAATGGAATTGGTAGCTACTGTTATCCTGGTGATGAATTTGCACTGAAGTGCCAGGCAAGAAGATTTTGACTGCTGCAACTCTATAGAGTAGGAGTTTACACAGTGAAAGTCTCAGTCGCCAAGTGTTGTCTGACTCTTTGCAAACCCATGGACTGTAGCCCTTCAGGCTCCTCTGTCCATGGAATTTTCCAGACAAGAATACTGGAGTGGGTTGCCATTTGCTTCTCCAGAAGATCACCCAGGGACTGAACCCACATCTCCTGCACTGACAGGTGGATTCTTAACTCCTGAGCCACTAGGGAAACAATATATAGATTCATTTTAATCTCTATCAGAATTCCAATGACTTATTCCAGGAACTAGAACAAATAATTCTAAAATTTATGTTTAACTACAGAAGACCCTGAACAGCCAAAACAATCTTGAGAAAGAGCAAAGCTGGAAGTTACATACTCCCTGATTTTAATAGTAATCAAATGCATGGTTTTGGCATAAACACTGACACACAGATTAATGGAACAGAATAGAAAGCCCAGAAGTGAACTTGCATATACATTGTTGATTGATTTAAAAGAAATGAGCCAAGAATGTGCAACAGCAAAATAATGGTTTCTTTAATAAATCGTGTATATTTCTTGAATAAACACTCTCTTGGTTGTTGCAGCTTTGGTTAAGTTCTGGAGTTCTGAAAATGATACTGAAAGTTTTTTTAATCACTTTTATGAAGGGGCAGTATTTTGGAGTTCCTTACTCCGTTCTCACTGATATCCTGCATATAACTTATAGCCAAATAATATATTGCCATATGGACATGGACCAACAGACTGGTTCAAAATTGGAAAGGAGTAAGTACCTCAAGGCTGTATATTGTTACCCGGCTTATTTAACTTTTATGCAGAGTACATCACGTGAAATACCAGGCTGGATGAAGAACAAGCTGGAATCAAGATTGCCGGGAGAAATATCAATAACCTCAGATATGCAGATGACACCACCCTTATGGCAGAAAGTGAAGAAGAACTAAAGAGCCTCTTGATGAAAGTGAAAGAGGAGAGTGAAAAAGTTGGTTTAAACCTCAACATTCAGAAAACTAAGATGATGGCATCCAGTCCCATCACTTCATGGCAAATAGATGGGGAAACAGTGGAAACAGTGACAGACTTGATTTTGGGGGGCTCCAAAATCACTGCAGATGGTGACTGCAGCCATGAAATTAAAAGACATTTGTTCCTTGGAAGAAAAGCTATGACCAACTTAGACAGCGTATTAAAAAGCAGAGACATTATTTTACCAGCAAAGGTCTGTCTAGTCAAAGCTATGGTTTTACCAGTAGTCATTTTGGTTGTGAAAGTTGGACTATAAAGAAAGCTGAGCATTGAAGAATTGATGCTTTTGAACTCTGGTGTTGGAGAAGACTCTTGAGAATCCCTTGGACTGCAAGAAGATCCAACCCATTAATCCTAAAGGAAATCAATCCTGAATATTCATTGGAAGGACTAATGCTGAATCTGAAACTCCAATAATTTGGCCACCTGATGTGAAGAACTGATTCATTGGAAAAGATCCTGATGCTGGGGAATGAAGGGGATGACATAGGATGATAGTTGGATGGCATCATTGGCTCAACAGACAGGAGTTTGAGCAAATGCTGGGACACAGTGAAGGACCGGGAAACCTGGCTTGCTGCTGTTCCTTGGGGTCACAAAGAGTTGAACACGACTTCATGACTGAACAGCACAATTATTTTTTTTTTATTGTCACCCTGCTTATTTAATTTTATTTTATTTTTAAACTTTACGATATTTTATTGGTTTTGCCAAATATCGAAATGAATCTGCCACAGGTATACATGTGTTCCACATCCTGAACCCTCCTCCCTCCTCCCTCCCATACCATCCCTTTGGGTCGTCCCAGTGCACCAGCCCCAAGCATCCAGTATCGTGCATCGAACCTGGACTGGCGACTCGTTTCATATATGATATTATACGTATTTCAATGCCATTCTCCCATATCATCCCACCCTCTCCCTCTCCCACAGAGTCCAAAATTTATGTGTCAGTGCTGCCTCAGTTCAGTTCAGTTCAGTTGCTCAGTCGTGACCCCATGAATCTCAGCACGCCAGGCCTCCCTGTCCATCACCAACTCCTGGAGTTCACTCAGACTCACATCCATATGTCATTTAATGTTAGTCAAGTACTTTGTTTAGACTTACAGAATTCCTGTCTACAGCTTCATGTACTTACTTCTTCTATACAAGCACATTCTTTGAAAACTGAGAACTTAATAGAGGAGACAGAATTAATTTACATTTTTTAGATCTATTGGGAAAAGTCTTTTATGTTATGGATCATTGGTAAATGCCAAATACTTGCTATAGCTAGACTTAGGTGCATTATACTACTCAGAAGAAAATAAGGAGACTGTTAATAACATTTATTACATGTAAATTATAGTACTTGTGTGTGTGAGAGAGATTAGTTTATTTAATCCTCCTAGACAGCCTACAAAGTAGATATTGCTACTTCAGATTCACAGATAAAAAAATCTTGAGGCTCAGATGATCTAAGTAACTTCATATGATTACATAGCTAGTAAATAGGAGATTTAATTCCTGTATGCTTGGCTTCAAGCTCATGTTTTAACTGTGATGCCACATAGTTTTTTTCTGAAATTACATGGCACTTAATTTTTCGTTTTATTATAGCTAAGCTGGTAAAGAATCCGCCTGCAATGCAGAAGACCCTAGTTCAATTTCTGGGTCGGCAAGTTCCCCTGAAGAAGGGATAGGCTACACACTCAAGTATTCTTGGGTTTCCCTGGTGGCTCAGACAGTAAAGAATCTGCCTGCAATGTGGGAGACCTGGGTTCGATCCTTGGCTTGGGAAGATCCCTGGAGGAAGGCATGGCAACCCACTCCAGTACTCCTGCCTGGAAAATCCCATGGACGGAGGAGCCTTGAAGGCTGCAGTCCATGGGGTCACTGAGGGTCGGACATGACTGAGTGACTTCACTTTCACTTTTCACTTTCATGCATTGGAGAAGGAAATGGCAACCCACTCCAGTGTTCTTGCCTGGAGAATCCCAGGGACAGGGGAGCCTGGTGGGCTGCCGTCTATGGGGTCACACAGAGTTGGACATGACTGAAGTGACTTAGCAGTAGCAGAGGACTTAAATTTTTTAAAAAATTAAAAAAAATAAAGAATGATAGTGAAAATAGTAAAAATATATCTAGGACTTTCTCTGGTGTTGTTGTGGGCAGTGTGGGGTCAGTTCATTTTTGGATAGTTCCTTGGTCTGGCTTATATTTCTGAAGATCTATAGGCCCCTTCCTATGTCTAACTACAGGGTTTTAATCTATTGCACCTGTCACTTCCAAGGAGGTTCCCTCTGTTTTAGCTTCTTCTGTTTGCTGGTCTCTTCAATGTCTAATTTCCGCCCTGACACAAGGGGGCGGTGGTGGACACTTTTTTAGGTTCACTTGTTCAGTCACCCGACTCCAGTACTTTTGCCTAGAAAATCCCATGGACGGAGGAGCCTGGTAGGCTGCAGTCCATGGGGTCGCTAGAGTCAGACACGACTAAGCGACTTCCCTTTCACTTTTCACTTTCATGCATTGGAGAAGGAAATGGCAACCCACTCCAGTGTTCTTGCCTGGAGAATCCCAGGGACGGGAAGCCTGGTGGGCTGCCATCTATGGGGTCGCACAGAGTTGGACACGACTGAAGCGACTTAGCAGCAACAGCAGCGGTTCAGTCGTGCTGTGGGAGGGAGGGATGCTGCAAACAAATAACACTGGGATGTGCTCGCAGTGTCTCGGCCACACCAGGTTTGCCCCCGCTTACGGCATATGTGCTTTCCCTGTCTACACTGCTTCGGCTCTAGGTTGCTCTGCTGGGAACTGTCTGAGGCCGGCCCTGGGTTGTATGCACTTCCCAGGTCTAAGCCGCTCAGGTTCAGGCACTCCGGTAGTCCTCAGAGGCGCAGACTCAGTTGGGCCTGCATTTTGTGCCCTTCCCAGGTCCGAGCAGCTCAGGTGACCAGGTGTTTGGCGAGCGTGGTCTCTGTGGCTTATTGCCTCCCCTGTCCCTTCCGCTTGGTTTTCTGGGTGTACGACCGGCACACCTTCTCAGGCAGATGTTGACCGTCCAGAATCCCAAGAAGTCTTGGTTAGCAATGAAGCCTGCTTGCTGTTTGGTAGATGATGCCTCTCTGGGGCCACTATTGCCCCCTTCCGGCTCTGGTTGCCCTTGCCTGCCTGTCTCCGGTGGGGGATGGGCCCGTCCGCAGCCAGCTAGCTCTAGTCAGTCCTTTGTTCTGTGAGCGGGCCTGGCAGTGTCTTAGGTTAGGGCTTTTCACGTGGTAGCTATCCCACAGTCTGGTTTGCTAGCCCAAGTTAGTTCCCTCAGATTGCCCTCGGGGCATTCAGGCCCAGTCCTTACTCTAAGGAATGCAGCCCGCACCTTCCTGCCCAGCCCCCGCTTGCTAGTGGCGGATGCAGGTGTCTGCGCTGCTTCTCCGCTGATGAGTTACTGTTGGGCATGTACTCTGCGGGTTTTAATTATTTATTAATTTTTCCTCCTGGTTATGTTGCCCTCTGTGGTTCCAAGGCTCGCCACAGACTCAGCAGTGAGAGTGTTCCCTGGTGTTTGGAAACTTCTCTCTTTTTAAAGACTGACTCCCTTCCCCAGACGGATCTCCGTCCATACCTCTTTTGTCTCCTTTTTATCTTTTATGTTTTTTCCTACCTCCTTTCGAAGACAATGGGCTGTTTTTCTGGGTGCCTGATGTCCTCTGCAGGCATTCAGAAGTTGTTTTGTGGAATTTACTCAGCGTTCAAATGTTCTTTTGATGAATTTGTGGGGGAGAAAGTGGTCTCCCCGTCCTATTCCTCTGCCATCTTAGGACTGCCTCCTCCAAACATATGATATTCTTTATAGGAGGTTCAGCAGCCCAGTCTTGAGATCTGTTACACGTCCAGTACTTGAAACAGCAAATGAATGGTAGGTTTTTTAAATTTTATTTTTATTAAAAATTTTTTTAACAGTATAAGAATATTTTGTACTGGGGTGAGATCCCCTGGAGGAGCAATGGCAACCCACTCCGGTATTCTTGCCTGGAGAATTCCATGGACAGAGGAGCCTTGTGGCCTACAGGCCGTGGGGTTGCAAAGAGTCAGACATGACTGAGGGACTAAAACTTTCCCTTTATAGCCAATTAACAATGTTGTGATAGTTTCAGGTGCACAGAGAAGGGACTCAGCCATACACATACATGTATCTATTCTCCCCCCCAAACTCCCCTCTCATCCAGGCTGGCATATAACATTGAGTTCCATGTGCTATACAATAGGTTTTTGTTGATTATCCATTTTAAATATAGCAGTGTGTACATGACCTTCTCAAAGTCGAAAGGTAGTTTTATGTTCTCCTAAACTTAGCTCCACTCATAGCATCTAAGTATAATAAAACCTTCATTTTTTTCTCTCCAGAATGAAGAAATTCAATCTTTCAAAACCTATCTCCTTTTATATGCCTTTATTAATGAAATATACAATTTCATTTACCATTTACCTCTGTATCTGATTTTTGAGAATTCTATTTTAACATTAATTCCCCCCTTCATCATTTGCCTTTAAAATATTGGCTTTTAGCTCTTTTATAACATCACCATGTATTGGTAATGTACAAAAGAGAAAGCTCTGGAAAGATATTAATATATATACACATGTGTGTATCTCACTTCTAGAAATTATATCACTGAAAGTATTATTTCAAAAAGGAGAAAATAGGCAAAAGTTATCTTAGATATGAATGAGTCATTATTGATTCCTATCTCTCTTTTCTAATTAGGAATTATGTAATAATTTTGTGATTTCTAAATGCTGACATTTTAACCCTTCAACCTCACCTCACAGATCTCTCATTTATTTATTTTAATCTATATGACATTTATATGTTTACTTTGTCCAGTTTTCATTTATGTAGCCCATTTCTTATTTATATTGACTTAATTTTCACCTGCCAATTACACTTTGGATTTTTCTAGCTTGGAACCTGAACTTTACAAGAAATTGCTGACAAACCCCCAGTCAGGCACATGGACACTTCTTACTCAATGCCTTCTTACTTCACAGTCTCCAGTGATCTAGCACAGATAATTACTTCAATAGCATTTATTAATAAGTAGAAAGTTTGATGGAAAGCTGCAGAACAGCCTTGTTATTGAACTGCCAATTTTTCTGGAACATCCTCTCTCATTTGTCCTCAATGACTTTATACAAGATTGATCATAGACTAAATCACTCAATTTATTTTCTCCAACTGCTAATTTAGTCAGTTTCATAGGCCCATTTGAATGGCTGTGACTTTGTACTGAAAAGTCCCTATGTTCTGGCATTTATTTTCTGAGGTGCATGAAAGATACTTTACTGCCAGTGAGGGTGGGCAGTGGGGCACAGAGACAGTGAGGGATCAGTGGTTAGTAATTATTAGTTTGTGACCTTGAGAAGGTTATGTAATTTTATTATGATAAATTCTGATGTTTATTTCAGAACATGGGCATAATAATACCCACTCTCCAGGATTGTTGTTAGAGTTAAATGATATCACGTCTGTATTTAATCAGTGCCAAGCTCCTCCTCTCTCTTTTCTCCCTCTCAGTAGACTTCTTCTTTGTACATGTTCTGTACATGTGAATCTGCAGCATGATACAATCCATTCAGTGCTCACACGGCTCCTACTCTGACTGAGTGATATCTTCTAATGTGTTTCACTTTGCTTGTATTCCCTTCTCTACTTAACACCAACAACCACCCCTCTCTCCACTCACCACCTGCCTAGAACTGGCCAGGATGTATGCTGACTTGTGAATTTCTTAAATTCACTGCTTCCACAATTCATTTGCCTCTCATCCTTCCAACTCCATGTTCACTTGCCTGTCACGGGAAGAAACTAGAGATGGATTTACTGTTAATCTAATACAGCCTTAGTTTCACAAGCCCTCCCTGGCAAGGCTACCTCTGAAGGCTCTGGGAGGGAATCTAGTAATGCTTTTATATGGCTATATATTTTTTATAAAATTTACAATGTAAGATACTTTAATTACAATCATTTAAACTGTTCTCTTTTTTCCATCACAATTTACCCTCCATCCCATTTCTTCTCGTGTCAGGTGGATTTGGGATTATTGTGGATATTTTTGGATCTGGCTAAGGGGAAACTGAGCTTGGTCATCATTTAGCCTGGAACCCACTCCAGTATTCTTGCCTGGAGAATCCCAGGGACGGAGGAGCCTGGTGGGCTGCCATCTATGGGGTCGCACAGAGTTGGACACGACTGAAGCGACTTAGCAGCAGCAGCAGACGATTCTCAGTTACTTCCATACATAGTTAAGCTACTGTAGGCCATCTGGTATAGGAATGGTTTCCAGGGAAAGTCCTACTTCATCCAGATTCATGACCAAAGTGGATGTGAATGTGTTCTATGGTGCTTATTGTTGTGAAGCTAGAAAAAAATTTGTAAATCTACTAACAAAATACATTTCCAGTAACTTTTGTAAGATTAAGACTGAACTATCATTTTATCCTTTCTAGAAAATAGTAGTACACAATTAGAATCCCAAGCTGGAATCAAGGCTGCTGGGAGAAATATCAACAACCACAGATAGGCAGATGATACCACTCTAATGGCAGAAAGTGAAGAGGAACTAAAGAGTCTCTTGGTGAGGGTGAAAGAAGAGAGTTAAGAATCTGACTTAACATTAAAAAAGCTAAGATCATGGCATCCAGTCCCATCACTTCACAGCAAACAGATGGGGAAAAAGTGGAAACAGTGACAGATTTTATTTTCTTGGGCTCCAAAATCACTGAAGATGATGACTGCAGCCATGAAATTAAAAGACACTTGCTCCTTGGAAGAAAAGCTGTGAAAAACCTAGACAGCATATTGAAAAGCAGAGACATCACTTTGCTGACAAAGGTTCTTATATTCAAAGCTATGGTTTTTCCAGTAGTCTTGTATGGATGTGACAGTTGGACCATAAAGAAGGCTGAGCGCCAAAGAACTGATGCTTTCGAACTGTGGTGTTGGAGAAGATTCTTGAGAGTCCCTTGAACTGCAAGGAGATCAAACCAGTCAACCCTAAAGGAGATCAGTCTTGTATACTCATTGGAAGGACTGATGCTGAAGCTGAAGCTCCAATACTTTGGCCACCTAATGTGAAGAACTGATTCATTGGAAAATACCCTGATGCTGGGAAAGACAGAGGAGAGAAGAGGAGGGAGGAGGAGGGGAGGTCTACAGAGGATGAAATGGTTGAATGGCAACATTGACTCAATGGAAATGAGTTTGAGCAAACTCTGGGAGATAGTGGAGAAAAGGGAAGACCTAGCCTGCTGAAGTCCATGAAGTCACAAAGAGTCAGACACAACTTAGCTACTGAACAACAATTATCATTAAATACAAAATTATCATTAAAAAATGATCAAAGATTAGAAAGCAAAAATGTAGAAAAATATAGTATTGTATAGATATGTGTGCTAAGTTGCTTCAGTCATTTCTGACTCTTTGTGACCCCATGGACTATAGCCCACCAGGTTCCTCTGCCCATGGGATTCTCCAGGCAAGAATACTAGAGTGGGTTGCCATGGCCTCCTCCAGGGAATCTTCCCCACCCAGGGATCAAACCCACTTCTCTTATATTTCTTGCATTGGCAGATGGATTGTTTACCTCTAGTGCACCTGGGAAGCCCATAGTATTGTATAGTTAGTTAATTAAATACTATTATTTTTCTTTTTTCATTAATTTTTATATTGCATATAAATTTTTATTTATTTATTTATTTATTTTAATTTTATTTTATTTTTTAAACTTTACATAATTGTATTAGTTTTGCCAAATATCAAAATGAATCCACCACAGGTATACATGTGTTCCCCATCCTGAACCCTCCTCCCTCCTCCCTCCCCACACCATCCCTCTGGGTCGTCCCAGTGCACCAGCCCCAAGCATCCAGTATCGTGCATTGAACATGGACTGGCAACTCGTTTCATAACATGTAAAATTTTTAAAATTTTGAAGTTGTGATTTCTCATTTTCAATAAAGATTAACTTGTGTATCTAATTTTATATCTTTAATATGATGTTACTTTTCATGAAATTTTATATATAAATTTATAAATAAATATATATGTCCAGTGAGGCCCACAGAACGTGAATCTGCCCCTGCAGTAACAAGTAGCAAGGCAAGAAGTGACTGCCTGAGAATATGGGGTGAAGATTGATGTTACTGTTTGAATCTTGTACTTGTACTGAGACATTTTCTAGAATGTTGCCAATGATAACATCTCCTACAAAGAGTCAATGTTAATTAACTGGGTTGGGAATGTGGACTGTAGACTACAGCTTATTATTACAGTAGATAAATGTTTTTGCCTCACAGATATTTGGCATTTTATATAATCTAACCTAGTAGTTTTTCTCTTTATGACTTATTAGCTTGGGGTTTTGCCTAGTCCATCAGAAGACTATAAAAAATTTTGTGTATTTTCTACCCCTATATTTTGCTCTTTAGTTTATCAGGAATTTATTTTGTATTTCGTGTGAGATATAGGGGTTAGATTAAAAATATTCCACAAAGTATAGTCAACTGAAGATTTGTTAACAGAATTTGTTTCCCCTCAAATATGGCAGGACTCTATTGAATGGTTTGTCTTTTTCCCAATAGTGAGGAACCTTCAAATGGCTTCCCAGGTGGTGCTAGTGGTTAAAGAACCTGTCTGCCACTGCAGAAGATGTAAGACACATGGGTTTGATCCCTGGGTCAGGAAGATCCCCTGGAAGAGGAAATGACAACCCACTCCAGTATTCTTCCCTGGAGAATCCCATGAACAGAGGAGGCTGGTGGGCTATGGTCCATAAGGTTGCAGAGAGTTGGACACGACTGTAGCAATTTGGCACACATGCACAAATATTTGATAAAATGGCCTATAAAAAATTCTATTAACAGATGCTGAGTGACTACACTTTCTATAATGTTTTGAATTGAAAAAAATCTGTTGGAAATTTGGAATAGGTGGTGATTTAAGAGATGTTGAGATATGAATATGAATTTAATGAGAAGAAAATGCTCCAGTTTTCTATAAACACCTCAAATATTGAAAGAATATCAAGAAGGCATTGAGTTGCTTTTGGTTAAACTTTGCTCCCCTTTCAGTTTTTTTGTAGATCATGGTAAATAGACAAATGGGAATTTTTGTCTTTCTCTTTAGATTTTTTTTTTCTTTTGACAACTTTCTGTTTCTTTTTGGTCTTCTTTTTAGTCCACTTTTCTTTTTTTTTTTTTTTAATTAACAGTATAATACTGTATTCTTTGATAAAATACCTAAAATGCTTTTTTTCTTTAAATATAAGACATCATTGACTGAATTTCAGATCTTGTTAACTCATTTATACATTTCTCATGTTTATTTTGACTCTATTGACCAATAAAAAATTTTGAGATTTTTTTTTTTTGGTCTTGTACACAAATTTTGTTTTCAGTATTTAAAAAAATAGTTTCATTTGGTTATTAGGAATTGGAGTCCATTCTCTTTCTAAGAAATATTAACTTCCTTGAAGTTATTCAGAAAAAGGAAGTTTGGGTCATGTAGAGGTTTAGTGAGTTTCTTTTATTACAACATTGTTTGCTACACTTAGTGTATTAGTCAAGATTCTCTGGAGAAACAGAACCAATAGGATATATCTATATCTATACCTGCTGCTAAGTCACTTCAGTCATGTCCCACTCTGTGCGACCCTATAGATGGCAGCCTACCAGGCTCCCCTGTCCCTGGGATTCTCCAGGCAAAAATACTGGAGTGGGTTGCCATTTCCTTCTCCAATGCATGAAAGTGAAAATTGAAAGTGAAGTTGCTCAGTTGTGTCCAACTCCTAGCGACCCCATGGACTGCAGCCTACCAGGCTCCTCCGTTCATGGGATTTTCCAGGCAAGAGTACTGGAGTGGGCTGCCATTGCCTTCTCCATATCTATACCTATATCCTATAAAATATATAGTAAGGAACCTATATCCTATAAAATATATAGTAAGGAACTGGCTCAGGTGATTATGGAGGCTGAGAAGTCCCAAAATCTGTGATCAGCAGGATAGGGACCCAGGAAGGCCAATGTGTAGAAGTCTAGAAGCCAGTCTAGAAGCCAGCATACTTGAAACTCAAGAAAAACTGATGTTTTAGTCTGAGACCAAAGGAAAGAGAAGACCAATGTCTGAAACATCTGGCAGACAGGAGAAATTCCCTCTGATGTGAGGGAGGATCAGTCTTTCTTTTTCTGTTCAGGCTTTTCACAAGGGCCACCAACATTACGGAGGGTTATCTACTTTACTCAGTCCTCCAATTCAAATGTTAAGCTCATCTTGAAATGCCTCACAGACACAGCCAGAATAATGTTTGAATCCAGCATCTGGATACTGAGAGGCCCAGTTAAGTGGACACAGAAAAGTACACTTGTTACTACTGGAAATGATGACGACAACTGTAACTTAGTGGGCCCCTGATTATTGTCCTAGATATCGGCTCAAGGTACAATGTAAAGTTTCTCACCCTTTCAGGTTGTTTAAAAATTTCTATTACTTAAAAGTGAATATTTAAAACAAATATGCTAGGTTGAGTTCTCTTTTGGTATTCATTTATCTTGTAATATTTCCTGTATCATTCTGCTGGGCTTTTTAAAGATACCTAATTTTTCAATGAACATGTTTATGGAGTTACATAGTTATGACATAAATTTCATATTCATAAGCTTCTATTTTTCTTAAAAAATTAGCTTTCCAAGGGGAGATCAGAAGCAATATTTTACATATAATGATACAGTATTATAGACTTTACTTTTAGCATTTTTAAAAAAAGAGTCCTTGATATGTGAATTTTTATTTGATCTTAGTAATTAAAACTTTAATTTCACATATTTTACAAAAACATACAATTACATTAGACTAGAACTTTCCCAAATTTTACATGGTGATAAAGAGATGTACATAATGAGAAATGCTGGGATGGAAGAAGCACAAGCTGGAATCAAGATTGCCGGGAGAAATATCAATAACCTCAGATATGCAGATGACACCACCCTTATAGCAGAAAGTAAAGAAGAACTAAAGAGCCTTTTGATGAAAGTGAAAGAGGAGAGTAAAAAGTTGGCTTAAACCCCAACATTCAGAAAATGAAGATCATAGGATTCACTTCATGGCAAATAGATGGGGAAACAGTGGAAACAGTGGCTGACTTTATTTTTCTGGGCTCCAAAATCACTGCAGATGGTGATTGCAGCCATGAAATTAAAAGACGCTTACTCCTTGGAAGGAAAGTTATGACCAACCTAGATAGCATATTCAAAAGCAGAGACATTACTTTGCCAACAAAGGTCCGTCTAGTCAAGGCTATGGTTTTTCCAGTGGTCATGTATATCCATGAGAGTTGGACTTTGAAGAAAGCTGAATACTGAAGAATTGATGCTTTTGAACTGTGGTGTTGGAGAAGACTCTTGAGAGTCTCTTGCACTGCAAGGAGATCCAACCAGTCCATCCTAAAGGAGATCAGTCCTGGGTGTTCATTGGAAGGACTGATGTTGAAGCTGAAACTCCAATACTTTGGCCACCTCATGTGAAGAGTTGACTCATTGGAAAAGACCCTGATGCTGGGAGAGATTGGGGGCAGGAGGAGAAGGGGTTGACAGAGGATGAGATGGTTGTATGGCATCACCGACTCGATGCACATGAGTTTTGGTGAACTCCGGGAGCTGGTGATGGACAGGGAGGCCTGGTGTGCTGCGATTTATGGGATCACAGAGTCAGACACGACTGAGCGACTGAACTGAACTGAAAGAGATGTTATTAACCTCACTTATTTTTCAGTGAAGCTCAAAATCTTTTACAAATGTTGGTTCTTACAGTACATTTGTGACAAAAATTTAATCGCAAATTTCCATTTTGCAAATATTAATTAGCACCTGAAGGAATTCAGGGTATAAATCCAGTGTACTGATCATAGCTAGTGTTAGGCTTAGTGCATACAGTCAGCAGCACAGTTTATTCTGAAGAACGCTGACAAAAAGTCCCCCTAGTCTGAAGTGAAGTGAAGTGAAGTGAAAGTCTCTCAGACATGTCCGACTCTTTGCGACCCCATGGACTGTACAGTCCATGGAATTCTCCAGGCCAGAATACTGTAATGGGTAGCCTTTCCCTTCTCCAGGGGATCTTCCTAACCCAGGGATTGAACCCAAGTCTCCTTCATTGCAGACAGATTCTTTACCAGCTGAGCCACAAGGGAAGCCCAAGAATAATGCCTGCCATTTGGAGAGTGAAGGAAGAGTTGTCTATCAACTGGTGATTGGTCTTGGTTAACAAGAGTGTTTATGGGGTAAAAATTTCCTTTGAGATGTTTAAGTATTTTACTTGTTTAGTACCAAGCTAATCAAAATAATGTTACCTTAGTGTCTAGGAGTTTAGTTTAATAATTAGGAGGGAGAAGAAAAAGCAGGAGAATAAGCAGAATTTTAAATTCCTTTTCTTAAGAACAAGCTGTCAGTGACCAAGGAACACTGGGACATCCTACCTAAATCCTGGTTGTCCACTCTTTTATGTAACATATCCTCTCATGTAACTGTGTAAGTTTCAATTAAGCTTTGATGAATCTCCTGTTAGAACAGATATACAAAAGAACAGATACCGAGCTACTGTTGAACATTTCCTTTGTACATACAGCACTGATTTCTCCTGATGTTCACACATCTTACTTACAATTCCCTTTGAAGCTACTTTGGAGATTCAGCCTTGTAAACATCCTATCAGTTATGTTCTCAGAACCCTCTCTAATGGGTATGCAGGTAAGATGTTTGATCTCTGATGTTTAACATAATTAGCTGAGGGTGATCACACACAGAGCCAAAGAAGCAAAGTCCCCTTTCAGTTGACATTTTCATACAACTTTTAAAAAATCTTTGAAAAAAAAAAATCCTTCTTCCCCCAAGAGCCCTTGCTGTGTTCCCAGCCTTGTTGCATGGGCAGCTTGTCTCCCTTTCTTTAGTACTGGGCATCTCTGGTAGTGTAGTACAGTCATGTACACACTCGCCTTCAGACTTCAAGGATCAAACAGCTTCTGCTCTTACAGGTCAAGGAACAGCAGGCTTCAAGCTGTGTTGTCTCTAGAAGACTTAGAAGCCCTGTATTGGCTCATTTTGAGGCTTGCAGCTCATTCCCTGGAATGCCTCCTCTCCTGACTTGCCAATCTTCAGTTATGTCCTCCTCTTGTCCCAACATGACTCCAAGAGATATGCTGCCTTTTTGAGGCGTCCTTTTGTTCTTAAAATAAAAAATGAAAAACAAAAAAGTTGCAAAGCAATGAGGCCCAAACAAGTGATCAAATAGACTTAGTTAAAAAAAAAAAAAAGAGTCTGACTTATTTTTCTCAAACACCATGATTATTGCCTAGTTTTTCACTTCCAGAACTATGGATTTCACATCCATAGCTGTGTCACTTCTATCTTGGAAATGTCAAGAGAAATCTGGTGTCTCAGATGAGCATCCAGTGTTTATGTGTAGTCAAGTCACTCCTCAGATCATTCAGATTTGCTTATGGTTAAAATGAGACTAAGAATATTCTCTTACGTTTTATGGTTTCCTGTTTCTAGTGTGAATAGGACTACTTTGGATAGTTTTTTGCTTCGGTATCTCTGGTTCTTTTGTTTTCTGTTTATTGTATATCTTGGAATGAGACAAGCACAAAATTAAGAAACTGACAAAGTGATGTTTTGAAACCCCATCCCTACCCCATGCATCTAACTTGGAACCTACACTTTATACTGTAGGTGTAGATTGTGTTCAGCATAATCTCTGGTACAAAGTATTCCTTAAAAAAAATCAGTTGATATCTACTAAGTGCTCACCATATTTTGCAACAGGGACAACGGCAACCACTTCTGTATCCTTAGTGCTGAAGCCATGTTTAATGACTTTAATAGAGTTGGTAAACAATAACAAAGAGAATTACAGCTCTTCAGAGTAAAAGGCCTCTCATAGATAAATGCTGTTTTCACTTGTTTGGTGCTGTCTAGATATTCAGCTAACCACCAGAAGTGCCCAAAATCAGACACTGATGTCTGTAATCTATAATTATAACCACCCCTATGAGATTTATTGACTATATAATTTAAAGCCTGTCATTCTAAAGTGGATGATAACAGTTAGGGCATCAGGATCAACCAAGAAATAATGACTTCATTCCTTACGCTTCATTATGAAATATGTCACTAGCATGAATTCATCTTGAAGAACAACCTGTTAAAGGATAGAATTTCATTCAGATTTAGCAGTGTGGGATATTTTTATTATTCTTATTGAAAGAGATAGAAGGGAGAATTTCTTTAGAAACCATAGCCTAAATTGTACTTGTCATTTGTAGATAATATTAAAAAAATAAGACCTATTGCTATGATTTGAAAGTAGAAGAAAATATAGTAGTACTATGTGAAACCCTGGCTGGTTTGCTTCTGAGCTCTGTGACCTTGGGGAGTTATTCTTATCTCTAAAATACATTTTTATTAATGATGATGATAATGATGATGGTGATGATCCAGTCTGGGTTCTGTTACCTCTACTAGCCCTTGAACTCAAGAAATTGATATAATCAGTCTGCTTTAGTTTTTGTATTTTTCTGGTTCATAGTAAGTACTCACAGAAGTTAACTTATTAGGTTGTGCTCTTTAATGTGGCCTTCTCTGGTGGCTCAGATGGTAAAGAATCTGCCTGCAATGCAGGAAACCAGGGTTTGATTCCCTGGGTCAGGAGGATCCCCTGGAGAAGGGAATGGCCACTCTAGTATTCTTGCCTGGAGAATTCCATGGGCAGAGGAGCCTGGTGGTCTACAGTCCATGGGGTTGCAAGGAGTCAGATGTGACTTTAATACATTGAACTCTACACGGAAGGGTGATAGGCATCTTTGGGATGTATATTTCCTCAATAAACCGACTCAAGGCTCCTTCAGTAAATAACATAGGATTTTACCTAAGAGCATCCATTGATTTGGTCACTATTGTTTAACTGCCTCAATATTTCAAAAATTTTTTTACTTAAAGGATTAGTGAATCTATTATTATTATTGATTTATCACTGTGTTTTGGAGGAAGTTTAGAATATGTCAAAGGGCACCAGTAATAGAACAGAAAGCTTCAGTTCCAGTCCATGTCCAGCCATTAATTATGGTATGACCATGGATGAAAACTTGCCCTCCAGAGGCCTCAAATTCCTTATCTATAAAAGGATTAAATAATAGTTTATTTTCTGTTTTATAGGGATTGTTGGGGATATTAAAAAAAAATAAAATCTTGCATAATTAAGTTCTTTGAAAATGCCAAATTGCTCTGCAAATCAGAATTAATATGAAACCTGAATGTCAAATATCCATGAGTGGCATTTAGAAAAAAGGAAATATTCTCTCTCTCTTTTTAATTATTTATTTTATTAAAAAATTAAATTAATTTATTTAATTGGAGGCTAATTACTTAAAATATTGTAGTGGTTTTTGTCATACATTGACATAAATTGACCATGGGTGTACATGTGTCCCCCATCCTGAACCCCCCTCCCGCCTCCCTCCCATCCCATCTCTCAGGGTTGTCCCAGTATACTGGCTTTGAGTGCCTTGTTTCAAAAAAGAGGAAATATTCTCTTGTTTAAATGTTTCTTTTCATCCAATTTATAACTTGCTGCTGCTATTGTAACCCAAAGGTAACTAAATCCAGGGTATTGTGATCCAAAATACATGGACCAAATGTTTTCCTTTATTGTTGATTTAAAGAAAAACTGTGCCCCAACCAGAAAAGGACTATTTTTGATAAT
The DNA here is from genome assembly GCF_029407905.1 of Bubalus kerabau. NCBI lineage: Eukaryota > Metazoa > Chordata > Mammalia > Artiodactyla > Bovidae > Bubalus > Bubalus kerabau. The sequence continues at coordinate 26,203,993 of NC_073632.1, read as the reverse complement.
TTCTCCTTTTATTAGTTTTTTTGTTGTTGAGGGAAGCCAAATTTGACTTTTAACATTTCCTTCAAGGGCAAGTCTAAATTGGGACTGAGTGTAAAGGTTAGGTTCTTAAAGGAAGGTGCCAAAAATAAATTACTAAAATAATGGGAGAAAAGTATTTTCCTATCAATAATAAGTAAACAACAGTTTAAAAACTTTACTATGTGCTAGTTATTCCCTTAAGACCTTATCTAATTTTTTATAACATTCTTTTATGGAAGGTATTATCCATATTTCAGATTAATAAACTGAGGCTAGTAAATGTTAAATAGTTTCCCCAAAGCCACAAAGTAAGTGGTAGAGATGTGATACAAACTCAGGCAAGCTGAATCTAGAGCTTGCTCTTTCAACCAGCTGCTTGCCTTCAGTCAATATGTAACCACCATCTGCCAAGCTAAGAAAAGATGGTTATACAATGTCTTGCCAAAAGCTTAAGGTTCTGCATGGCAGTTTTGGTGGCTGTTGCTAGTTATTCCTGGATATCCTTTTTGCAGATCTGTATCAGAGTTTTGTTACCAAATAAGACATAATAAAATGATATAGACAGCAGTAGGCTTTTTGGGTATCCAGAGAAACATGATCCTAGAAGAAGAGAGAGCCTTCACGTATTTGTCTTTGACAATGCAGTTTTATTTTAGCAATTGCTTATTGAGCATTTGCTATACTAGGGGTTGCAAACAAAGTATTTTTTCCAGTAACATTTAGTGACTGGGCTGTGTTTTCTAAGAAAGAAATCATTATCTGCATGATTGTCTGTAGTTTCTCCATACTTTTGAAGACCAAGGAAAAAGGGTAGTCCAGAAAGCTGGGAAACAAAGAGGAATTTGACTTGGACATGCTAATTAAGACTTAGGTACCTGGCAAGTAACCCATGCAGCCCTGGTTCTACTGACTGAGATGAAGATGAGCTTACAGAAGGTGAAATACTATAGGCCCCTGCGTAGCTTCAGAGACTTTGGCTTTAAACATTGGTAAGAACCACTGAATCATTTGATGGACAGCAGGCAGATCATTATTTTGGAAAACAAGACAAAACAAAGCCTCTACAATGGTGGAGAAGTACTGCAATAAATGAGAAGCCCTTCAGTTCAGTTCAGTTGCTCAATCGTGTCTGACTCTTTGTGACCCCATGGACTGCAGCACGCCAGGCTTTCCTGTCCATCACCAACTCCCGGAGCTTACTCAAATTCATGTCCATTGAGTTGCTGATGCCATTCAACCATTTCATCCTCTGTTGTCCCCTTCTCCTCCCGCCTTCAATCTTTTCCAGCATCAGGGTCTTTTCCAGTGAGTCAGTTCTTTGTATCAGGTGGCCAAATTATTGGAGTTTCAGCTTCAGCATCAGTCCTTCCAATGAATATTCAGGACAGGAGAAGCCCTTATGCTGTAATAATTCATTTAATGTTCTCATAGGATAGAGCACTGCAGCTCAGAGGAAAGAAAAGCCACACTAATACAGTTTTCTTGTTCACCTCTTAAGTCAGCATCACTCCTGATATAGTCATCTGACTTTTGAACCATTAATTTCCTCTAGGGAATCTCTATATGTTTACTTTACTTCTGCTTCACATACATGTTTTTTTCCTTTGAGAAACTAAAAAGGGATATTTCATGTTATATCCTGTAAGCAATTGAATGAAGATCATTTATGTCATGTTCAACTGTCTATAAAGTATTTTACCAGATGACGGTTACTAAGAATGAATGTCTGATGGTAATTTATATATTTAAAATACTTAGAAGAGAACCAAACACCTGGCTGAGCTCTCTGTGATTGGAGCCCAGGAAAATTTTCATTTCATGTTCTTCTTCTTCTTCTATTTTCTCTGGTCTTGACCAGAAGAGTTAGAAGAAGTAGCCTCCACAAGTTCTCTCCTTCATTCTTAGGTCCTTGTGTCAGCCTCTACTACTATATAGAAGTTTCCCTCTAAAAAGTTGAATTGTTAAATAGCTTTTTCTTTGGCATCACTCTTTTTCACACCACCCTGTAATATTTCACAGTGTTGACAAACTTCTGTCTTGAGTCCCCTCTTGCCTCTGTTGCTCAACATTCTCATTTCTCCTACCCTCTCACTTCTTCTCCTTCTTTTTGGAGGAGCGCCTCCAGACTATGGGAGATGGGTTAGTTTCTTTTAAACCAGTGACTCTTCAAGGAAGCATGGAAGGATGGAAGCCTAAAGTTGTCCCGGCGCTTCCTTGGACCCTTCGAGTCTTACTTATTTAACTTATATGCAGAGTACATCATGAGAAACGCTGGACTGGAAGAAGCACAAGCTGGAATTAAGATTGCCGGGAGAAATATCAATAACCTCAGATATGCAGATGACGCCACCCTTATGGCAGAAAGTGAAGAGGAACTAAAAAGCCTCTTGATGAAAGTGAAAGAGGAGAGTGAAAAAGTTGGCTTAAAGCTCAACATTCAGAAAACGAAGATCATGGCATCTGGTCCCATCACTTCATGGCAAATAGATGGGAAAACAGTGGAAACAGTGTCAGACTATTTTTGGAGGGCTCCAAAATCACTGCAGATGGTGATTGCAGCCATGAAATTAAAAGACACTTACTCCTTGGAAGGAAAGTTATGACCAACCTAGATAGCATATTCAAAAGCAGAGACATTACTTTGCCAACAAAGGTCCCTCTAGTCAAGGCTATGGTTTTTCCTGTGGTCATGTATGGATGTGAGAGTTGGACTGTGAAGAAGGCTGAGTGCTGAATAATTGATGCTTTTGAACTGTGGTGTTGGAGAAGACTCTTGAGAGTCCCCTGGACTGCAAGGAGATCCAACCAGTCCATTCTGAAGGAGATCAGCCCTGGGATTTCTTTGGAAGGAATGATGCTAAAGCTGAAACTCCAGTACTTTGGCCACCTCATGTGAAGAGTTGACTCATTGGAAAAGATTCTGATGCTGGGAGGGATTGGGGGCAGGAGGAGAAGGGGACGACAGAGGATGAGATGGCTGGATGGCATCACTGACTCGATGGACATGAGTCTGAGTGAACTCCGGGAGTTGGGGAGGCTTGGCGTGCTGCGATTCATGGGGTCACAAAGAGTCGGACACGACTGAGTGACTGAACTGAACTGAACTGATACAGTTGAAGGAGGCTGCCCCCAAATTGCTATTCTGTTGAGTTTTGGGGGCTACTGCCCAGATTAGCTTCTATCCCCTTGAATGCTGCTAGGATTGCTAAGAACTTTCTGTAGCTCTGGAGGTAGCAGGAACAACTCATCTTTAGTTCTGGAAAGTCTTAGGACCATCTTAGCCTCTGATAGTACCATTGTTGCTATCTGCATGACACACAGGTATGGTCTAATTTCTATCTCAGTGCTGTCCTTTCATATAGAGTCATGGAACATACTGTTAGTAAAAGACACCTTTCTTTCTTTGCTAAGACCTGAAAGGGAATTTTAGTTAGTTGTTTACCTGAATGATTCTGAGGGAATTACCAATATCAGGAAAACTGAAATGATTGAATCAGGCAGAATGCAGGAAATAATATACATATCCCAGGCTATATTTGCAACATAACCTTGAAAGGATTGATTGAATGGATGGACAAAAGTGTGGAAAACTATGTTGTTAGCAGTTAGGAAATTTTGTGGAAACATCACATTCAGCTTTCTGTTACTTCAGTGAAGGACTGGCTGTATAATTATATATGCATGGCAGACAGTATGTAACAACAGTTTCTTCTCTTATATAATTCTGAATTTGTTGTGGAGCAGCATGCCATTGTCTAAGCCAATCATGACAGTAATGTTCTTTGCCACAAACTCAATTTCCCAGACTCTTTTTTCATTAGGAGGGTCATCTGACCCAGTTCTACTCAGAGATACACAAAGGGAATTCACTGTGTGTCAGAGAAAGTTTAAAAAGGAGAGAGTAGCCTGGCTGTGAATTTCTTCCTGCCTTTGAATGTGGTCATGATGCCTAGAATCATGTAAAAATATTAACATGCTGATAATAAGATGGATGGAACATGTAAGGGTCTTAGTGATATTGTTGAACTTCCAGGCCAATACTTGTCTGTCTATATCTGTTCAGTTCACTTCAGTTGCTCAGTCATGTCCGACTCTTTATGACCCCATGGACTGCAGCACCCCAGGCTTCCCTGTCTATCACCAACTCCCAGGGCTTGCTTAAACTCTCTATATCTGTACTTATTATTAAATAAGGGAGAAGGGAATGGCAAACCACTTCAGTATTCTTGCCTTGAGAACTCCATGAAAGGTATGAAAAGGCAAAAATATATGACACTGAAAGATGAACTCCTCAGATCAGTAGGTGCCCAATATGCTACTGGAAGGAGTGGAGAAATAGCTCCAGAGAGAATGAAGAGGCTGAACCAAAGTGAAAACAATGCCCACTTGTGGATGTGACTGGTGATGGAAGCAAAGTCTGATGCTGTAAAGAACAATATTGCATAGGAACCTGGAGTGTTAGGTCCATGAATCAAGGTAAATTGGAAGTGGTAAAACAGGAGATGGTAAGAGTGAACATCAACATTTTAAGAAACAGAGAACTAAAAAGGACTGGAATGGGAGAATTTAATTAAGATGACCATTATATCTACTACTGTGGGCAAGAATTCCCTTAGAAGAGATGGAGTAGCTCTCATAGTCAACAAAAGAGTCCAAAATGCAGTACCTGGGTACAATCTCAAAAATGACAGAATGATCTCTGTTTGTTTCCAGGACAAACCATTCAATATCATGGTAATCCAAGTCTATGCCCCAATCAGTAATGCCAAAGAAGCTGAAGTTGAATGGTTCTATGATGACCTACAAGACAGTCTAGAACTAACACCAAAAAAAAGATATCCTTTTCATCACTGGGGACTGGAATGCAAACATAGGAAGTCAAGACATACCTGGAGTAACAGGCAAGTTTGGTCTTGGGGTACAAAATGAAGCAGGCAAAGGCTCCCAGAGTTTTGTCAAGAGAATGCATTGGTCATAGCAAACACCCTCTTCCAACAACACAAGAGATGACTCTACACATAGACATTACCAGATAGTCAATACCAATTTCAGATTGATTATATTCTTTGCAGTTGAAGATGGAGAAACTCTATACAGTCAGCAAAAACAGGACCAGGAGCTGACTGGCTCAGATCATAAACTCCTTATTGCCAAATTCAGACTTAAATTGAAAAAAATAGGGAAAACAATTAGGCCATTCAGGTATGACCTAAATCAAATACCTTACAATTATACAGTGGAAGTGACAAATAGATTCAAGGGATTAGATCTGATAGACAGAGTGCCTGAAGAACTATGGATGTAGGTTTGTAACATTGTACAGGAGGCACTGATCAAAACTATCCCCAAGAAAAAGAAATGCCAAAGGCAAACTGCTTGTCTGAGGAGACCTTACAAATAGCTGAGAAAAGAAGAGAAGAGAAGGGCAAAGGAGAAAGGAAATATATATCCATCTGAATGCAGAGTTCCAAAGAAGAGCAAGAAGAGATGAGAAAACCTAAGTGATCATTCCAAGGAAATAGAGGAAAACGGTAGAATGGGAAAGACTAGAGATCTCTTCAAGAAAGTTAGAGATACCAAGGGAACATTTCATGCAAAGATGGGCTCAATAAAGGACAGAAATGGTATGAACTTAACAGAAGCAGAAGATATTAAGAAGAGGTGGTAAGAATACATAGAAGAACTGCACCAAAAAGATCTTCATGACCCAGATACCCACGATGGTGTTATCACTCACCTAGAGACAGACATCCTGATATGCGAAGTCAAGTGGGCTTTAGAAGCATTACTACAAACAAAGCTAGTGGAGGTGATGGAATTCCAGCTGAGTTATTTCAAATCCTAAAAGATGATGCTGTGAAAGTGCTACACCTAATATACCAGCAAATTTGGAAAACTCAGCATTGGCTGCAGGAATGGAAAAGGTCAGTTTTCATTCCAATCCCAAAGAAAGGCAATGCCTAAGAATGTTCAAACTACCACACAGTTGCACTAATCTCATACGCTAGCAAAGTAACACTCAAAATTCTCCAAGCCAGGCTTCAACAGTACATGAACTGAGAACTTCAAGCTGGATTTAGAAAAGGCAGAGGAACCAGGACGAATCAAATTGCCAACATCCATTGGATCATCGAAAAAGCAAGAGAATTCCAGAAAAACATCTACTTCTGTTTAATTGACTGTGCTAAAGCCTTTGACTATGTGGATCACAAGAAACTGTGGAAAATTCTTAAAGAGATGGGAATAACAGACCACCTTACCTGCCTCCTGAGAAACCTGTATGCAGTCAAGAAGCAACAGTTAGAACCAGACTAACTGGAACAACAGACTGGTTCCAAATTGGGAAATGAGTACTTCAAGGCTGTATATTGCCACCCTGCTTATTTAACTTATATGCAGAGTACATCATGCGAAATGCCAGGCTGGATGAAGCACAAGCTGGAATCAAGATTGCCAGGAGAAATATCGATAACCTCAGATATGCAGCTGACACCACCCTTATGGCAGAAAGTGAAGAGAAACTAAAGAGCCTCTTGATGAAAGTGAAAGAGGAGAGTGAAAACGCTGGCTTAAAATTCAACATTCAAAAAACTAAGATCATGGCATCTGGTCCCATCACTTCGTGGCAAATAGATGCAGAAACAGTGGAAACAGTGGCTGACTTTATTTTTTGGGGCTTCAAAATCACTGCAGATGGTGACTGCAGCCATGAAATTAAAAGACGCTTGCACCTTGGAAGAAACGCTATGACAAACCTAGACAATATATTAAAAAGCAGAGACATTACTTTGCCAACAAGGTCTGTCTCGTCAAAGCTATGATTTTTCCAGTAGTCATTTTGGATGTGAGAGTTGGACCACAAAGAAGGCTGAGCACCGAAGAATTGATGCTTTTGAACTGTGATGTTGGAAAAGACTCTTGAGAGTCCCTTGGACTGCAAGAAGATCCAACCAGTCCATCCTAAAGGAAATCAGTCCTGAATATTCATTGGAAGGATTGATACTGAAGCTGAAGTTTCAATATTTTGGCCACTTGATGCGAAGTACTGACTCAGAAAGGAATGAGATGCTGAGAAAGATTGAGTGCCACTGGAGAAGGGGATGACAGAGGATGAGATGGTTGGATGGCATCACCGATTCGATGGACCTGAGCTTGATCAAGCTCCCAGAGTAGTGATGGACAGGGAAGCCTGGTGCGCTGCAGTCCTTAGGGTTGCAATGAGTTGGACACAACTGAGCGACTGAACTGTACTGAACTGAATGTTCTACTTGTTTTTCCTACTGTTAGTTGTTTAATCATCTATTGTAAGATACATTTCTAAATAATATAAGAGATGGTCTTGTCTTGATGAAGAGGATCAATAATACCTTCTTATAAAAATATTCACTTGTATTTCTTTGAATACACTGTGTTCTGTGATCCTGTTTTAATATGCTTTTCTAAATGCATAGTACATTTTTTTAATGCTTTGCGTCAGTGTAGTTGTTCATAAATGCATATGAGAACAATAATTTTCTCACAGGTATGTAGTAACTGTTGGGGTTATATCATGTGTACATACGAATACAGTATTGTGCTAGTGCTAAGTCACTTTCAGTCGTGTCCAATTCTTTGCAGCTCATGGACTGTAGCCACCAGTCTCTTCTGTCCATGGGATTCTCCAGGCAAGAAAACTGGAGTGGGTTGGCATTTCCTTCTCCAGGGGATCTTCCTGATTTAGGGGTCGAAGCCACGACTCTTATGTCTCCTGCATTGGCAGGCAGGTCTTTACCACTAGCGCCACCTGGAAAGCCCCATACAGTATTAGTATTATAGCTTGTATGATTTGTTCCAAATTACTCTCGTATAGTAGTAGTATATTAATTTTTTTGTCTAGCTGTTAATAAAGTTTTCCTTTTTGGAATAATATAATGTGGAATATTTCAAATGGCTTAATAAAAAAAATAATAAAAAAATACTTAATAAAAAATCAATGTATTTTAATGTCTTTCTGTGTTACTCCATTTCATCCTAGTTGCCTTTTAAAACTGTGTATTTGTTGTCATAGATCCTTCAGAACTTAATTGTGAGAGAATATTCTATTTCAATAATTTTTTATTGAAGTATCATTGATTTACAATGGTGTGTTAGTTTCAGATGTACAGCAAAGGAAATCAGTTGTATATATACATACATAGACTCTTTTTTGGGCTTCCCTGAAAGCTCAGTTGGTAAAGAATCCACCTGCAATGCAGGAGACCCCAGTTTGATTCCTGAATCTGGAAGATCCACTGGAGAAGGCATAGGCTACCCACTCCAGAATTCTTGGGCTTTCCTTGTGGCTCAGCTGGTAAATAATCTGCCTTCAATACGGAAGACCTTGGTTCATTTCCTGGCTTGGGAAGATTCCCTGGAGAAGGGAAAGGCTACCCACTGCAGTGTTCTGGCCTGGAGAATTCCATGGACTGTGTATAGTCCATGGAGTCGCAAAGAGTTGGACAGGACTGAGCAACTTTCACTTTCACTTCCTTTCACACTCTTTTTTAGATCTTTTCCCATATGGAACATTACAGAGTATTGAGTAGAGTTCCCTGTGCTATACAGTAGATCCTTATTCATTGTCTTTTTAAAAATTAATTTATTTATTCTAATTGGAGGATAATTACATTACAACATTTTGATGATTTTTGCCATACATCAACATGAATCAGCCACGGGTATACATGCTCCCCCCATCCTGAACCCCACCCACCTCCCTAGTTATAGTGTGTATATGTCAATCCCAATCTTCCAATTTATCCCTCCCCTATGTTTCCTCATTTCACATGCTAGCAAGATTATGCTCAAAATCCTTCAAGCTAGGCTTCAGCAATACATGAGCCAAGAACTTCCAGATGTACAAGCTGGATTTAGAAAAGAAGGAACCAGAGATCAAATTGCCAACATCTGTTGCATCATAGAAAAAGCAAGGGAATTCCAAAAAGCATCTACTTCTGCTTCAGAAGGCTTTGACTACTCTAACACTTTTGACTGTGTGGATCACAACAAACTGTGGAAAATTCTTAAAGAGATGAGAATAACAGACCACCTTACCTGCCTCCTGAGAAACCTGAATGTAGGACAAGAAGCAACAGTTAGAACCGGACCTGGGACAATGGACTGACTCCAAATTGGTAAAGGAGTACCTCAAGGCTGTATATTGTCATCTTGCTTATTTAACTTATATGCAGAGTACATCATGAGAAATGCCAGGCTGGATGAAGCACAAGCTGGAGTGAAGATTGCTAGGAAAAATATCAACAGCCTCATAAATACAGATGATAGCACTTTAATGTCAGGAAGCAAAGAGGAACTAAAGAGGCAAATAGGTGGGGGAAAAGTGGAAATAGAGACAGATTTTATTTTCTTGGGCTCCAAAATCACTGCAGACGGTGACTACAGCCATGAAATTAAAAGACCCTTGGAAGCTCCTTGGAAGAAAAGCTATGACCAACCTAGACAGTGTATTAAAGAGCAGAGGCATCACTTTCCCAACAAAGGTCCATATAGTCAAGGTTATGTTCTTTCCAGTAGTCATGTACAGATGTTAGAATTGGACCATAAAGAAGGCTGAGCACCAAAGAATTGATGCTTTCAAATTGTGGTGCTGGATAAGACCCTCGAGAGTTCTGTGGATACCAAGGAGATCAAACCAGTCAATCCTAAAGGAAATCAACTGTGAATACTCATCAGAAGGACAGATGATGAAGCTCCAGTGCTTTGACCAACTGATGCAAGAGCTGGCTCATTGGAAAATAACCTCATGATGGGAAAGATATCAAGCAAGAAAAGGGGCAACAGAGGATGACATGGCTGGATGGTATCACCAACTCAATATAGGTGAGTTTGAGCAAACTCCTGTAGATGGTGGAGGACAGGGAAGCCTGGCATGCTGCAGTTGACAGGGTTGCAAACAGTCAGACATGACTTAGAGACTGAGAAACAACAATAACAATCTTACCTCCCAGTAACCATAAGTTTATTTTCTACATCTGTAACTCTATTTCTGTTTTGTAGTTAAATTCATTTGTATCCTTTTTAGACATATAAGCAATATATTATATTTGTCTTTATCTGACTTACTCCACTCAGTATGACAGTTTCTAGGTCCATCCATGTTGCTACACATGGCATTATTTTGTTCTTTTTTATGGCCGAGAGTCCCTTGGACTGCAAGGAGATCCAACCAGTCCATTCTGAAGGAGATCAGCCCTGGGATTTCTTGGGAAGGAATGATGCTAAAGCTGAAACTCCAGTACTTTGGCCACCTCATGCGAAGAGTTGACTCATTGGAAAAGACCCTGATGCTGGGAGGGATTGGGGGCAGGAGGAGAAGGGGATGACAGAGGATGAGATGGCTGGATGGCATCACTGACTCGATGGATGTGAGTCTGAGTGAACTCCAGGAGTTGGTGATGGACAGGGAGTCCTGGCGTGCTGGGATTCATGGGGTCGCAAAGAGTCGGACACAACTGAGCGACTGAACTGAACTGAACTGAGCTGAATATTCCATTGTGTATATGTACCTCATCTTCATTACCCATTCCTCTGCTGATGGACATTTAGGTTTCTTCCATGTCCTGGCTATGTGAATAGTGCTGCAGTGAATATTGGACTGCATGCATTTTTTTGAATCATGGTTTTCTCCAGATATGTACCCAGGAATGGGATTGCTGGATAATATGGTAGCTCTATATTTAGTTTTCTAAGGAACCTCCATACTGTTCTCCATGTGGCTATACCATATGTGGCTATACCAATTTACATCCCCCCTAAAAGTGTAAGAGCATTTCCTTGTCTCCACACCCTCTCTAGCATTTATTGTTTGTTGACTTTTTGATGGCTATTCTGACTGGTGTGAGGTGATACCTCATTTTAGTTTTGATTTGCACTTCTCTAATAATTAGTGATGTTGAGCATCTTTTCATGTGATTGTTAGTCATCTTTATGTCTTATTCTTCTCCAGTAGACTGGAGAAATATCTATTTACACCTTCTGCCCATTTTTTGATTGGGTTGTTTGTTTCTTTGAAATTGAGCTGTGTGAATGTTTGTGAATTTTGGAGATTAATCCCTTGTTACTTCATTTGCAAATATTTTCTCCCACTCTGATCAACATCTTCTCATTTTGTTTATGGTTTCCTTTTCCGTGCAAAAGGTTTGAAGTTTAATTGGGTCCCATTTATTTACTTTGTTTTTATTTTCATTAATTTCAGAGGTGGATCAAAAAAATCTTGCTTGGATTTATGTCAGAGAGTGTTCTGCCTGTGTTTGCCTCTAAGAATTTTATGGTATCCAGCCTTATGTTTAGAGTTTTTTTGAGTTTATTTTTGTGTATGGTGTTAGGGGTGTTCTAATTTCATTCTTTTACATGTAGCTCTCCAGTTTTCCCAGCTCTGCTTATTGAGGAGACCATCTTATCTGCATTGTATATTCTTGTCTCCTTTGTCATAGATTAGGTGACCATACGTGCATGGGTTTATTTCTGGGATTTCTATCCTGTTTCTTTGACTGAATTTCTGTTTTTGTGCTGGTACCATACTGTTTTGATGGCTGTAGTTTTAGAGTATAGTCTGAAGTCAGGGAGCCTGATTCATCCAGCTCCATTTTTCTTTCTCAAGATTGCTTTGGCTATTTGTAATATTTTGTGTTTTCAAATTGTATAATGATATGTATACAAATTATATAATGATTTTCTCTAATTCTGTGAAAAATGCCATTGATAATTTGATAGGAATTACATTGAATCTGTAGATTGCTTTGGGTAGTATAGTCATTTTCACAATATTGATTATTCCAATCCAAGAACATGGTATATCTCTCCATCTGTTTGTGTCATCTTTGATTTCTTTCATCAGTATCTTATAGTCTTTTGCCTCCTTAGGTAGGTTTATTCCTAGGTATTTTTTTTTCTTTTTTATGCAATGCTAAATGGGATTTCCCCCTTGATTTCTTTTTCTGATCTTTTGTTGTTTGTATATAAGAATGCAAGAGATTCTGTGATTTAATTTTGTCTTCTGCAACTTTACCAAATTCATTGGTGAGCTCTAGTGGTTTCTTGGTAGCATCTTCATGGTTTTATATGTATAGTATTAAGTCATCCGCAAACAGTGACAATTTTAGTTCTTCTTTAGCAATTTAGATTCTTTGTATTGCCTTTTCTTCTCTGACTGCTGTGGCTAGGACTTTCAAAACTATTTTTGAATAATGGTGAGAGTGGACATCCTTGTCTTGTTCCTGGTCTTAGGGGAAATGTTTTCAGTTTTTTACCATCAAGAATGATGTTTGCTGTGGGTTTGTCATGTATGGCCTTTTTTAATGTTGAGGTAGGTTCCCTCAATGCCCACTTTCTGGAAGGTTTTTTTTAAATCACAAATGGATGTTGAATTTTGTCAAATGGTTTTTCTGCATCTTTTGAGATGATTATATGGTTTTTATTTTTCAGTGTATCACACTGATTGATTTGTGGATATTGAAAAATTCTTACATCCCTGAGATAAAGCTCACTTGATTATGGTATATGATCCTTTTAATGTGTTGTTGTATTTGGTTTGCTAGTCTTTTGTTGAGAATTTTTGCATCTATGTTTATCAGTGATATGGGCCTGTAATTTTCTATTTTTGGTGTGCTATCTTTGTCTGGTTTTGGTATCAGGGTGATTGGTAGTTTTGTAGAATGAGCTTGGGAGTGTTCCTTCCTCTGTAATTCTTTGCAAGAGTTTCAGAAGGGTAGGTGGTACCTCTTCACTAAATTTTGAGAGAATTTGCCTGTGAAGCCATCTGGTCCTAGACTCTTTCTTTGTTGGAAGATTTTAAAATAACATTTAAGTACTTGTGATTGGTTTGTTCATATTTTCATTTTTTTCCTGGTTCAGTCTTGGAAGCTTGCATCTTAGAATTTATCCATTTTTTTCTAGGTTGTCCATTTTATTGGTGTAGTTGCATGTAGTACTCTATTATGATCCTTTGTATTTCTGTGGTGTCCAGTGTAACTTCTTTGTCATTTTAATTTTATTGATTTAAATCCTCTTCCCTTTTTTCTTGAGAAGTCTAGCTAAATGTTTACCAATTTTGTTTATCTTCTCAAAGAACTAGTTTTTAGTTTCATTTATCTTTGCTATTGTTTTCATCATCTCTATTTCATTCATTACCACTCTTAATTTTTATGACTTGTTTCCTCTACTAACTTTGGGTTTTGTTTGTTCTTCTTTCTCTAGTTATTTTAGGTGTAAGAAAGAGTAGGATGTTCAGGATTTTTTTTTTCTTGAGTTAAGATTGTATTGCTATAAACTTCCCTCTTAGAACTGCTTTTGCTTCATCTCATAGGTTTTAGATCATTTTCTTTTCATTGTCATATGTCTCTAGACATTTTATGATTTCCTGTTTGAGTTCTTCAATGATCCACTGATTATTTAGTAACATGCGATTTAGCCTCCATTTGTTTGTGTTTTTTACAGTTGTCTTTTTTTTCTTTTCTTTTATAATTGGGACAATATACAGCCTTGATATACTCCTTTCCCGATTTGGAACCAGTCGTTGTTCCATGGCACGTTCTAGCTGTTGCTTCTTGACCTGCATACAGATTTCTCAGGAGGGGCAGGTAAGGTGGTCTGGTATTCCCATCTCTTTAAGAATATTCCACAGTTTGTTGTGACAGTCAGAGGCTTTGGCATAGTCAATAAAGCAGAAATAGATGTTTTTTCTGGAATTCTCTTGGTTTTTTGATGATACAATGGATATTGGCAATTTGATCTCTGGTTCCTCTGCCTTTTCTAAATTCAACTTGAACATCTGAAAGTTCTCGGTTCATGTACTGTTGAAGCCTGGCTTAGAGAATTTTGAGCATTACTTTGCTAGCACGTGAGATGAGTGCAATTGTGCAGCACTTTCACAGCATAATCTTTTAGGATTTGAAATAATTCAGCTGGAATTCCATCACCTCCACTAACTTTGTAGTGATGCTTCCTAAGGCCCACTTGACTTTGCACTCCAGGATGTCTAGTTCTAGATGAGTGATTACACCATTGTGATTATCAGGGTCATTAAGATCCTCTTGTATGGTTGCCTTGTATATTGAGGTGCTCTTATTTTGGGTACATATATATTTAAAATTGCTATACCTTTTTCTTGGATTGATCCCTTGATCACATGTAGTGTCCTTCCTTTTCTCTTATAACTGTCTTTATTTTAAAGGTCTATTTTGTCTGATATGAGTAGTGGTACTCCAGTTTTGTTTGATTTCTATTTGTGTGGAATATCTTTTTCCATCCCCTCACTTCCTGTGTGTATTTGTCCCTAGGTCTGAATTGGGTCTTTTGAAGACAGCACATATACAGGTCTTGGTTTTGTATCCATTCAGCTAGTGTCTTTTGGTTGAAGCTTTTAATCCACTTACATTAAGGCAGTTATCAATATGTAAGTTCCTATTACCATTTTCTTAATTATTTGGGTTTGTTTTTGTAAGTCTTTTATTTCTCTTGTGTTTTCCACCTAGAGAAGTTTGTTTAGCATTTGTTACAAAGCTGTTTTGGCAGTGCTGAAATCTCTTAGCTTTTGCTTGTCTGTAAAGCTATTGATTTCTCCATTGAATCTGAATGAGAACCATGCTGGCTAGAGTATTCTTGGTTGTAGGTTCTTCCCTTTCATCACTCTAAATATATCATGCTACTCCCTTCTGCCCTGCTGTGTTTCTGCTGGAAAATTAGTTGATAACCTTATGTAGATTCCCTTGTATGTTATTTGTTGCTTTTCTCTTGATGCTTTTTATATTTTTTCTTTGTATTTAATTTTTGTTAGTTTGATTAATCATGTCTTATATTTTTCTGCTTGGATTTATTCTGTACGGGACTCTGCATTTCCTGAGCTTGGGTGCTATTTCCTTTCCCATGTTAGGAAGTTTTCAACTATAAGCTCTTCAGATATTTTCTCAGACCCTTTCTCTTCTTCTGGGACACCTGTATTTCACATGTTGGTACGTTTAATGTACTGGAGGTCTCTGAGACTATTCTCATTTTTTTCATTCTTTTTTCTTTATTCTGTTCTACAGTAGTGATTTTCACCATTCTATCTTCCAAGTCCCTTATCTGTTCTGCCTTAGTTATTCTGCTATTGATTCCTTCTTCTACTCTACTTTTCATTTCAGTTATTATACTGTTCATCACTGTTTGTTCTTTACTTTTTCTATATTCTCATTAAATACTTCTTGTATCTTCTCAATCTGTGCCTTTATTCTTTTTCTGAGATCTTGGATCATCTTTACTGTCATTACTCTGAAATTTTTTTTAGGTAGATTGCCTATCTCCTCTTCATTGAGTTGGCTTCTAGATTTTTACTTTGCTCCTTTGCCTGCAATATACTTCTCTGTGAGCTCACTTTTTCTAACTTACTGTGTTTGTAACCTGCAGGCTGCAGGATTGTAGTTCCTCTTGCTTCTGGTATCTGTCCCCTGGCGGGTGAGTTGGTCCGGGCGCTTGTGTAGGCTTCCTGGTGGGAGGGACTGATGCCTGCACTCTGGTTTGTGGAGCTGGGTCTTGTCCTTCTTGTGGGCAAAGGGATGTCAAGGAGTGTGTTTGAGTTGTCTTTGAGCGGAGTGCAACTTTAGGCAGTTTGTCTGCTGATGGGTGGAGGTGTGTTCCTGCCTTAATAGTTGTTTAGCTTGAGGTGTTCCAGCACTGGAGCTTGCAGGCCATTCAGTGAAGCTGGGTCTTTAGTCTGAGATGGGGACTTCCAGGAGAGCTCATGCTAATTAATATTCCATGAGGCTGGCAATTCTCTGGCAGTCCAGTGGCCAGGACTCAGTGCTCCCACTATGGGAGCTCAGGTTTGACACTGACCTAGGGAACCAGGAGCCCACAAAGAAAATAAAATACAAGAAAACAACCAAACAAAGAGAACCCCTCCCCCCGCCCAAACCAAAACAAACAATAAAAACAAAACTGCTTACACGGGGATCTTTTCTTGTCTTTTTAAGTTTCCGAAATCCTCTACTAGTGTTTAGGAGGTACTCTGAACACAGTGTTCCACTTGTATATGTATTCTTGACGTACTTATTGAGGAGAGGTGAACCCCTAGTCCTCCTATTCCACCATCTTGACCTCCAAGCTCTAGAACAAGTAGATTTTAATGCTTGTACATGGACACTCTTGTCCTTCTGCTAGGACTTCAGTGGGGTTTTGAGTCAGTCTAGTTAGAGGTTGAGCTGGGTTTGGAATTTGTTGTTCCTGTCATTATTGTCAGTGCTCTGTGGGTTTCAACTTCCTTCAGTATTACCTTCTGTTTTCCAGAAGGCTGTCTTTCCAGAGGATTGTTCTAAATGTCAGCTCCACATTTATCTTACGTTTTCTCTTTGCATTCTGCCTGAGTGACACCCTTTCCCCCATGTCCTTCCGTTTTCCTAGCAATATTTTTTCTGTTACTAGTTATTTTATGTTCATGAACCTTGTGGTGGGATGTAAAACCATAATTTTTAGTTATGTTATTATTGAACATAATTATTTTTATTCTGAAATTATTTTCTTATTTTAATATATTGATATTATGAAGAACCTCAGTATCCATTTAAGAATTGTGATTACTTGAGCCAATTTGTATTTGGAGGTATTTATATTTTGCCAGATTTGAGTTTGTCATTTCTTTTTGAAAAAAAAAAAAAAAAAATGTTCTTTTGGGTTCTCCTTGTCAGGGATAGATATAATTTCTTTGCATTTTGTGAGTTGGTAGCATTGTGTACTGTTTGCTAATTCAGAATGTGTTTATTCACTGGTGTGGTGGCCCTTGCTAGTATTCAATCTCTCAGTGTCCCTTAGACTTAGAAGAGCTGCTACTTGTACAGTGATTATGACTGTACTCTGCCCCAGATTTTGTGCTGATGGCCTCCTCTCCACCATCTGCAGTATTAGTTTTTTAGGTTTTATCAGCTATAAAATGCTGATGCAAGTGGAGCAATAAAGAAGACTAAGCCTATTAAAGAGTTAAGATGATGTTAATAATTCACACTGTCTAAAGTTTTTATAAAGCCGTATGGGTTTCTTTTTTCTTGTTATATTGAGAAGATATTGATGAAGATAATCAAAAGCATGAGTAAACTTGTTGCCTGCTTATAGGAAAAAGTGTCACCACAGGTCCCTTGAGAAGTTGCTGCCACCTTGGGATCCCTTCACCTCAAACTCCCATACTGCAAGATGCCCTATCATCTCCTCTTTGAACTTTTTCCTTATACATCCTGGGTTTGACAGTGCAGTTCAAAACAGGTCAGAGCATTTCTCATCCCCTTGTCTCCCACTTCTCTACACATTGTCCCTGAAACACAAATATGGAAATGTTAGGAGATTCTGAAAGAATATATTTTTTATTGTTTTAGTAACAGTATTAGGACAAACACTGAGACTAAAGATCTTCTTTTCCCCAATCCTTACTCTATAACCTTTTTGCTGTAAGGGTACATGGTATACATCTTAAGAGTGAGGCTTTGTAGTGAGGATGACAATGTGCCAAGCTTTAAATGACTGATGGAGATGGGTATGAACATAGGTGAGAGTCTATGGGGAATAAGAGAAAGCATGGAAGACTTTTGTCATGGATGCATTCTCATGTTATTATGTAAATATGAAAGCAGCTATGATTATTGGTGGCCTGTTCCTAATGCAATGGCTTCTCTTGTGTCATGTATTTATGTAACATGCCTCCTAGCATCCAGTCTTACCTTTTGATTCTTGGTATTTTACTTGAAGAGCAGTGTTCTCTCTGCCTGTTTGTTCTTGATTTTCATCTAGATGAGAGGCTCCCCTTGCTACAGTGGCTTCACATTTCACATATGTGAAGTGTTTTCACATTTCAGGTGTCTCTTCTCCCTCAAGGTGTTCTCAAAGATATAATCTAGATTACTTCTAAGTAATGATCTAGATTACTTAAGTGCTAGCTTGCTTGCCCCTCACATGAAACAGAAGGGTATATGTTAAATTTCAGAATGTTCTTGAAACATGGAAATCACCTTGTGTTCAGCACATTACTTGGATTTTCTTTTAAATTTTAAAAATAGTTTCTGTTGTTCTGATGTCCTCAAACTGTAGCTCTGTATTAGTCACAGAAACAATGCTATATTTCTTATTTTAACATGTCTACTATTTAGTAAAAGGCATGGTTATCTTTGAGTTTGTGTTCTTATTATACTTAAGGGATGAGAAATTTCGGTATTTCTTAAGCAGTTCATCATGGGAGAGTTTGAATTAATGGGTGTGTTCTTGTTAGAGAAATTTGTATTGGAGGTAAGTAAGTTTAGTCTAGCTAAACAGTGTATTGTAAATGTTTTTGGACATAAATATGGAAGAAATGCATTTAGCCCTGTGATATAAGAACCTGGTGTATATAAGAATCACACACACACACACACACACACACACACACACACAGAGAGAGACATGTACACACTTGAAACAAAGATTTTATGAAATAATACTATTATATGTAATACTCCCCAATATTGTCATTGTATTACTTTCTATATTGGAAAAGACCCTGATGCTGGAGAAGACTCTTGAGGAGATCAACTTAGTCCTAAAGGAAGTCAAATTATCCTAAAGGAAATCAACCCTGAATATTCATTGGAAGGACAGAGGCTGAAGCTGAAGATCCTATACTTTGGCCACTTGATGCAGAGGTGACTCACTGGAAAAGACCCTGATCCTGGAAAAAGATTGAGGGCAAGAGGAGAAGGGGATGACAGAGGATGAGATGGCTGGATGGCATCACTGACTCAACGGACATGAGTCTGAGCAAACTCCGGGAGAATGTGAAGGACAGGGAAGCCTGATGTGCTACAGTCCATGGGGTCACAAAGAGTTGGACATGACTGAGTGACTGAATAACAAATAAACATAGATAGGATATGTATTTCTTTAAAGTAAGGTAGTCAAACTGATTAGATTGCTTTTACCCACAGTGAGTTGTACAGTTTGGAAAATGTTGGTTTAGACTTTCGTAGTTCATATCCTAGAGTTCTTAGAGTCATAAAATGTCATGTGTGGATTTGTTTTTCTGGGGATAGGGTCCTTAGGTTTTATCAGATTCTCAAAAGGTCTAGGGTCTCTGATGTAAAGATACATAAAAGATACATTCATCAGATCTGTCTTCTCAGCTTAATTTCTTTCTTAGCTTTTACTGTGTCACCTCTCCTCTTATTTTGCTTCTTGTTATCCCTAGCTTCACTAAAATCAGATTCACTCAAGAGTTCCTTATGGATAAAGAAATCATATGTACTATTTTTTCATCAGAATGATAATAGCAATAATAAAAGTAATATCCATGAATTTAAAATTTATTCTTTGTTAAGGAGTGTATTGGAAGCTTTAAGTATTTTTACCTTGAATTCCCATGATAAATGCTGCAGGGTAGCTTTTCTTATTCCAGTTTTTTTGTACATAAAAGCTGAGACTGAGGTAGGGTGAGCGGTATATCTGAATTCTCTCAAGATAGAGAAGGATCCTAAAACAGAGTCATGAAACTCTAAGCAAATATACTGTCTACCGCCACATGCCTGGCTTAATGGGAAACATCTTTATAGGTTGCATTTTTCAGTTGAATTAGGGATTGAGGTTGTGGATGAGAGAACTTAGTCATGCCAGTGTTAGTATACTGGAAGGGAGTGTGAGGCTTAGTCAAGGGAATGGACCCTTCATTGCTGAAGTACCCTGAAGGAATTGCTCACTTTAATAGCTCAGGCTCTGGGCTTCTGACTCTGGGAAATTTCTGAAACTGACCCTTTGGATCAAGAGCTCACAAATCCATAGCCTCACAGGGCTGGTTTCGCACTTCTCTGAAAAGAGCCATCATCAGATGAAGGGAAACAAGAACCTTCCAGAATGTCCCTGGACCCTCCTCTTACTCCATAACTGATTTTTCTACCAAAAAATTATATTAATATCAGAAGGAGATTCTTAAAAATGAAGTTGTAGGGACTGTGGCAAGACAGCTTAATTCATTGCCCTCCAAATATGTGATTTCAGAACAATCACTGATGCTTTTGAGTGCTTCCTTTGTGCCAAGGACTCTCGTAAGGTGAGTTATTAGGTGCTTTCATCAGAATCATTTCCACATACAAATGGGGACACGAAGGCAAAGGGACATTAAGAAATCTGTTCAAGGATGCACAGCTGATACGGGATAGAGCTAGGATCCTAGGGCCTGTACTCTAGTCTCTAGGCACACAGACTCTTAGTAGTGTCTCCTGGGAGAAAGCTTATGAGGTCTTCAGCTGGAATATAGGTTTGGTACCAACATGGGTCAAATTCATGCTGATTATTTAGTCATGCAAGATACAGCAGCTTATATGCGGTCCCCTGGGGCACCTAGTTCTTCTTGAAATAGGCTGGGAATCAACATCATAGCAGAAATATCTCAGGCAAAGAAGGTAGATTTGCTGTTGCCTTTTTGAGGCCTCTCACACTGAGAAATGCCTGCTGACAGATTTTTTTTGTGTTGTTCAGTGAAAAAAAAGAAACAAGTTCAGTGTAAGTGAGCCTCCGCAAGCAAAAACACCTAGTAAAAAAGGCTTCATTTTTATTAACTGATAGAAGGCTACACAGGTTTTCACTTTTCAAAGCTTCCACATCTCATAGAATTTCCAACTCTGCTTTCAAATCAGAAGAGAAAAAACACACACACACAAGCCAGGAGGGAGAAGTAATTCAAAATAAAAAAGGAGGACAGAGCAGCATGTTTTTAGAACTTCAGATTAAATTTTTGTTTGAGGGAAAACTTTCAGAGAGAAATAGGAGGAAAAAAATCTTTTGAGAACAAAGCAAGAAGTAGTTTAAAAATGCAATTTCAAAGAACTATCAACATTTTCAAAGTAATGCAGAAATGAATTTTCAGTTGTATTTTTAAAATTAGCCAGGTATGCATTTTCGCATGAGGTTGTATTTTTAAGAGACTAAAAAGGTCCTCAGTGCTGTTTTTTTCTAATCTTTTATTATTTTAAAATAATTGTTCATCTCCAAAGAGACTACTGATGTGTTGATGCATTATCATAACCAGAGAGGCTCCTCTCTAACTGAAAGACAAGAAGCTCTGAGAGTAATGGGTTTGAATATTGTGGAAATTGGTGTTTTCTTCCTCAAGCAGAACTCATATTTCTACCTCAGGGTGGAAAACCCATTTTATTGCTCAGTATCTCTCTTAATCCCAAGCAGTGATGTTGGCGTTCTGATTGTTCTATAGAAAGATCATATATGCTGATTATCCAGTATCACCAGCATGCATTTTTCTTTTTTCCTGTAGGCTTACTAGGTTGTATCAGTTTTTTTCTCTTGTTCTTTTACTTTTGTCACCTGTGGCCGATTGCAGTAAAAATAGCAATCTGATGTCTGGAAGAGACCATGACCACCTGGCACCTGGAGATCAAATGAGTAACAATCTCTTATGACCTTCCTCTAGCCATTTCTCTGTGGTGCCATGAGAAGTGCTCTGGAATTGGACTGCACAGGGCAGTCATTCAAAAAGGTGTGGACTGGCTGCATACCCCAAGATAGGGGGAAGCAGGACTGAAGAGGCTCTGTGCTTCAAACTAAAGTTTGGGTTGATTCTAATACTGTTAATTGCTAGTGATTAAAAAACGTTTTTTGGAGGCAGGGAATGGAGTAGCAGTGTTGTTGTTGTTGTTTAGTCACTAGGTCATGTCAGACTCTTTTGAGACCCCATGGATAATAGCCCACTAGGCTCCTCTGTTCATGGGATTTCCCAGGCAAGAATACTGGAGTGGGTTGCTGTTTCCTTCTTCAGGGGATCTTCCAGACCCAGGGATGGAGCCCACATCTCCTGAATTGTCCGGTAGATTCTTTACCACTGAGCCACCAATTCAAATAGTTTTACATCTTTAGTAGTCTTTCATGTTAAAATCAGGGTAACCTTTCCATAATAAAATGTACTTTATAAAATCACTGGCTATTATGAAAACCATGTCGCATAACCCTGAAGCATGCCTTTTAGGCTTGGTGGGTGATGTTTATTGGTGGAAAACTCAGGGAGGCAAGAAAAATGACTGTGTTCTAAGTCAGTGCACAGAGATGTGGCAGGGCTAAATGTCAGATTCCAGCATTGGGATTCTAACACTTGAACTGGAGAGCCGGTAAGTTGTATGATTATGGAAGCACTGGTTGTCTTCTGATTTGATCAAGATCAATAGTCTTTCATTGTAGCAAAATCTTGGCTCCCGCCCTAATCTTCCAGATTGGCATTCATGGTTAGGGGAGCCCCCAGTGATGTACCCCTGATGTAATATGGGGTTAAGCCCTGCAGTTGTATGTGTGACGCAATGAGGTAGTTACCACAGCTTTCACTCTGGTGTGATCAGGGCACTGGGCCCCTAGCCTTGAAGTTGACCAGGACTTATTTTCATAGAACTGCTCATGGCTGAATTCCAAGGAGTTTGTAGGAGGGCAGCACTTTTTTGGGAGGCCATTCTGCAGGTGGTCAGTCTTCCATATATTTACTCTTACTTCCCATAGAACTTCAGAGATAGAGGAAGAAACATAGGATGTTTGAGCAAAAAGATTATTACCTAAAAAGGATAAAATGTTGGGAGTGGTTTCAGATTTCTATTGGAGACATTCACAGTTGGGATCAGTGAAGCCTTTCCCTCTCCCCAACTCCCACTGTTTGCACAAATTCCAACATGAGTTTTAAACATTCACAGGCCATAGGATTGGGGGAGAAAGTGTACAAACCAAGATTTATGTTACACCACATTGTCTTCTGCGCAGCGCATACTTCTTTCTTCCTGTCTCCCTGTCTGTCTTCCTCTCCTAGTTTTTCATTCTCTCTAGCTATGTCTTCAGAGAAGGCGATGCCACCCCACTCCAGTACTCTTGCCTGGAAAATCCCATGGACAGAGGAGCCTGTTGGGCTGCAGTCCATGGGTTCGCTACGAGTTGGGCACGACTGGGCAAATTCACTTTCATTTTTCACTTCCCTGCATTGGAGAAGGAAACGGCAATCCACTCCAGTGTTCTTGCCTGGAGAATCCCAGGGACAGCGGAGCCTGGTGGGCTGCCGTCTATGGGGTCGCACAGAGTCGAACACGACTGAAGTGACTTAACAGCAGCAGCAGCAGCAGCTATGTCTTATTCTCACCTCTGTTTGTTTTGTTTTGTTTTGTTGTTGTTGTTGTTGTTTTCTCTCTGTTTCTTCCAGTTTTTTTATGCTTATTTTCATGTTAGTCACAGAGAGTGCATGCTAAGTTGCTTCAGTTGACTCTTTGTGACCCTGTGGACTGTAGACCACAGGGCTCCTCTGTCCATCGGATTCTCCAGGCAAGAATACTGGAGTGGGTTGCCATGCCCTCCTTCTGGAGTGGGTTGCCATGCCCTCCTTCAGGGGATCTTCCTGACCCAGGGATTGAACCTGTGTGCCTTATGTCTCCTGCATTGGCAGGTGGGTTCTTTACCACCAGCACCACCCAGGAAGTCCCACATAGAATAATGGAATGAATTGCTTTTCTCTATAAAGCTTGAGGTGGAGAAGGCAATGGCACCCCACTCCAGTACTCTTGCCTGGAAAATCCCATGGATGGAGGAGCCTAGTAGGCTGCAGTCCATGGGGTCGCTAAGAGTCGGACACAACTGAGTGACTTCACTTTCACTTTTCAATTTCATGCATTGGAGAAGGAAATGGCAACCCACTCCAGTGTTCTTGCCTGGAGAATCCCAGGGATGGGGGAGCCTGGTGGGCTGCTGTCTATGGGGTTGGACAGAGTCGGACATGACTGAAGTGACTTAGCAGTAGCAGCAGCATAAAGCTGAGGGGCTCTTTCTTCTGCTTGCAGAGTGTGCTATCATTGACATTGTTTTGGTAACTTATCAGTATCAAATTTTTGGAGACCCTGAGGTATACCTTTTCTCCACTTCTTTATTAGTAACTATTTTTATATTCTGTTAGGTAATGCTCATGTTAGTGCTTCCCTGGTGGCTCAGTGATAAAGAATCTGCCTGCCAATGTATGATTTGACCCCTGGGTCAGGAAGATCCCCTGGAGAAGGAAATGGCAATCCACTCCAGTATTCTTGACTGCAGAATCCCATGGACAGAGGCACCTGGTGAGCTACAGTCCATGAGGTCACAAAAGAGTCACAACTTAGCGACTAAACAACAACAATGCTAATTTTATTCATGTTGATATATGGTAAAACCAATACAATATTGTAAAGTTAAAAAATAAAAATAAAAAGGTTATCTTCTTACTTTGCCTTCCAACTTTTCTCTCTAACAGCTGGAATAGGCTACCTATTAGGTTAAGTTAGAGAGAAAACAAATGACTTGGATTTGTTGTTGATTCATGTGACAACCAGTGGACATAGCAATGGTTCTAGTTTCCGTTTGTAAAAGGTGAATAACAGTGAACTGTTCAAGTCCTGTCGTGGTCATAGGTGCTCATATTGGCTATACTTAGAGCGCTGGGATGCACTGTCACTGTCAGACCCAGTCTGTCCAGTCAGGAGGTGTCACTGAAGCCACTGAATCCTATTAGAAGAAATTGCTGATTGCATCTGAGCTGTTCCACATTGATGTTTACTGAGATGTGATGGTGAAACAGTGATGGATTTCTTTTCCTTTTCTATTACCTATCCATCACAATTCCTTGTGTCTTGAACCCAAGGAAAATGTAATACTATTGACTGTATGAGGACTTGGCCTAAGCTTGCTCTGAGAAAGTACATTTCCCTCTGTCCCTCTGATGCCCTTCAGGCAGATAACAGTGGGAATATCTCATGCATGTTACAAGTTGATATCTGCCAGAAGAATTAGTCAGCAAATCCTAGATTTATTTCCAGTCTCCTACGAATGTAAAGTGAGACAAGTCTCTGCACAATCAAATCACTTTAGGACTGAGGTGACTGAGGTCTTTATTCTGCCCAATGAAGGAATGGCCTGAATGAACTAGAAGGCCCATGTCACTGAGAGCAATCCTTCAAGACGCTGATTTAGCTAAATTATCTTCCACCTAATAGTCAACTTCAAATAAGACATCATTAGAACTCATTTAATGAAAATGTCTTCCCTGAGATTTCCCTCTGCACTAAAAATTCATCAGAAAATGAATATGACAGATGGTGGACATGAAAACTAGCCAGAGTTGCCTCTGAACTCTACCTAATGCTTGATAGTTAACAGAATTATAGGCACAAAGAATGTTAAAATATTTTCTTTGATTTAAAAACATAATAAAGTCCTTTAGCTCCTTTTGGAGAAGGAAATGGCAACCCATTCCAGTATTCTTGCTTGGAGAATTCCATGGACAGAGGAGCCTGGCAGGCTGTGGTCCATGGGGTCACAAAGAGTCAGAGATGACTGAGCGACTATCACTTAGCTCCTTTATTTATAAAAAAATTTTCATTGCATGCCTTCTATATACCAGACTTATGCTAAACACTGGACAACTGGGGCTCCATGGTGGTTGGTCATTCTTGTGATAGACCATCTGTACTACATAATTCGTATTCCAAAGAGCACCCTGGAACACAAAATGAGTCAGTGATATTTTATAATAGAAGATGTCAGATTTTGCCTCTTCAGAGTAAGCAGTTTTTAGCAGTGGCACACGCTGTCACAACAGGTGAAGCTGAGGGTCTGAAATGATTTTTAACTGAAGAGTGTGATGGAAGGTAATGGAACCAGTTTGAGACAAGAAGTCTGTGCTATCTAAGAGTTAGCCTGACTCGATAAGCAGCTGGACATGTATTTCCCAGTCACCAAAGGACAAACACAAGAGTGAAGCTGAGGAAGACAGAGGGGCCTGGTATTGATTGAGCACTTTTCTTAGTGCAGAATCTTGTTCAATCTGCCTAAGAAACCTGTGAGATATGAGATATCTTCAATTTCTTCCTCTGTCAAGTAATATAATCATACTATTACCTAATTCTTGAAAACAATCATCTCTGAGGGTTCGTATGAGCATTAAGTAAGGTACAACATGAAAAACAGAGCAATTCCTGGCACAAAGCAAGAACCCAGTGTAGGAAATAGATTATTACGTTCAATATAAAACAGCATGTTTGGTGTAGGGGGGATAGTGACAGGAAAGTGAAGAGAGAAAACAGTGGGGCTGGAGAGAAAGTTAGGGAGAGAACACTGACTCTCACTACCTAGGACTATCCCTAGGGAAAAAGGAGGTGCATAGGGCAAAAATTGCCCACGACTTTGTTCTCATTTGTCTGCCCCTCTTCAACCCTCATCTCAAGGTCTGGCTTTCCACGTGTCATATCTGTCCTCTTGTTCGCAACTGTTCTCAGTCCATGTTTTTAAGGCTATGGTCCCTAACCCCCGAAAGACTCTTGTTTCTATTTTTCATTAGTCAACTCATGTCTTTGTTAGTTTGAGACATGGATTTACAAGTTAGTCTGCCATGGATTTACAAGTTAGTGGGTGGTGTCGTGTATTCTCTTTCAGGGAATGCATTTATATTTCATTAGATGGCTTACAGAGACCAAACCTCAAATCATAGAAATGACCCTATGAATGAGTGTTTTAGCTTCTATGTCAGGATGATTTTAGAGGCAAAATGGGTGAAGTTGGTCTTTCCCACTGTTAGTCACATTAAAATCTGTTATGTCTCCTGCTTTCTGGGACCCCTCTCCCTCCAGCACCTTTAAATATGTTAAAATGTCAAGTTCATCTTAAAGGCAGTCTGGCTAATTTCTGAGGTGGCTCAGCTTTGGTGTTTAGGAGGAGAAAATCAGAGAAACCCCAGTCCTTAGCATTCATTCCTTCATTTCTTCACATTTTGAAGGCTCTTTCATGTTTTATAGATCGTGCTATGTCTCCAGTAGTTTAATAGCCTTCTTATGGAAGGAACAGAATTAGACCACTGTCACTGTTTCAGGGGGAGAGAATTTATAATATATTGTATTTTGATGAACCTTTATAACCGGATGAAGTATTTTTCATTCCCAAGAGGCTCTCTTTATTCAATGGCTACTAGACACATCCATCATGCTAATACCTTTTCGAATTAGTCTTTTTGGATGAGTGTTTTTCATGTGGCTCAGGGCTTTGCATCTGTACCCCAGTGCTCAGCTAAAGGAGAAACTCTGGGTTAAGTTTTTGCAATGCTTTAGTTTTACGTGAGAGTATTCAAGTCACATTTCTAGCTAGGTTTTAGGGAATTACATTAAAGAAATTAAAAATTTGCACACCATTAAACACTTTCTGATTCATGTGGCCTCATGCTTTGAAGCTTCCCAACATTTTTATCGACTTACTTTGTGAAGAAATATATTGGTCTGGTCTGAAATACACTTTTTTTGTATCACTTGGAAAAACAGAAATTTCACTCCTTTGCACATCTTTTGTTTCTGCCCACTGTATAGCTAAGCTATTTAAAAGTTACCTCCTCTACTCTTTCCAGAATTAAAACTGAGAATATCACTTCTGTTTTTATCTGCAAACTGTGTGACTAACTAAAATTATATCCTTGCAGTCATTAAAAGATTTTTGACTAACCCATTAGGAATTTATAAATAAGGTGTCAATTTTTTTTTTTCAAATGTACTTTCTATGGAAGCAAAAGCTGCTTCTTGTACCAGTAAGAATACTTTTTAAGACAGAATTTAGGCTTTCTAGAAGGTCTCTTCTAAAACCTCATGGAGGAGCAAACACTCCAGGAAATGTTGCTGGAAAATACTTTGGTTTATTCTGAGATTTTCTAAGCAACTGTATACAAATCTGGCACTGGAAAACTGTTTTTCCAAGATCTGGAATAGTTTGCTATCAGCTTCTAGGAAGAAAATCATTTAAATAACAGTGGACAACAGTGGAATCTTCCTGAGGGCTGAAATGATATATATGAAGTAAGGAACAGTACTTGTGAAGTTTTGGTACTACTTTGTATAGTTAGGTGAATTTTCTTGTGCTTACATTGGCTGAGAAGGCTTTTCTTAGGCAATTTTCAAATTAAGATTTTATGATGGCTCTCTTAAAAGAGACCTAGTTCAACGTTTCCATTCTCCTTCCAGCACCTCCATAATTGGGTAAAATTGCACTTCTAACCCCACAAGCACAGTATGAATAGGGTTTGAGGATTAAAGACATGGAATGATGAAAGCTATCTCCCAACTTTCTTAGGCAGCTAATGCTGACCAGAGCTTAAAGAACTATTTTTAGAATCTGTTAAAGGAAACTGTTCAGAATTCTTTTTTTTTTTTAATTAAGATCAGAAAAAGGGAAAGAATTGAATCTCCACAATACAAACAATGATTAGTACACATACATATTTTATTTAGATGACAAACATAGTCTTCAAGCTTTAATGAGAGTGTTGTACTTACCAGAATACAATTTAAACTACGTTTTTACCTTTTACACCTCTTCCGTTAACTCCTGGTGGATGGAACTTGGGTCCCC
The DNA here is from genome assembly GCF_029407905.1 of Bubalus kerabau. Classification (NCBI taxonomy): domain Eukaryota; kingdom Metazoa; phylum Chordata; class Mammalia; order Artiodactyla; family Bovidae; genus Bubalus; species Bubalus kerabau. Next base: position 26,175,571 of record NC_073632.1, on the reverse strand, counting down.
ACAAGTACTGCTGGCAAGGATTTTTAAGGTAGCCATCAACAAGAGCGTTTATGGGCACCCTGCTTTGCTAGACGTTCAGGGTGTTAAGTAATATCCAGTAAAGAGATAGTTACATCGTGTCCCTGCCAGGAACAGCAGCTCTAGGAGCATAGCTGATACGTACACTGCCCTTCACATCTACATGGCGTGGAAATCATTTTTCTCTGGAGATTGTTAGCCAAGAAATCTTTATTTTCTGTTCACAGCACTCTAGGTTATCTCTTAGTGCAGTTTCCAGATCTCACTTAGAATTTTACGTGGTAAAAAGGCAACAGATGCATGAAAGGGCTAGAATAGTCTTACATTTTCTTATAACTTATTACAGTTGTAAATGTTTGTAAGACTTTCAATTAGCCAATTATCTCACCATAAGTATGTATATGAGTCTGCAACTCTGCTAAGACTTTTGCATGTTTAACTGCACAATACTTATGGCCCTAGACAAGTATTCTTATTTCCTGCATGGAACTGCAACGTTCAGAGATGGTAACTTGCCCAACTGCGATCACATAGCAGATAAACTAATAAAGCTACATTTTCCTGATTGTAAACTCTATGCTCTAACTCAGCATATTTCAACATCCTTCACATTGGGCTCCAGCTGTCCCAGCAACAACCCATACCCTCAACAGCTTGCCTTGAGGATGAGACCTGAGGGCTTTGGTACTGGCAGCACATTGATTGGGAAGCTTGGCTGTAGCCCAATATGTGTATCTTCTCCCCTAGGCAGTGCCATTGTACTTGCTTCTTACACCCAATATATTCCTGCCTTAGCACTCTGGGAAGGCTGATGCCATTGTCAAGGTTAGAGAAAGAACCATGGTTTTCTGAATTTTTCATTGCCCTCTGGCTGCTTCCCCCTTGACACTTCTTTCTGTTTCACCCTTATTTCCAAAATTTTTATCCATTCTTCTCCATTTATTAGAACTATCACATTTATAGTACATTTATCCCAACAAGGAATTAGGAGGGAGCTGCTTGAAAAATTGGTTCAAAGTTGTAAATGCCTGATAATCTCCTACCTACCAGGGACACTTGCTTATTAAACAAAAGTAATTTCTGCATGTTGTGATTTCAGACAATATGGGGGTGATAATTTGGGACTGAGTACTCAATATTCTTCATGTATAGGCTCTGGGAAACAGGCAGCTGAAAGAAACCTGAACAGCCTTGGAGGTCTCCTTCTAGCTGTTAGCCTGGCAGGAAGTGACTCTTATAGATGGACCATTCATGAGCTTTGATGCCTCAATTCAGGCAGGTCTTTAGAAGAGGGTCAGAGCAGCTTTATGCCCGTTTCATTTTCCTCTTTCCTTCTGACAACTAACTCCTGAAATATTTGGTGAGAGTACGTGAAGGATTTGGAGAGGGAAATGGCAACCCACTCCAGTATTCTTGCCTGAAAAATCCCATGGACAGAGGAGCCTGGCAGGCTATGGTCCATGGGGTCGCAGAGAGTCAGACATGACTGAAGCGACTAAGCATGCATGTGAGAGTGTTAATAATTTCCAGTCATTAAAGTCACTTACTTACAAACCATTCCCAATTATGTTACAGCACAAAGCTAGTAATACTCATTTTAAAGAACTGGCTTAATTTACCAACCTGGAAGACCTCCTTGATGGCCCCACACCCTCTCCAGATGCTCAGTTCTTGAGTCCTGTAGTGTAATCAAATCTCTATCTGCTTAGAGTCTTGAGTCATAGAGGAAATACTGTTCCAAGGTTCAGCACTGAATCATGCTTAGCTACTGGGAACTCATAAAAGCATCATAGTAGAGTATAAGAAGAGCATGTTCTTTGACGATAGTCAGAACTGAGTTTAATCCCAATTTTTCCACTTATTATGTAATGTATGATCCTGAATGCATTTCTTAATCTTGGTTTCCTCTTCTATAAACTAGAGTAAATAATATATTACCTTCAGGAATGTGTGTGACAGTTTAAATAGCAAAATAAATGTTAATCTCTTTATAGTCTATTAATACCAAGGCTGTGGGGTTACTCACAACTGACTTTTGCCCACACAGGAACAGCTTATACATTTATTCATTCATTCATTAAAAACCTGTTGTGAGCACTGAGTGCCAGGTAGAGGCTTACTTAAGAGCCTTAATGGAATCTAGGGTCAGTTGTTTCTTAGCATTACTTCTGATGCACTGTGCTCATTTTCTCTGTGCTCATTCTTATCAGGCAAATACTTAGCTGGCATTGAACTTGAATGTTCTCTGTAAGAGAAAGTTTCTCTTCCCTGTGTATAACAAATCCCATCTTCAGGCTTATTGATGAGATAATAAACAAGAGAGGCTTTTCCTTAACTGAATAAGAAATGTCTTGCATGTATTCTCTTCCAGACCAGAAACTTTAGAGCTGGATTTTCCTATCTTACAAGCACTTGATAACTATTTTTCTAATTTAGGTTTATGGATGTATCTTGAGGTTAGGCAGGAGACTCTGGCAGTGAAGAGTCCAAGTCCTGACTCTCTGCTCTCTTCTTCCACAGTCCTGGGTTGATTTTCTAGTTGTAGAGAGCCATTTTCTTAAAAAACATTTTTTTTTAAATGGATATAATTGATTCATAATGTTTAAATTTTTATTGGGGTATAATTGATTTACAGTGTTTCAGGTGTACATAAAAGTGAATCAGTTATACAAATACATATATCTACTCTTTTTTAGATTCTTTTCCCATATAGGCCATTACAGAGTATTGAGTAGACTTCCTGTGCTATACAGTAGGTCCTTAATAGTTATCTATTTTATATATAATAATGTGTATGTGTCAATCCCAGTCTTCCAATTTATCTGTCTCCCATCCCTCCTTATCCCCTGGTAACCATATTTTCTACATCTGTAACTCTATTTTGGTTTTATAGATAAATTCATCTTTACCCTTTTTTTAGGTTCCACTAATAAGCGGTATCATATGATATTTGTCTTTCTTGGTCTGATTTACTTCTCTTAGTATGACAATCTCTAGGTCTACCCATGTTGCTGCAAATGGCGTTATTTTGTTATTTTTATGGCTGAGTAATATTCCATTGGAGAAGGCAATGGCACCCCACTCCACTACTCTTGCCTGGAAAATCCCATGGATGGAGGAGCCTGGTGGGCTGCAGTCCATGGGGTCACTAAGAGTCGGACATGACTGAGTGACTTCACTTTCACCTTTCACTTTCATGCATTGGAGAAGGAAATGGCAACCCACTCCAGTGTTCTTGCCTGGAGAATCCCAGGGACGGGGGAGCCTGGTGGGCTGCCGTCTATGGGGTCGCACAGAGTTGGACACGACTGAAGTGACTTAGCAGTAGCAATATTCCATTATATATGTGTATCACATCTTCTTTATTCCTTTCTCTGCTGATGGACATTTAGCTTGCTTCCATGTCCTGTCTACTGTGAATAGTAATGCAATGAATGTTGGTGTGCATGTACTTTTTTGAATCATGGTTTTCTCCAGATATATGCCCAGGAGTGGGATTGCTGGATCAAAACCTGGATTTTCAGTTTTTTAAGGAACCTCTGTACTGTTCTCCATAGTGGCTGTACCAGTTTGTATTCCTGGAAGCAGTGTAGGAGGGTTTCCCTTTCCTCCACACCCCCTCTAGCATTTATTGTATGTAGACTTTTTAATGATGGCCATTCTGACCAGTGTAAGGTGATACTTCATTGTAGTTTTGATTTGCATTTTCTTTAATAGTTAGTGATGTTCTTGTGCTTTTTAGCCATCTGTATGTCTTCTTTGGAGAAATGTCTATTTAGATCTCCCACCCTTTTTTTTTTTTTTTAATTGCACTGCTTGCTTTTTTGATATTGAGCTAAACGAGCTGTTTGTATATTTTGGAGATTAATCCCTTGTTGGTTATTTCACTTGCAAATATTTTCTCCTGTTCTTAGGGCTGTGTTTTATTAGTTTCCTTTGATGTGCAAAAGCTTTTAATTAGGTCCCATTTGTTTATTTTTATTTTCATTTTCAATACTCTAGGAGGTGAACGGAAAAAGGTCTTGCTGTGATTTCTGTTAGAGAGTGTTCCCCCTGTGTTTCTCTCTAATAAAAGTTTTATAGTATCTGGCCTTACTTTTAGGTTTTTAATCCATTTGAGTTTATTTTTATGTATATGGTATTAAGATGTGTTCTAATTTCATTTTCTCACATGTAGCTGTCCATTTTTCTCATCACCACTAGGGAGTCATTTTGTTAATGGAATAAACTGAGACTCACAGAAGTTAGCTGGTTTTAAATGTGAAATGTCATGGCAGAATCAGATTAGCAGTGTGTATTAGACTCAAATTTGGGAAATGCTCCTTGTGTTCAAGCATAATTTGGTCAGAACCGTTTTGATAATTAGGGCTTCCTGGTGGCTCAAAGGTAAAGAATCTGCTTTCAGGAGACACAGGTTTGCTCTCTGGGTTGGGAAGATCCCCTGGAGAAGGAAATAGTAACCCACTCCAGTATTTTTGCCTGGGAAATCCTAGAAGAACTTGGTGGGCTATAGTCCAAGGGGTTGCAAAAGAGTTGGACATGACTTAGAGACTAAAACAACAACAACAAAATTTGTGGTAATTACTTCCAGGATGCATGCATATTTGTGTGGAAAATCAGAAATGAATATCTATGAAACTCTAAAATATGCTTCACTAGAAAACTCTCTTCATTCCTTATCCTGCACTACCCCTTGAAAAACATATAGCCCAGACCTGTGGATAAAGAAATCATTTACATTAAAAAAGTAACTGCTGACAGTTTTTCATTCAGGCTGATTGCACAGCTGGATAACACAATCAGTAGTTGAAAGGGCCAGGGATTTAAGTTAAAAAAAAAAAAAAAAAAAAAAGGCATCCGTAATTACTGAGGGAAAAAGGTAGCTCTCTGCAGTATGGGCTGCCTACAGCTGGCGGAAGGTGTCCACATGCCTGTGGCTACAGATATTGCAGTTAATCAAAGTTTGTCTTTGAAAGAAGAGGCTATAACAAACTGAGAAATGACTGCCTTGTAGAGATTAGAGGTTCTCGAGGTTCATTCACCTCCAAAGTTTTTTATTGGGCACATAATTTTCTGCAGTCAGTACTGAGTCCTGGTGGTGCAAAAATAATTGGATACAAATCCTATTCTAGAAAGATTCACAATGCTAGGCTAGAAAGGAGGTCAACATAGATAAGTGCTAGATTAGGACAAGAACTCTGAGGTATGAGGAACGTATTGGAGAAACAGAGCAGATTCTTTGCTAAATTTTTCTCAGTTGTCAGAGAAGATCTCATAGTGAAGAGATTTATTGAGTTAAACAAAAAAAGCTGAGTTGGGGCTCTCCAAGGGTAAATGTGCAGAGAAGGCAATGGCACCCCACTCCAATAGTCTTGCCTGGAAAATCCCATGGATGGAGGAGCCTGGTGGGCTGCAGTCCATGGGGTCACTAGAGTCGGACACGACTGAGCGACTTCACTTTCACTTCTCACTTTCATGCACTGGAGAAGGAAATGGCAACCCACTCCAGTGTTCTTGCTTGGAGAATCCCAGGGATGGGGGAGCCTGGTGGGCTACCGTCTATGGGGTCGCACAGAGTCGGACACGACTGAAGCGACTTAGCAGCAGCAGCAGCAGCAGCAAGGGTAAACGTGAGGAAGAAAATTCCAGTCAGAGGGCAGAGCACATGGAGAGAGTGGTGGGAGATCATGTGTAATAAACAGCAAGTAGCTGAGCCTGGTGGAGAAGGAAATGGCAGCCCACGCCAGTACTCTTGCCTGGAAAATCCCATGGATGGGGGAGCTGGTGGGCTGCTGTCTATGGGGTTGCACAGGGTCGGACATGACTGAAGCAACGCAGCAGCAGCAGCTGAGCCTGGTGGAGCTCACGGGTACTTGGGGGTGTGTATCCGAGCAGGACACTATGGGTTCTTACCAGGGCAAACCCCTCCCCCATGTCCTCTGCCTGCCTCTTGTTTGTATAAATAAGACCTTCCCTGAGTCACAAAAACCCGACTCAAGAATTAATGATTGAAAGGGATGTGAACATGTAGCGACGAAAGTAGTAGTTGGACCAGGAGAACTGGTAACAATCAATAGCTTACAGTGAACAATGTCACATTCGTGATCTCCATAGAAGATTTAGCTTTAGAACCAGGGACCAGGCTTGATCACTCAAGATCTTTTGTGTAGCAGTTTTATTAAAGTGAAAAAGGGACAGAGAAAGCTGACACAGACATCAGGAGGGGGACAGAGCGTGCCCCCACTCACTAGTCTTATCGAAGCCTTATATACTTTGAGCAGACCCACTCTCACAACATGCATCTTAAATTAACAAGATTAGAACTAGCAGTAGAAAGGTCTTACCAGACCCACTCTCACAATATAGTCTTAAGATTAGCCAGAAGGTTCTTGTTAAGGAGAAATATGTCCCTGAGCAAGATACGTTATTATATTGACTAAGACAAAGCAATGTAGAAAAAAAAACCTTTGTCCTTTTCTCCTCTTTGAGAACCTCAGGCCCCTTTTTCCTCCTCAAGAGCCCAGACTCATCAACCTACCAAAGAATCGGCTCTCTCAGCCACATGGCAGTCACAGAATCTTTAGTTCCTCTCTGAAGTTCCTAGATAACAGTATCTGATGCACATTTCCTAAATTGTCTTACATAAGCTAAAACCACCACCAAAGGGAAGAACTATTAATACTTGATGACACCACATAATCCCTCCAGCTACTCCTCCTAGATGGAGCCATCCACATTTTTTCCCCTGATGACCCCGGTCAGCTTTCTTCTCTATTGAAATATCCATGGAGATGCACCTTGCAACAGTCTGCTCTCTCAGTCCCTTGGCTTCCTCACCGCACAGTGCATCTAGTCCTTCAGAGTAAAACCCTGGACTGATCTTTCACTTCTTTATTTCATCTACCACATCCAAATTTTCAGCAAATTCTTAACCTTTGTATTAAAATATCCTGAATTCAGTGTTTTTATTTCCTCTGGCTTTACCATCTTAATCTTTTGCCTAGATCTCTCAACCTGGGTCCCCGCTTCAACTGATCTCTTCCAGCTTTTTCTCACTTTCACAGTCAAAGGGATTCTTATAAAATATTAAGTCAAACAATCTCACTCCATGCTAAGGACCCCCTGAAGACTTCTAATCACTTGTAGAACAAGATACAAGTGTTATCAAGGCCGACTCAATGGACATGAATTTGAGTAAACTCCAGGAGATAGTGAAGGACCGGGAAACATGGCGTGCTGCAGTCCATGGGGTCGCAAAGAGTTGGACAAGACTTAGTGACTGAACAACAACAACAAAAGGCCTTTCTGCACTAGAAGACATCCTCAGGTCAGAACTACATTCTCACCTCCTCTGGGAGTCTTCTTTGATCCTGCGTGCTGGATCCAGGTCCTTCTCACGCTCTCACCAGCCTGTGCTCATGCTGTGTCTGTGTTGTCTCTCTCATATTGTGTTGAAATGAGCAATGATTTTCCTTCATTTGTTCACAGCATCTCTCCAGCCCAGTGCCATGTCTCATTTGTCTTATTAGCTTGACCATATAGCTGGCACAGGAGTAAGTGCTCATTAAATACGTATTGAAGGGGAGGAGCCAAGATGGCGGAGGAGTAGGATGGGGAGAACACTTTCTCCCCCACAAATTCATCAAAAGAGCATCTAAACGTCGAGTAAATTCCACAAACAACTTCTGAATGCCGGCAGAGGACATCAGGCACCCAGAAAAGCAACCCAACTCTTCGAAAGGAGGTAGGAAAAAATATAAAAGACAAAAAAAGAGACAAAAGAGGGAGGGACGGAGTTCCGTCCCGGGAAGGGAGTCTTAAAAAGAGAGAAGTTTCCAAACACCAGGAAATCTTCTCACTGCCAAATCTGTGCCGAGCTTTGGAAACACAGAGGGCAACATAAAAGGGAGAAAAAATAATAAATAAACAATTAAAAATTGCAGATTGTGAGCCCTACGGTAACTCCCCCAGCGGAGAAGCAGCGCAGACGCCTGCACATGGCATTAGCAAGCGGGGGCTGGGCAGGGAAGCGCGGCGCGGGCTGTGTCCCTTAGAGTAAGAATCGGGCCCGAATGTCCTGAGCGCTATCTGAGCGAAATAATTTGGGCTAGCAAACCAGACTATGGGATATCTACCACGCGAAAAGCCAGGCCTAACCTAAGACACCGCCAGGCCCGCGCACAGAACAAAGGACTGAACAGAGATAGCCGGCTGCAGACCTTCCCCCTCCAGTGACAGGCAGCCAGAGCTGTAAGGGGGCAATCGCAGCCCAAGAGAGACACTATCTATAAAACTGTAAGCAGGCTTCTTTGCTAACTAAAACTTCTTGGGGTTCTGGACGGTCAACATCTGCCTGAGAAGGTGCGCCAGTTTTACACCCAGATAACTGAGTGGCGGGGAGGCGATAAGTCGCAGCATTGGCGCCCACCAAACACATCACCTGAGCTGCTCGGATCTGGGAAGAGCACAAAACGCAGGCCCAACCGAGTCTGCGCCTCTGAGGACTACCCGAGTGCCTGAACCTGAGCGGCTTGGACCTGGGAGCTCAGCCCAGGGCCGGCCTCTGATTGTTCCCGGCAGAACAACCTAGAGCCCAAGCAGTGTGGGCAGGGAGGCTACACGCCCCGTGAGCGGGGGCAGACCCAGTGTGGCTGAGGCACTGCGAGCGCACGCCAGTGTTATCTGTTTGCAGCATCCCTCCCTCCCTCCCAACAGCGCGGCTGAACAAGTGAGCCTAAAAAAAAAAAAATAGTGTCCTCCACTGTCCCCTTTGTGTCAGGGTGGGAACCAGACACTGAAGAGACCAGCAAACAGAAGAAGCTATAACAGAGGGAAACGCCTTGGAAGCTACAGGCCATAGATTAAAACCCTGTGGTTACTACGGACTACATAGGTAGGGGCCTATAGATCTTGAGAAATATAAGTCAGACCAAGGAACTAGCCAAAAATGAACTGAACCCACAATACTCACAACAAAACCAGAGAAAGACCTAGATATATTTTTACTATTTTTACGATCAATCTTTCTTTCTTTTTGTTTCTTTTTTTTTTAATTAAAAAAAATTTTTAAGTCATCTATTGTCCTTTAATTTTCACTTTTATAACTATTACTTTGCCAAAAAAAAGACCCTATTTTTTTTTCTTCTTCAGCAAACTTCATATATATATTTTATAATTTTTTGACCGTGTTTTGTTTGTCTTTTTTTTTTTCTTTTTCTTCTTTTCTTTAACATTGTATTTTTGAAATTCCAAACTCTACTCTAGATTTTTAATTTTAGCCTTTTGGTATATGTTATCAATTTTGTACCTATAGTTTTTTTCATAATTTCTGTGACTTTTTTTTCCCTCTGTTTCTTTCTCTTCTTCTTTTGTATAACATCATATATCTGCAATTCCAAACTCTACTCAAGATTTTTAATTTATGCTTTTTGGTATTTGATATCAATTTTGTACCTGTATTTTCTTTATAATTTTTGCAACATTGTTTTTGTTGGTTTGTTTGTTTTCTCTCTTTATTTTTCTTCTTCTTTTTTTTTTAACATTGTATTTGTGAAATTCCAAACTCTACTCTAGATTTTTAACTTTTGCTTTTTGGTATTAGTTATCAATTTTGTACCTGTAGTTTCTTTATAATTTTTGCGACCTTGTTTTTCTTTGTTCGTTTTTTTCTCTCTTTCTTTTCCTTCTTCTTCATTAACATCGCATTTTTGAAATCCCAAACTCTACTCTAGATTTTTAATTTTTGCTTTTATGTATTTGTTACCAATTTTGTACCTTTAAGAACCCAATCTTCAGGACCCATTTTTCACTAGGGAACGAGATTACTGGCTTGACTGCTCTCTCTCCCTTTGGATTCTCTGTTTTCTCCACCAGGTCGCCTGTATCGCCTCCCTAACCCCTCTCTACTCTACCCAACTCTGTGAATTTCTGTGTGTTCCAGATGGTGGAGAACACTTAGGGAACTGATTACTGGCTGGATCTGTCTCCCTCCTTTTCATTTCCCCCTTTTATCCTTCTGGCCACCCCTGTCTCCTGCCTCCTTCTTCTCTTCTCTGTATAACTCCGTAAACATCTCTGAGCAGTCCAGTTGTGGAGTGCACATAAGGAAGTGACTACTGGCTAGCCCACTCTCTCCACTATTGACTCCACCTCATCTCATTTGGGTCACCTCTATCTCCCTCCTCCCACTTCTCTTCTCCATGTAACGCTGTGAACCTCTCTGAGTGACCCTCACAGTAGAGAAACTTTTCATCTTTAACGTAGATGTTTTATCAATGGTGCTGTATAGAAGGAGAAGTTTTGAAACCACTGTAAAAATAAGACCGATAACTGGAAGTAGGAGGCTTAAGTCCAAACCCTGACTCCAGGGAACTCCTGACTCCAAGGAACATTAATTGACAGGAGCTCATCAAACGCCTCCATACCGACACTGAAACCAAGCACCACACAAGGGCCAACAAGTTCCAGGGCAAGACATACCAAGCAAATTCTCCAGCAACAAAGGAACACAGCCCTGAGCTTCAAGATACAGGCTACCCAAAGTCGCCCCAAAACCATAGACATCTCATAACTCATTACTGGACATTTCATTATACTCCAGAGAGAAGAAATACAGCTCCATCCACCAGAACATCGACACAAGCTTCCCTAACCAGGAAACCTTGACAAGCCTCCTGTACAAACCCACACACAGTGAGGAAACGCCACAATAAAGAGAACTCCACAAACTGCCAGAATACAGAAAGGACACCCCAAACTCAGCAATTTAAACAAGATGAAGAGACAGAGGAATAGCCAGCAGATAAAGGAACAGGATAAATGCCCACCAAACCAAACAAAAGAGGACGAGACAGGGAATCTACCTGATAAAGAATTCCGAATAATGATAGTGAAATTGATCCAAAATCTTGAAATTAAAATGGAATCACAGATAAATAGCCTAGAGGCAAGGATTGAGAAGATGCAAGAAAGGTTTAACAAGGACTTAGAAGAAATAAAAAAGAGTCAATATATAATGAATAATGCAATAAGTGAAATTAAAAACACTCTGGAGGCAACAAATAGTAGAATGACAGAGGCAGAAGATAGGATTAGTGAATTAGAAGATAGAATGGTAGAAATAAATGAATCAGAGAGGATAAAAGAAAAACGAGTTAAAAGAAATGAGGACAATCTCAGAGACCTTCAGGACAATATTAAACGCTACAACATTCGAATCATAGGGGTCCCAGAAGAAGAAGACAAAAAGAAAGACCATGAGAAAATACTTGAGGAGATAATAGTTGAAAACTTCCCTAAAATGGGGAAGGAAATAATCACCCAAGTCCAAGAAACCCAGAGAATCCCAAACAGGATAAACCCAAGGCGAAACACCCCAAGACACATAGTAATCAAATTAACAAAGATCAAACACAAAGAACAAATATTAAAAGCAGCAAGGGAAAAACAACAAATAACACACAAGGGAATACCCATAAGGATAACAGCTGATCTTTCAATAGAAACTCTTCAAGCCAGGAGGGAATGGCAAGACATACTTAAAATGATGAAAGAAAATAACCTACAGCCCAGATTATTGTACCCAGCAAGGATCTCATTCAAGTATGAAGGAGAAATCAAAAGCTTTTCAGACAAGCAAAAGCTGAGAGAATTCTGCACCATCAAACCGGCTCCCCAACAAATACTAAAGGATATTCTCTAGACAGGAAACACAAAAATGGTGTATAAATTCGAACCCAAAACAATAAAGTAAATGGCAACGGGGTCATACTTATCAGTAATTACCTTAAACGTAAATGGGTTGAATGCCCCAACCAAAAGACAAAGACTGGCTGAATGGATACAAAAACAAGACCCCTACATATGTTGTCTACAAGAGACCCACCTCAAAACAGGGGACACATACAGACTGAAAGTGAAGGGCTGGAAAAAGATTTTCCATGCAAATAGGGACCAAAAGAAAGCAGGAGTAGCAATACTCATATCAGATAAAATAGACTTTAAAACAAAGACTGTGAAAAGAGACAAAGATGGTCACTACATAATGATCAAAGGATCAATCCAAGAAGAAGATATAACAATTATAAATATATATGCACCCAACACGGGAGCACCGCAGTATGTAAGACAAATGCTAACAAGTATGAAAGGAGAAATTAACAACAACACAATAATAGTGGGAGACTTTAATACCCCACTCACACCTATGGATAGATCAACTAAACAGAAAATTAACAAGGAAACACAAACTTTAAACGATACAATAGACCAGTTAGACCTAATTGATATCTATAGGACATTTCATCCCAAAACAATGAATTTCACCTTTTTCTCAAGCGCACATGGAACCTTCTCCAGGATAGATCACATCCTGGGCCATAAAGCTAGCCTTGGTAAATTCAAAAAAATAGAAGTCATTCCAAGCATCTTTTCTGACCACAATGCAGTAAGATTAGATCTCAATTACAAGAGAAAAACTATTAAAAATTCCAACATATGGAGGCTGAATGACACGCTGCTGAATAACCAACAAATCACAGAAGAAATCAAAAAAGAAATCAAAATTTGCATAGAAATGAATGAAAATGAAAACACAACAACCCAAAACCTGTGGGACATGGTAAAAGCAGTCCTAAGGGGAAAGTTCATAGCAATACAGGCACACCTCAAGAAACAAGAAAAAAGTCAAATAAATAACCTAACTCTACACCTAAAGCAACTAGAAAAGGAAGAAATGAAGAACCCCAGGGTTAGTAGAAGGAAAGAAATCTTAAAACTTAGAGCAGAAATAAATGCAAAAGAAACAAAAGAGATCATAGCAAAAATCAACAAAACCAAAAGCTGGTTTTTTGAAAGGATAAATAAAATTGACAAACCATTAGCCAGACTCATCAAGAAACAAAGGGAGAAAAATCAAATCAATAAAATTAGAAATGAAAATGGAGAGATCACAACAGACAACACAGAAATACAAAGGATCATAAGAGAGTACTATCAACAATTATATGCCAATAAAATGGACAACGTGGAAGAAATGGACAAATTCTTATAAAAGTACAACTTTCCAAAACTCGATCAGGAAGAAATAGAAAATCTTAACAGACCCATCACAAGCATGGAAATTGAAACTGTAATCAAAAATCTTCCAGCAAACAAAAGCCCAGGTCCAGACGGCTTCACAGCTGAATTCTACCAAAAATTTCGAGAAGAGCTAACACCTATCCTGCTCAAACTCTTCCATAAAATTGCAGAGGATGGTAAACTTCCAAACTCATTCTATGAGGCCACCATCACCCTAATACCAAAACCTGACAAAGATCCCACAAAAAAAGAAAACTACAGGCTAATATCACTGATGAACATAGATGCAAAAATCCTTAACAAAATTCTAGCAATCAGAATCCAACAACACATTAAGAAGATCATACACCATGACCAAGTGGGCTTTGTCCCAGGGATGCAAGGATTCTTCAATATCCGCAAATCAGTCAATGTAATACACCACATTAACAAATTGAAAAATAAAAACCATATGATTATCTCATTAGATGCAGAGAAAGCCTTTGACAAAATTCAACATCCATTTATGATAAAAACTCTCCAGAAAGCAGGGATAGAAGGAACATACCTCAACATAATCAAAGCTATATATGACAAACCCACAGCAAACATTATCCTCAATGGTGAAAAATTGAAAGCATTTCCTCGAAAGTCAGGAACAAGACAAGGGTGCCCACTTTCACCATTACTATTCAACATAGTTTTGGAAGTTCTGGCCACAGCAATCAGAGCAGAAAAAGAAATAAAAGGAATCCAAATTGGAAAAGAAGAAGTAAAGCTCTCACTGTTTACAGATGACATGATCCTCTACATAGAAAACCCTAAAGATTCCACCAGAAAATTACTAGAACTAATCAATGACTATAGTAAAGTTGCAGGATATAAAATCAACACACAGAAATCACTTGCATTCCTATACACTAATAATGAGAAAACAGAAAGAGAAATTAAGGAAACAATTCCATTCACCATTGCAATGGAAAGAATAAAATACTTAGGAATATATCTACCTAAAGAAACTAAAGACCTATATATAGAAAACTATAAAACACTGGTGAAAGAAATCAAAGAGGACACTAACAGATGGAGAAATATACCATGTTCATGGATTGGAAGAATCAATATAGTGAAAATGAGTATACTACCCAAAGCAATCTATAGATTCAATGCAATCCCTATCAAGCTACCAACAGCATTCTTCACAGAGCTAGAACAAATAATTTCACAATTTGTATGGAAAAACAAAAAACCTCGAATAGCCAAAGCGATCTTGAGAAAGAAGAATGGAACTGGAGGAATCAACCTACCTGACTTCAGGCTCTACTACAAAGCCACAGTCATCAAGACAGTATGGTACTGGCACAAAGACAGAAATATAGATCAATGGAACAAAATAGAAAGCCCAGAGATAAATCCACGCACATATGGACACCTTATCTTTGACAAAGGAGGCAAGAATATACAATGGGTTAAAGACAATCTCTTTAACAAGTGGTGCTGGGAAATCTGGTCAACCACTTGTAAAAGAATTAAACTAGAACACTTTCTAACACCATACACAAAAATAAACTCAAAATGGATTAAAGATCTCAACGTAAGACCAGAAACTATAAAACTCCTAGAGGAGAACATAGGCAAAACACTCTCTGACATACATCACAGCAGGATCCTCTATGACCCACCTCCCAGAATATTGGAAATAAAAGCAAAAATAAACAAATGGGACCTAATTAACCTTAAAAGCTTCTGCACATCAAAGGAAACTATTAGCAAGGTGAAAAGACAGCCTTCAGAATGGGAGAAGATAATAGCAAATGAAGCAACTGACAAACAACTAATCTCGAGAATATACAAGCAACTCCTACAGCTCAACTCCAGAAAAATAAATGACCCAATCAAAAAATGGGCCAAAGAACTAAATAGACATTTCTCCAAAGAAGACATACAGATGGCTAACAAACACATGAAAAGATGCTCAACATCACTCATTATCAGAGAAATGCAAATCAAAACCACTATGAGGTACCATTTCACACCAGTCAGAATGGCTGTGACCCAAAAGTCTACAAGTAATAAATGCTGGAGAGGGTGTGGAGAAAAGGGAACCCTCTTACACTGTTGGTGGGAATGCAAACTAGTACAGCCACTATGGAGAACAGTGTGGAGATTCCTTAAAAAACTGGAGATAGACCTGCCTTATGATCCAGCAATCCCACTGCTGGGCATACACACTGAGGAAACCAGAAGGGAAAGAGACACGAGTACCCCAATGTTCATCGCAGCACTGTTTATAATAGCCAGGACATGGAAGCAACCTAGATGTCCATCAGCAGATGAATGGATAAGAAAGCTGTGGTACATATACACAATGGAGTATTACTCAGCCATTAAAAAGAATACATTTGAATCAGTTCTAATGAGGTGGATGAAACTGGAGCCTATTATACAGAGTGAAGTAAGCCAGAAAGAAAAACACCAATACAGTATACTAACGCATATATATGGAATTTAGAAAGATGGTAACAATAACCCTGTGTACGAGACAGCAAAAGAGACACTGATGTATAGAACAGTCTTATGGACTCTGTGGGAGAGAGAGAGGGTGGGAAGATTTGGGAGAATGGCATTGAAACATGTAAAATATCATGCATGAAACGAGTTGCCAGTCCAGGTTCGATGCACGATAGTGGATGCTTGGGGCTGGTGCACTGGGATGACCCAGAGGGATGGAATGGGGAGGGAGGAGGGAGGAGGGTTCAGGATGGGGAACACATGTATACCTGTGGTGGATTCATTTTGATATTTGGCAAAACTAATACAATTATGTAAAGTTTAAAAATAAAATAAAATTTAAAAAAATGATTTGCAAAAAAAAAAAAATACGTATTGAACAAAAACTGTACCAAGATGAATAAGACATGGTCTTTGCCATCAGGTTGCCCACAGGCTATTTGATGAGACAGGGGTATAATACAGTGTGATAAGAGTTATAACAGTTATATTAAAAAGCGCAGTTGGAGTCCTGTGTCCAGCATAGCCAATGCTAAAGAAGCAATGAAACAGTCACTGTGACTTTTCCCTGGTGAATCTGAGCAGAATTTATGTTCATTTAGGAAAAGAATGACTTTAGAGTTGTTTGATTGTTTACTGTGTACTTGCTGTGCTTAGTCGTATAGTCACGTCTGATTCTTTGTGACCCCATAGATTGTAGTCCACCAGGTTCCTCTGTCCATGGGATTCTCCACGCAAGAATACTGGCATGGGTTGCTGTGCCCTCCTCCAGGGGATCTTGCCAGGCCAGGGATCAAACCCTGGTCTCCCACATTGCAGGCAGATTCTTTACTATCTGAGCCACAAGGGAAGCCCATTAGATTGTTTATAAAGTTATAAAGCTCTTAGAAACCCTCATAAGGCAAAAGTTACTATATAAAAGTGAAATACTAACCTCTGAACAGCAGCTGGCAAGCCTGGTTTTCACATGCTTTAAGGCACATCAATGAATCTGTTGACACCTATAAAGTTTCCTCCTTGTGAGGAAAAAAAAAAGTTTTACAAAGGTTAGCTTCTTTAATGTTCCTTTTACACTATTTTGCAAAGGGTATTCTTCTAAGTAGTAAAGGTCAGAATGATGGCTGATGTGTCTAACAGTTTTAGATTTTACTCTTTACTCCCTGGTGTTTAGGTATGTTAAGTGTTGTGTATTCTCTTTGTTGAAACTGCTGCAGTTGTTAAAATGTTTCATAAGCTTATTTGTTTTTACAGTGGGTATATTGATTCATTAGAACTGACACAATTAGCAATGGAAAGTGATCACTGAATGTATTTTGAAGGCATCTTGGTTTGATGAAAACACATGAGTTTGGAGGGTGGATCTACTTATTTTAGAAACTCACCTTTGCTTCAAATAAGCTGGGTAGTTTTGTGAAAATGTCATAAGTCTCTTAAATTTGTTTTCATTTGTGTGGAGTCAAAATACTTGCAACCAATGCAAGACTGATTTGAAAATAAAATGAGATAATATATGAGGCACTAACAATGTCTGGAGAATAATATGTGTTTAATAAATGTATGTTTTTCTTTTCTTATAGGTAAGACTTTTCTACTTAGAGTCCTCCTGGGTAAGTATTTCAAGCTTCTTTTAGATTTTACCACTTGAGAATCTATTGTCTTTAAGCTCAACACTCGATGTTTCTATAATGATAATACTGTATCAACTAATACTTAATGACTATGTAATGATTATATCATTCTCAATACATGATTACTGTCAACAGTCTCATTTCTTTCTTAGGTCCATTTTACAGATGAAGAAAATGAGATATAGAGAGGCTAAGTAATTTGTCCAAGGTAAAACTAGCAGACTTCAGGGTCAACCCTCAGAGTCCAACTCCAAAGCGGTGTTCTAAGAACTGCCTCTTGGTATAATATTCACTTTCTGTCTCTTCTCCCACAACATTAAATGCTACTGTGTCAGCTAAAGAGGATTAGACAGAGACAAGAAGAATCCCTTTCCCGTCATCTTTATAGCTTGAAGCTAGAGCCAAAGAGCAAGAGCAGGAAGCAAAGAACATACTGCTGAGAGGGCAATGAAGGGGAGAGGTCATGGGAAATCTCAGCTACAGGCGGGGTTGCGATGGTCACTTTAACCTCAGATGCTCACTCATGGTAAAGCAGCTGGGCTGATGCTGGAAGCTCACTGAGCACCAAGGATCATTGTTTTCTTGTCAGTCGACTTAAATCACTAAGTCTGGGTATAGTAATACCCATTTTGGGTCATCTGCTTCTAAGAGGGGTTCTGGGGCCCAGAGTAGAGGGCTGGTCTCTATCTGCCTTATCACTTGGCTGAGTCTTTGAGCCCAGGGACTGCTCTGCTCAAATTAAGTTGTATATGCTTAAATGTTTTATTCAAATGCTGTTTTTTTTTTTTTTTAATCAATTGAAAAAAGAATCAGAGTTTGAAGGGTAGAAGCTGTTATCCAGGACTATTTACACCAGCAAGTCATCAGAAATCTACTGAGCACTAGGTAGGGTTGTGGTCCCTGTCACTTGCCCACCCATGTAATGTGGTCCAGTTAGATGATCATCCTCAGGCAGTGGGTTCTTGAGGATCCTGACACTCAGGACTCAGGTCTGCAGGCACGCAGAACAAAGGGCATCAAGCACAATAATAACCTTTCAGCTTCAACTCCAATCTCAGGAACCTGACCCCTTCATTGACATGTGATTAGATGTTACTCATCTCTTCTGGCTGTGGCTTGAATTTTGAATCTCTAAAGAATGAATGAATGCATTATATACATTTGAACTTGAGGATCTTTTAGTTATCTGCATGGACATTTATGCAAAAGAGGAAAACTAACAAACCACTGATTTTCACTGCATTTCACTTTTACCACCCTAAACTCTGTTTCCTAATCTCTCCTCTGAGCAGCTAGGCTTGCTTGTGAATAGCTTTTGTACTCCCTGGTGTGTAGCTTTTGGACATACTGTTAGAAGGATTTTGAATTGGATGAAATTGAAATTGGGATCTGTGTTTTAAATAGGGATCATATGCTAGTTTATTTTATGTTTTTATTTTTAAATTTTGGCTGTGCTGGGTCTTCATTGCACTGCACAGGCTTTCTCTAGTTGTGGAGCATGGGGTTTAGAACTCACCAGCTCAGTAGTTGCGGCACTCACACTTCTCTAGTGGTAACACAGGGGCTCTCTACTTGCCCTGGGGCAGATGGGATCTTAGCTCCTCGACCAGGGATTGAATCCACGTCCCCTGCATTAAAAGGCACATCCTTAGCCACTGAACCATCAAAGAAGTCCCATGGGATCTAATTCTTTTTTACATGATTCTGTTACTGCTATACTAACTTTCTTCCCTCTGTTACCATGGGTTACCTTTGACAAAGGACAACTGTGTACTTGTTTAGCACTATTCTAAGAGAAAAGAGTAAAATTTCCATTTATAGTTTTAGAATTTTAGAATATTAGAATTATTCATTTTAGAAATATTAGAAGTTTAGAAATATTAAAGGACTCATGTAGGTAGTAAGAGTTGAAGTCAGAAGTCTCTAAGCCTTGTGGACGCAAAAACTCATAACAAATGAGTGCACTTTTATCAACTCAATTTTCTTCAGTTTTGCCAGCACAGAAGGGTGTTTCGGAAAACCAAATAAATGAGTCTTGGAAAATAATGTTTTATTTATCTTACAAGGGAATTAATTCTCAAAATCAATGAATAAATGGGGAGGGAGGAGGGAGGAGGGTTCAGGATGGGGAACACATGTATACCTGTGGTGGATTCATTTTGATATTTGGCAAAACTAATACAATTTTGTAAAGTTTAAAAATAAAATAAAATTAAAAACAAACAAACAAAATCAATGAATAAATCTTTCTCAGATTGATGAGGAAAACAGTACAATTAAATTTTTATGATGTTTACTGAGCAAGTATCCACTTTCAGGAATAAACACACTTTTTTTTTCCTCTTTAGTTCCATCTCAAAAACTAACAGAATTTTGGAAAGCAGTCAAGTCTGTAAAGTTAGAGTTCGGTGGGCGTTTTGATGTGCCAGGTGAGATAAATTTGCCAAGGATCAGCTTCCTTCTCTGGCTACATTCCCCCCTCCTCAGTGAAACAGCATTTAAAAGGAAACCTCTCTGAATCGTTTTTTACTAATGATTGAACAACAGCATGGTCACTTCCTCCTCCTGGCTGTAGTCTTCCTTCTTCCTAGAACAGGTTAGGAATAAAAGACACAATGACATGGAAACATTTCCCAGAAACTACATTTCCAACTTTGTTATTAATCTCTCAAATCTAAATAGAAGTGCTAAAGTGGAACGCACAGAAAAATAAGGTAGGCATATGGAGTGAAATGAGATGAATTTGTTTAACCTAACTAGCATTTCTGTAAGCTGGATTTCATGTTAGCTTTTTTTGTTAGCAATAATTCACAATAAAATATCCTATGTGAGGTCTTAGATAAAATATAAGAAAATATGTATCCAGAGTATAGTACATCTTAAAATTAAATTGATTTGATTGAATCTGTGGGATTTTCTACAATAGGTTTTTGCTTATGCTGAGTCAGGGCTTTATTGTTGTTTTTTTTTTTTAATCATATGTAATCTGAGCCATAATAATAAAAGATATCATAGTTGTGGATATGAATAACAAACCTATATTAGCAATTAAATCACATTATAAGGAAGCCAGTGGGATCAATTGGTATATGTTCTCTATATTACCTAACTCTGAGGGTAGGGATGGAGGCTAAAATATTGAAAGGATCTCAAACTCTCCACTCAGAATGACTTTTTTTTTTTAAATTGGAGTACAAGGATGTCTTTGATGTCAATCTGTGATAACAAAGGTCTGGTTTAATTGCCTGTACTTATGATCACTTACACTCAATCATATTAGACCTAGGAAAAATGTGTCTCATTTTCTCTATAGTAGAAAGTGTTTAAAAGTAGAAGTGTTCTTTAAGCATAATAATTTGATGTTTGTTTATGTTTCTAAGATCAAAGTTTAGCTCCCGATCTTAGAACAATTGTGATTTCAGTCTGTGAAATGGAGTATTTCCTGCCATATTGGTAAACAAGGGGGATGTGAGCAGACAGGATGCTGGCCCGAGACAGCTGAGATGCATAGGAAAGGAATGGTTTCAGTGAGCCTAGACGCTTGCATCTTCCCATACACTGAAAGGCACTAAATTCCTCGAGATATCTAGTTTTCCTTAATGAACAATAATATTTTGATGTTCCGACTCTCTGCCCTTTGCTGCAGACTTCTATATAACCTGACTCCTCCCCTGGCCTCTTTGGAGCAGTTTCTCAGGGCTACTTGAGATGCTGCCTTCTGGGCTTGAAGTCCTAACAATTTTCACTGAATAAACGTAACTCTCAACTTTTAGGTTGCATGTATTTTTTTCAGTCGACAAATTTTATTCTTACCCCCAGAAATACTGAGAAATACAAAGAAAAATTATGGATGTGGCTGGCCCACATAGAGCAGGTTAAAGAGCATTAAATACTAAACTAAGAAGAGGAGAAACAAATTTGTATTTGAAAGGTCTTTGAAGTTTATAAAACACTGTACAATTATATGTTTATTACAGAAGGCCTGAATTTAAGGTAGAATTTCTCAGAGAATCCTTATAGCAATTTTCTGTCTTTGTTTTTTTTTGGTAGCAGTCATTTTGTTTCTCATAG
This sequence comes from Bubalus kerabau, assembly GCF_029407905.1. Classification (NCBI taxonomy): domain Eukaryota; kingdom Metazoa; phylum Chordata; class Mammalia; order Artiodactyla; family Bovidae; genus Bubalus; species Bubalus kerabau. The sequence continues at coordinate 26,154,284 of NC_073632.1, read as the reverse complement.
CAATTTTTAAGACATTTTTGTAGTTCTAAATGTTTCCAGTTCTATGATTTTTTTTTTATGCATTTCTAAGTATTTGGACTGAGCACAATTACTAATTACTAATTTTTGAGTAAGGCATGCAGATGGTAACTCACAGGTGGGAAGCCATTTTCTTTGACTCTCCTACCAGCTCTTATCAATTGAATGCTATAATGAGACTGAGTCCTGCCTCAGGCAGGAGAGAGCACTGTGATTGATTAATAATGTCTGTAAAAGGGTTTGGGGCGGGGGGGTGGGGGGGTGTGCATGTAGATTGGCATACAGGTCTTGTAACTATTCTCCCTAGATTAATGAATAGAAAAGAAGTCTTGCATCCAGTGGAAGTGTCTGTCCAGGATTGCCGACAAGAGCGCAACCTGCATTGCAACTCAGCAGGTTATACTCTGTTCATTACTGCAGGGTTAAACCCTGTTCCTAAGAAATTTATCTCAACTCAGGTGTCTGATCTGCAGATATTTAGTGTCATAGAATGTAGCCATTGTTGGCCTATTCTACAACACATGAGTACATCTGTAGCTCTCTGTTTACACTGTTGGCTGAACTCAGGGTATGCAAGGCACCAGCCGGGAAACTGGAAGAAAACTGGAGGAGCTGTAGGAGGTGCAGACCAGACATGTTTATTCTCCAGTGTCAGATGCTGGGGCAAAGGGGTTTCTCAGTGCGGCTAATTCTGTCCCTAGAACAAAAGCGGTCCGTGGCCGAACGGGCACATGATGCGCATGCGCAGTGCTGTAAGTGAACTCAGCTGGTACATAATCATGCAGGGTCATTGTTAACAGGGTGTGGGGAGAGGGTGTGAGAGTGTGAGAGGGTTGGGCGAGAGAGCCTGACTGACGCCACCTTGGTTACATGCTATTTCCCCACAATCGGAAAAAGAGTTCCAGGCACTTTTCAGCAGCCTATCAGGCTCCTCCATCCGTGGGATTCTCCAGGAAAGAATACTTTAGTGGGTTGCCATTTCCTTCTGCAGGAGATCTTCCCAACCCAGGGATCGAACCCGGGTCTCCCGCATGGCAGGAAGACGCTTTACCCTCTGAGCCACCAGGGAAGCCCGGAATTATCCTAATATAAATTTAATTTGAAATTAGAAGTCAAATATTAAACCAGAAGTTGCCTAAGGAAAATGTAGCTCCTTAGATCAGCAAAACCCGAATCTGTAGTTGCCCCTTCCTTCAACACCGAGCCTGAAGGAGAGTGCACATTCACAAGCAGGAGTCCGTAGCTGACCTCGAGTCACGCAGGACCTGCAGTCTGTTTAGTCCTGTAGGAAGCACCACTGAGGGCGTGGCCGTCGCTGCTTGCTCATCTGTCTGAACTCTTCAAGCGTCCTCTGCTCACTTTCCTCTGAAACGGGAGGAGCTCCTGTTCCTCTCACCGCATGTTATCTTTACTGTTCTGTTTGTCCCGCGTCTTGTCACCTTCCTCTGTCCTCCCTCTTTCTCCCTCTCTTTCCCCTCCCCCAGGGTTGATGGCGAGCCTTCTGCCCAGTCAATCTTTCCTGAAAACTCTTCCCATTCAGGCCTCTCAACCCCTCTCTCTATGGCATCGTGAGTGCAAATGTAAAGATCAAACTAGAATTAATCAAAAAATTTTAAAGGAACTCAATGAATGAAGGTTTTAAAGAAAAAAAAAGTCTTTAATTTAATCAGTATTACTCTTTTATGAGGGCTTTCCAGGTGGCTCAGTGGTAAAGAATCTGCCTGCCTCTGTAGGAGACGTGGATTTGATCCCTGGGTTGAAAAGATCCCCTGGAGGAGGAAATGACAATCCACTCCAATATTCTTGCCTGGAAAACCCCATGGACAGAGGAGCCTGGTGGGTTACAGTCCATGGTGTCACAAAGAATCAGACAGAACTGAGCACACACTCATGCACTCTTTCATGGGGAAGGTTTTAGTCAACTGCTGTTTTACATTGGTTTGTTTCAAACTGCAGATTACTTGTTAATTTTTCATAGAATGCAAATAAAGTGATGGTCCTTTCCTACCAGATGTGCTGGATAGGCATGAGGGCACCCTCATTTTCCTAACCAATACTTTCATCAAGAACCTATTCAGAGTCTTCGAATTACTTCCTACTTCCATCCTGTTTGAACTGCGAAACACTGCCCGAGGCAGGTTTGCATCCTGAAGTGCTCTTAGAGGCCTGGGAACTAGGATGTTAGGAGTATTACAGAGAACCTTATATTGTGGCTTGATCTTATATCAGAAAGCAAAAATTGTATTTACATTCTATTACAGAGGGCTTTGAATAAGAATCAGGACTGATGTGCTAATGTCCCAAGAGGACGGTACTTTGCCAGAGTATTTCTGTGTAAGTGCCTGAGTGCTTAGGGTTCAGCAGCAGCCTTAGAAGCTGAACCAGGTGGAGTTTGGAGGATGCTTCCTTTTCTCCTTTCCTTGTTCCTCCCATCCCACTGAAATGTAGGTTTGCTCAAGACATGAAAAATTAAAATATCATAAGGAAATTGAAAAGTAGTGGAAAATGATGAAGCCTTACTTTGTGTCTTGTGTTGGAATAAACAAGAGATGATGCTGTGTGATGGAGTAATAACTGCGCTGTTAATCTGGAGTCTAGAGGTGTGAGTTTCCTTGTCTAGGACACATTACTCGTCATGTGTAAAATGAAGAGGAATCAGAAAATCATCTCTGCAGTCTTCCCTAGTCCTGAAATGACAGGAGTCAACAAGTGGGGGAGCACACAGAAAGTTTGTCTAGTTAAGATAGAAGCAATGCAGAGAAGCAAACCTGGGGAGAAAGAGTGTGGGTGTCCTCCTCAGTGAGGAGGAGCGCAGTCAAGAGGCGGTTAAGTCATCTATATAGGACAGTTCTTCAGGGTCTTTGTTTACCTTTGGCCAATTATGTGGTTTGCTTTAGGTCCTGACCTGCCCTAGGACCCTCCCCGACATGTGTCCGTGACTTTTTCCCAAGATGGATTCCAGCCCAGAGGCCTATGGGACTGCCTTAGCATCACATATTATGAGACAGTGCCTCTTCCTTTTTGACCCCCAAGGAGGCTTTCTGGGCATGTGAAATGTCTCCCTTGCCTCAAGGATGGGAAATATATAACCTCCTGATCCTTTACTCAGACAAGGTTTAGCCCATCTCTGTTCCTGCCATGACTGTTATCTTACAATGTCCACAAGAGACAAGGCCGGGCTTCAGTTGTTGCTTCCATTTTGGAGAGCAAATAGGAGGATGATTTTAAGTGTCTAACCTGGAGCCCCCTTAGGCCCTGTCTCAGGAAATGCAAAAGGAAGCCAGTTGTGAATGCCTAGCCTGGGGTCCATCTGTCTCCCACCTCAATCCCTCAGAGTTTATTGTTGTAATTAAAAACAATACAGTTTTATCTATGTCCCATTTATTGTTTTGTTTATGTATTACTGTGCGTTCCTTTTCAAAGGAAAACTAAAGTAAGCTGACATGCCAGAAGTGTGTCTGCTTTATGTTTCAAATAAAATTTAGTTTGTCAAATCTATTTTTTCCCTTTTTTTTACTCATGGTTTTTTTTTTTTCTATTTAGGACTATATTTCTCCCCTATTGTGTTCCTTATATTTATAATTCATAGGTTTTTCTTTTCCTATGAGTTGAGTATTTAGTTGGCTGATTTTTGTGCTTGCTTTTTTTGTTAAACAGTGAAGGTTTAAAGCTCAATACATATTTGAGCTCAGCTTAACTGTAAGTCACTCAGTCGTGGCCAACTCTTTGCAACCCCAGGGACTGTAGTCCACTGGGCTCCTCTCTCCATGGGATAATCCAGGCAAGAATACTGGAATGGGTAGCCATTTCCTTCTCCAGGGGATCTTCCTGACCCGGGGATCAAACCTGGTCTCCTACATTGCAGGCAGATTCTTTACCATCTGAGCCACCAGGGAAGTTCTTCTAATTTGCTTCATGAGCCTGTTGATTTCCAAATGTAATAAAAGTAGCAACTTAGGTATCATTTATCCTTTAGAACTTGGGCATAAGCATTTAACATTTTCAAATAAAAAAACTTACTTTTATAATTTTGAATTAAAAAAATCCTTCAAAATAATAAACACATTGTTTTAAATATTTTTTATTAATGTGCAGTTACCTACATTTCTTAATTTATGAACTTTAGTGAATATCTATCAAATACTTTGAAAAATGAGGAGTATAGCTCATTACATTACCTTCTCCTTATGCTTCCAACAACCTGTCTAAACTGTCACTGCCTCAATCTATCACATACTTATTTTTAGTTTTATTGTTTGCCTTTAAACCATTGCACAATATACTTAGAATTCTATTTTACCAGTTAACCTCAGGCGGTATCTGTTGACTCTGCAGTGTCCACGATGAAAGAACCAACATTTCTGTGCTTCTCACCACTTCTGACTTTTTCACCTCCATAACCTCTGACCTCCATGTATATATACATTTATATGTGTATATATATATATATACACACATGTATCTTGACTTTCAACTATCTGTATTTATAGCATCTACATTTTATCCTTAATTATAGTTAAATCTTTTGTGCTCTATCTACAGATTTATTCTAAACACTTTACCATAAGGAGCTCAAACTGTAGAGTACATAGATATCATTTACTAAGGAACCAGGAAGGGTTTTGAAGCCACAGTGAAACTGTTAAGTGTCATTTCCAGGGCTCCAAAGAACTCTAGCACCACATTCCTTTATGTCTCAACTCAGAAAGGAATTCACAGTGAGAGGCACAGTGAAAGATAAGGGTTTATTAGAATAAGATGCTTGCAGGGTTCACAAGTGGACAGGCAAGCATTGAGCTGCCCTGAGTATTCAGTGGGTTACATTTTATAATCAGAAGAAGAGAGGGGAGAGCAAGAAGATTGTTGTTTTTCCTGAGGAGACACCACATTTCCATCATCAGTTCCTCTCCCAGATTGGCAAGGAGGTTTACTTGTCCCTCCCTATATGGTCAGACCAGGACTGTAATAGCACCTGAAAAATATTTTTGGATCTCAGTACAGAGAGACTCTTTCATTTTTAAAAGTCACCTTTCCATAAATGATTGTTTTTTGTGTGCACAGGGCCTGTTTTGGGGGTCTTTAACTTGATGATGACACCACTGGGCAGGTTGTAGGCCTGTATGTGTGAGTAATAGTTTAGCTAGGCTCACATTTGGAGAAGGCAATGGCACCCTACTCCCGTACTCTTGCCTGGAAACTCCCATGGATGGAGGAGCCTGGTAGGCTGCAGTCCATGGGGTCGCTAAGGGTCAGACACGACTGAGTGACTTCACTTTCATTTTTCACTTTCATGCACTGGAGAAGGAAATGGCAACTCACTCCACTGTTCTTGCCTGGAGAACCCCAGGGACGGGGGAGCCTGGTGGGCTGCCGTCTATGGGGTCGCACAGAGTTGGACACGACTGAAGCGACTTAGCAGCAGCAGCAGCAGCAGCAGGCTCACATTTATTTATCTAGTCTCAAAATTATTTTTTCTCAAAACTCTGAAAGCATTGTCTCAGATTTTTTATAGCATCCAATATTGTTCACAAGTAGTCTTATGCTATCCTGAGTCTCATCACTTTGAAAATCATCCATGTTTTCTGTTTTGAAAACTTGTTAAAATTTTCTCTTTCTTTCTGAGGTTCTGAAATTTCTAGAGGCTCTTCATGAAAAATGGTCTTTAAAATTTTTTATTTGTAAACTTTAGTTTTTAGAACAGTTTCAGGTTTATAGAAAAAATTGAGCAGATAGTATAGAGTACCCATATGTCCCAAGCTTATTACATTTCCCAATTAGTAACATTCTTATATTAGTGTGTTATGTTTGCTGTATTTAATAACTCAATGTGATACATTATTATTAACAAAAGTCAATAGTTTATTCATCTCTCTATTTTTCTTATTAAATGACTTTTTTTTTCTGTCTTAAGATCCCATCCATGTTACCAGACTACATTTTTCATGTCTTTTTAGGTGCCTCTTGGCTGTGACATCTCAGACTTTCTTTGTTTTTGATGACCTTGATAGTGTTTAGGAGTCCTGACCAGGTATATTGTAGGATGCCCCTTTGTTGGAATTTTTCTGAAGTTTTCCTCATAACTAGCCTGAGATTGTGGGTCTTGGGGAGGAAGACACCAGAGAGGTGGTGTCATTTCATTACATCATATCAAGGGTGCATACTGTCAACATGATTTACAATTGTTGATGTAGACTTTGATCCCTTGGTTGAAATAGTATTTTTTGGGTTTCTCCACTTTCAAGTTACTCTTTTCTCCTCCTTTCCCTACTGTACTCTTTGTAAGAAAGTTCACTATGGGCAGCTTACACTTAAGGAGCAAGAGTTATGCGCTCCTACCTTTAGGGTATAATATCTATATAAATGTATTTAAAATTCTTCTGCAAAGGTATTTGTCTCTTCTCCCTAGTTTATTAATTCATTTAAGCATTTATATTAGTATGGACTCATGACACTTATTTCATATTCTGGGTTATAATTCAAAGCTACTTTACTTATTTTTGTTCAAATTGTTCCTGCTTTGGCCATTGGGAGCTCTTTCAGTTGGCTCCTGTATCTGTTTGACATACCCCTATCATTGTGCTTTGCTTTTTTTCTTCCCAGTAAGTCTTGAAGTAGTTATGTTCTGTCACTAGAAGAGCTTACTTTGTATATGTCCTGCTCCAGTCCAAGAATCAGCCATTTCTGCAAGGAGTCCCAGTTCTTTTTACTGTAAAATGTTATTAGACACCAAGATCTGGGCCTTAGGTGCTCTTATTGCACCAAGCACAAGATAAAACTGAATTTTATTGACTCCAAAGTGACCAATACATAGTATGAGATTTATCTTCTGTAGCTTTGTTAGTTGAAGAATTTTAATTTCGCAACTGATGGGAATGGTTCATGTACAAACTTGCAAATTGTCAGGAGGGAGAATATTGTTGCTTAATACTAAAGTGGGAAAGTAAGGCACATAGAAGTTAGAGTTATTTAAGAATCTATTCATGTATAGATGCAACTCTGATTGTCTTGTTTCCATTATGTTATGCTGAATAACAGGAGACACTTCTGTTTCTGAACAAATTGATCTGAATTTAACCTGTTAGAAATTTTAATTAGTATTAGCATAATGGAGTTTATGGACTATTTGATTTTTTAAAATTAATGTTCTGTCACTTACCACAAGAAAATTTTAAGCATTTTGGCATGATGGGGAAATGAATATTTTTATTTTAATTCAGAATCATCTTTCTTAGTTTTAAAGAGAACTTGTGAAGTCAAAGCATTACTGAATTGAAGTGGAACTAAATAAATGTTATTTGATTTATTTTTATAGTGCCTACTGGTCTGCCATGAAGAATGATAACAACATTTACGACTAACAGCAAATTTAGTGCTTGTGTCGCACCAACATTGGATAAAAGTGCTAACACTTAATAATTACCTTGTTGCTAACTTGGCCTTGATAAGAAAGCCTTCTTTTTAAAAGTACATGACTAGTCATGTAATTTTGTATACGAGTAGTTCATTAAGAAACAAAAAAGCAACTTTAGTGAATCCGAGTTAAAGACAATGACTCAGTAAAAGCTCTGATGAGCTATGAAAGATAACGTTGGGTGGCACAGACTTCCTTCCCTCCCCTCTCCCATCCCTGATATCTGAGAGTCATTAAAGTGCATATAATAGGGTTATTGTTGTTGTTTAGTTGCTCAGTTGTGTCTTACTCTTTGCGGTCCCATGGGCTGTAGGCTCCTCTCTCCATGGGATTTCCCAGACAAGAATACTGCAGTAGGTTGCCATTTCTTCCTCCAAGGGATCTTTCTGACCCAGGGATTGAACTTACGTCTCCTACGTCTCCTGTATTGTAGGCAAATTCTTCACCACTGTGCCACCTGGGAAGCCTTGTAATATGCTTATATGCCTTCCTTAAAAATGATGTCTTAAGCATGCTTACCCTTTGTATAGAAAGAGATAGTTCAAGGTTATGCTAAATAAAATATTATATGTGACATTTATATGAAAAGTTGCCTAAGGCAAAAAATGTGGAATATGTTTATCTATCCTTCTGCTTTGTGTCCCAGATTTAGCACCAATATGTGCCCTGAATTGGATTAAGCTTTCAGAATATTTTCAAAAGGACCCTCAAAAGATGGACTCTAGCATCAAAGGTCTTTTTCTTTTTAAAAAAAAATTTTTTGTTGCACCACACGGCATGTGGGAATCTTAGTTGCCCAACCAGGGATGGAACCCATGCCCTCTGCATTAGAAGCATGGACTCTTAACCACTGGACCTCTAGGGAAGTCCCAAAGGTCTTTTTAATTAAAGTTATTTGCCAAAAAACCAAAAACATGTATCTCTTACCCATCATTTGTGGCAAAACAAGGTTAATAAAAAGATGTATGTACGTTCCATACACAAAGGTTATGTTAAAAGTAAAAGAAACTAGGGTTGGGAATAGAGAGGAGAGGGATAGCACCAACAATTATCGAGTGTCTGCTGTATTCCAGGTGCTTAAAAAATCATAGTAGTTTATAATAGTTAAGCCATCTTCATACGAAATGATTTTTATGGAGTATTTAAATTTGTTCCTGACAACATAGCTATAAAGAAAATATTGTTATTATCTCAAGTCCATGTTTGGGAAAAATGATACCTTGCAAGGTTAAGTAAGTTTTCTGGATTTCAAATGCGTAGATGTCTGACTTCAGTGCTCTTAACCACTGGGTCAGTTTACATGTGAAACTTATTCTCAAAATACACTTTTGGGGTAGATGTTATTATTATTTCTGTTTTTAAGATTAGAAAACAGACCCAGACATTAGATACTTGCCAAGGATCACATGGCTAGTAAGTATGTCATTAGATTTTAAACCTATATCTGTAAATTTAAGGAAAGTTATTTAATACAAAAAGAAATACATGCATTTAGAAGAGAAGTTTGAAGACATATTTTAGAGAGGAGAAATTAAAATAATCAAATGAGAATTTTTTTGTTTTTTTAGTATATATTTTCATATTTGAAGACAATTGCAAATAGAAAATGTTTTTAGATTTCTTCCTTACCTAAGTGTTTTCTTTTAAGGATTAAAGAAGCTCCAATTAGATCACTCAACTTTCTGGACACCATTTAGACCATGATTACTAGTATGAGGGATTACTGTTTCTTTAAAAAAAATCTTGTATCCATACGTAGTTTTTCCTCTTCTGTAAATTTGGATGGATGAGGTTTTGTATCT